>NC_140180.1:74164009-74351509 GCF_963971535.1 Notolepis coatsorum | reverse complement strand
TCTCTCTCTCTCTCTCTCTCTCTCTCTCTCTCTCTCTCTCTCACTCTCTGTGCTATCAGGTTGCCACTCCTCCTCCTCCAGCCCATTACACAGGCCTCTTTATTCTGTGCTAAAAGCTGCTCATGTTCAAATACCCCTGGGAAAGGCTCCTTAAAACACGTCAGGATGAGAGGCCTGTCTGGTAAAATATTAATAGGAAGTTAATTGGTTGTTAATGGACTGGTGCTTGGGTAGGAATCGCCGTGCATTAGATAGGCCACAGAAACAAGCCATTCAGGGGTGTCAACTTACCGCCTACAAGAGCTAATTGTTTTCCGGTCACAGGGACCATGGGCTGTGGTGACCGCGTGTTAAAGTCATTATTGTTGTCTGGCTTTTATGCGAGGTCCCTCTTTGCTTTATCGTCCCCTGTGCCCATGTGCCAACCACATTTCCTCATGAGGTTGGCATTGTGGGTCTTCAATTGCTTTGCTGTGGAAACATAATTCAACGTCTTCTCCTACAATCAGGCCGTGTGCCATTTTGGTCCCAAAGCCGCCCCGTCTGGGATTAAAAAGAATCGTTAGCTACCCTTTGTTGATTAACCGAGAAGGAAACGGTTTTAAACTTTTGTTGTTTGTGGCCACTGTGTTTGTACTTGTCTGTGGTTGCTTCTCTCTCCCCCCCGACGGGAAAATAAAACCCTCGTCTGCTGCAGCAGCCATGTAATATTGATGCAGAACAGACTCTGAGAAACACAAGAGATCAAATGGAATCTCAGCTTAAGTTCAAATGTCGACGTCAACACATACATTTTTGATCATTGCAAATCTATGGCAAGATGGCATTTCTTTTGAAGGAATGCACAGGGCTTGTGTAGCTGGGAATATATTTAGAAATAAGTGATATTTCAGCGTTTCTTTCACTCCGGACAATGTTCAGCTCCAATTCATTTATGAGTGGAGTAAATACTTGTTGAAAGAGTTTGCTCAGGAAATGTACTTAAAATGGCCTTGGATATTACTCAGACGGGCTGCTTTTTACAGTTTGCACTTGGAATAAAAATAGGTCAGCTTTTAAAGTAATGTAGCTTGCTATATATAGATGTACAAAAACATCTACAGGGCAGTCTGTAAGTCTTAGAGCAGAAAGGCAATTTTAGTAGTTTTTTTCGCTTTGTACTCACATTGGATTTGAAATGGAACAATCAATGTTAGGTTAAAATGCAGACGTTCAACTTTCATCTTTGTGTGTTTACATCCATAGCAGGCGAACTGTGTAGCCTTTTTATTTTATTTTGTAGCCTATACGCAGTGGGCCATTTTAGGGGCCCAAAAGTAATTGTAAAAAGTATCAATTAACAATAAGACTTGGTCATGTTTAATGGTTGCTAATCCTTTGGGTCTTTGGGACCCTTAAGTAGTCATTTGTTTATTTTGTCTTCCCTGCTAACAATTTTTTTCTTTTAAAAAATTAACTTTGTCTTCAGAAAACCTTAACCCTAACTTTATGTCTTAACCATAACCGTTAAGCAAATGTTAAAACTAACCTTAACTATAACTATATTCATAGTTAGATAGTGGTGAGAGCACTCACCTGCGACTGCAATGATTGGTTCAACTCCTGGTTGCAGCGTTTGTTTTGTACTTTTGTCAGTACATTTTTTTAAAATATATTCATGTTATACTTATGACTCTAACATAACGTACATTATGTACCTTTTTTCCTGTGGTCCATTAGTACTTAATTTTTGTTTTCTGATGATGGTGTTGGTGTTTGAGTATTCTGATGATGGTGTTGGTGTTTGAGTATTCAGATGGAGAGTCCACTGTACACCTAAAATCATTTTAAGTCCCATTCAAATGTATTAGTTCATTGATAAAATCATAAAAAATAAATAAAAAATACCACTTAAATAGGTATCCAACAGAGTTTTCTTGTAAAAACAACTTTTATTTATAATCACATTTCCACCCAAATGGACAATAGTTTTCCATGGTTGGTCTATAATCTATAAACTGTATACATTTCCTACCTCATAACCTCATATAACGTCATACAACAGTGACAGTGGCTCAGGAGGTAGAGCGGTTGTCTGGTAATCTGATTCCGGCTCCTCTCGGCAGCGTGACGAAATGTCCTTGAGCAAGACACTTAACCCCTAACTGCTCCCGATGAGCAGGTTGGTGCCTTGCATGGTCGCTGTGTGAATGTGTGGGTGAGTAATGGGTGAATGTGAGGCATAAATTGTTTGGACTATTTAGCTGAACGCTTTTATCCAAAGCTATTTACAAGTCAACAGGAAGGGTACAACTCTGGCAGCTAAGGGTCAGTAGTATTGTTCGTCAAACAGTCTTGAGTGCATAGTTGTATAGACATATTAGCATATTAGGAAGTAAAATAGGCAAGGTAGAATACTTAGTAGCAAAGTGCACAATAGTAAAAGACGAAAGTACGAAGGTTAGTTGTTTTTTCAATTTCAGATATTGATTGAAGAAGTGTGTTTTTAGTCGACAGTGGAAAATTGGTCGGGTTTCGACTGTCCTGACTATGGTGGGAAGTTCGTTCCACCATTGTGGAGCAAGGACAAAGAATTCCCTGCTTCGCTTTCATGACCCCCCGGAGCTCGGAGAGGAGTGGGTCTGAGGCGGCCAGAAGATGCAGAGAGCGTAGAGGTCCTGAGGGGGTGTAGTTAGAGACCATTGACCGGAGGTAGGAGGAGGGAGCTGGCTTGTGTTGACATCACAAAGGGAATTCATTCTGAACAGCTTGTTAATCTTAAAGATTCAGTACAATATAAATATTGTTTTTCAATCTTGTTGTTAATTGATGTAAAATTACCCAAAATGTTAGAACTGTTGTTGTTGTTGTTGTTGTTGTTGTTGTTGTTGTTGTTGTTGTTGTTGTTGTTGTTGTGAAAACAATTATGACTAACCCACTCTATCCCACTGGATATTAACAAAATCAAGCCATTTCAGATATCAAATCTGCTTCCTTGGCGATATTGTATGATATACTCTGGTTACTCTGATTGGCCCATCAGTCAATCCCACTATGTCTGATTGGCCCATCAGTCAATCCCACTATGTCTGATTGGTTCATCAGTCAATCCCACTATGTCTGATTGGCCCATCAGTCACATCTAGCTGAGTGGTTATTTGTGGTCGGTATAATGCTGAGTGGGTCTTAAAGACCTAATGAGTAGTGTCAGCCTAGTTGCAGCCTCTAGGTGTCACTAGAGCAACACCAAAACAAAAGTCTGTTTATATAGAATGAAACGTTGACTGATGAAACTGTCAGACAAGGCATTGCAGATCAACTGTGACATGATATCTAGTAATATCTTACCTCAATAAATATTGTCAGAAACATACTTTAGGTTCAACTTTGGGTAGAAAAAGAGAAACTTGAAAAGCAATCAAGCCGTCATTTTCTTTTTGAACACAGGAGCAGAGAACCACAGACCCGTTTATTCAAGTGCTCGCTGACCAGAGGTTGACGCCCAGAAAAGTCCCCAACACAGCAAAATAGAAAGAAAGAAAATCCAGGCAGAGGGAGGAGTCTCTACAGATAAACACACCAGACACACTAGTGGGTCTGAAGTGATGACTGAGAGGGATTCTGTTTGTATGAGTCTATACAGTGTTTTAAGTGATGATTGAGAGGTATTAAAGGTCCCATGTTTTGCTATTCCTTTCACTATTTGGGCAATGTTACACAATTCCTGTGATTCTATGGAACATATCTGTAAGTTTTTTTTTCAAAAAAAATCATTGTTTTGTATTTCTAATCAAGTACTCTAAAGCAGCATTTTTCCACTTCAAGATTTCAAGCTGTTTTGGGCTGGGCTCCGCCCATACTCGCAAAGCGCTTTGAGTGACAGTCACCCACAGTCTGCACTGGCAGACAGAGAGAGACATAGAGAGATTGAGGGGGATACTAATTAGTTTCGCCGCAGGGGGCATAATCCCACGGGACAATGCATTCAGCGACTTCGGGTCATTGAGAAGCGCTATATAAATAAAATGAATTATTATTATTATTAATTATTGGTAACTTGTTTCAAATGACAATATATACCCCTGTGAATATTATTGCACGGATCGGAATACGGGTGCGCGTGTGGGAGCGTGTGCAATGATATTTTGCAGCAGGTTGACAGTGATATGCGAGTGCTCCCGACTGCGTGTTTCCCCGCGCGCGCGGTCGGGAGTGTGTGGGGTGCTCCGTGTCCCTCTCTCTCTCTCTCTCTCTCCCTCCCTCTCTCGGTCGCTCGTTCTCTGCTCTCGCTGTCAGCACCCACGCCACATCAACCCGTTTGAGGAAGTGTCAGTATTTCCACTCGCTCTGTTTTTGAGTGCGCTACAACCATAGAGGGGGCGTTAGTTATGCAGATCAGCAGCACCTACTGACGTCAGGGAGCGAGTCAAATCAGAATGGCTTAGTTCAGTGAGGGATCTCATGAACTCGAGACTGGACTGATGAGCCAAAATGAGAATTAGAGACACAGACCCCATTGATACAACCCCACATTACTAGAAAACAATTCTAAACACTGGAAAAGGCCATTTATAAGACTAGATTTTTTAAACTACCAGCCAGGCAGATTTTTTACCAGCCAAAAATTATAAATAGCTTTTTAGTATATCGCCATGTGTTATTATTACTATATAATACTCTCATATGCAATTTTCAATTAATGTCATAAACAACATATGGAATATTAGCATAATTTTGAGTGGACTGAAGGAATGAGTCAGCGTTAATAGTTTAAAATGCAGATAATTTATTAAAACATATATTTAGTGTAGGGCTGTCCCGAATACAATTTTACAGGCTTTGAATACTCCTTGGTGTTTCCGAACGAGTATTCGAATGCTCTCTCAAAAACACTATTAAAAACAATAAGATTAACATTTCATAATTAACCAATCAATCACAAATCACGAGTGTTTGTTGGCTAACATTCTGTTCTATCCAGTAGCAACCCGAGACTGTCACCGTCAAATGTACAAAATAAACGGCTTTCAATAGCTTCTGTGTTTTAGACATCGCTTTTATTTTGAAACCCCCCCAACCGGAAGTATTATTGTTGACAACTTGTGTTGTCCGGTTCTATGCTTTGAGCTAACGCTAGTTAAGCTAGCTAATATTCATCTTCCTTTGACTTATTGAAAATGTCTAGGATACAAATGTTGAGGTTCCGTGTGGACGAAACGTGCATATGATAAAATACTTTGGCGGATACACCCAAACTCGTCTCCGTGTGGACACGGAGAAGTGGGGTCAGGACACACACACTGTCGAGTCTTGACTTTAGGCACATAGCGGACATTTACGGATATAACGTAGAACATTTGCGCATATTTCTGCGTTAATATTTTTTTAATAAAAGTTAAGACGTATGTAGTACCTACATACACACAGGAGTATTCAATAACATTTGGATGGTAATCCATTTTGTGAAGACATTTGTTGAAACAACATATAGCACAGCAGACGACTCCTTATAAACACTGCTATCTAACGTTAGCAAGCTAAGCGTGCATAGCTCGACCTGTGTAACATTAAGTAACTTGTGTTCCGCTGGGAAAGACCGTTCATCACTGCATAGAATTTGAAGTAAGTGGTCCACGAATCTCATGCTACGAACGGACACAGACACACGTCACGTATAGAAGCGACTGCTGACAAGAGAAGCTATTTCTTTTATGAAAATTCAGAAAATTCAGAAAGTTGGCTCCCAATTTTTTTTACATGCCATAGTGGCCGAGTAGCCTCCGTAATTTACCAGCCAAAGAGGAAATCTACACGCCATTGGTGTTTGCTTATTTTGTTCCCTGCATGAGTCTATGCATAGTTTAAAATTCTTTTTTTGATGACTATACTCATTATACCTTTAACAATTAAGCATCTATAGTGTCTATTGAACAGAAGGCCATGCCCCCTCAGCCTACTGAGAGTTAACCTCTTAAGCCCGACGGGTCTGGTACCGGCCCCAAGATGACATCACGTCATAAATCAATCTCTCCAGACTGTATGACATTAAGTAGCTGTGAGGTTTGGTCCGCTCCCCGCCCACTCGCTCCGTTCCTTTAAGGTATTTTGTTAATTAATTGCATTCCCCGCCACACGCTTCTTTCCTGTAAGATGCTGTGTTGATTGGTGCTCTTCCCACCACACGCTTCTGGAGCAATGATCAATTTCATCCCGCAGCTGTCACAGCTTGTCATCAGCGCCCTGTGGCTTTATATACCCTGATTCCCCTAGTATCGATGTTGGATCGTTTTGAATATTCCCTGCATCTGCATGTCTTTCCCGTCGCTGTTCCCTGTCTGTTGCTCCCCAGGACTTTCGTGAAGTATCCCTGTGAAGAACCTGATTCCCCGTACGAAGCTGCGCCTCGTTTATCTGCCCGCTTTACGCGTTGCGCTCTGGTGAGTTTTTGGAAACAGTTCTTTTGGATCACCTGTTTTTTGTGTGTTTGTGAAACACCGAAGAGATCCCGTTTTTGTTATACTGTTCTCACCTAATTTTTGTTGTTGGATTTACACTTTGGATTACCGTATTGTTTTTTCTCTGGACTCTGCTAACTGTGTGTATCACACCGAAGATCAAGTCACTTGGATATTTATTTGGATCAGTCACCTCTCTGTTTCTGTTGTGCGCTGGGCTAACTGGGATTTCTCTCTCTCCCTCCGTTTCCACCTGGAGTGTATGCTGGGAGGATCTGCAGAGCGGCTCAGACGTCACAAGCTAATTCCTCACCACCACCTACTGGGAGAATCTGCAGAGCCGCAACATTCTTCACATGCCAGATTCCCCGTTTGTTCTGTTGCTCAACCTAATTCTATCTTGTGACTCTGAGAATAAATACGCCCTTGCTTTGGCTAACTCTGAAACAACTCTCTCTGTGCCGTTGCGCTTGTGGTCGGTTACAAACCCTAACATTACGATCCAACCATGACGACCCCAGCCGACACAGAGAGAGTCAGAACAGCATTGGCAGGCCAGATAGAGTTAACCAAGGGTCACAGCCTACTGCTAGATGCGGCTGCGGTACAGGAACTCCGAGAGCAGGTCCTGCCTATTCAGGGGTCCCTGGGCTCTCTGGCTAGCCAGCAGTCTAGTATTCTCCTCCACTTACACACGCTGAGTGAAACCGTTAACACCTTGCTTGTAACCCCACTTCCTTCAGGAGCCTTGGCCGGAGCATCACCCGCAGCCCTGGCAGGGCCCGCGCCTCCCGATCCCGCACCTCGGGAGCCCCGTCTCTCCAAACCACGCCTGTTCGATGGTAACTTCGAGGATTGTGCCACATTCATCATGCAATGTGAGTTGGTTTTTCGTCATCAACCCAGTCGTTTCACTTCAAGGGGAGCCTGAGTGGCCTACATGACTAACTTGCTCTCAGGCCGGGCAGCCCAGTGGGTCACTGCCTCCTGGGCAATGGAGGCAGACTTCTGTTTCTCCTACCCAGACTTCGTGGCTGAGCTCTGCAGGGTTTTCCACCATCCAGCCCGTGGTCTGGACCCTGGAGCCCGGTTGGGTACCTTCCGGCAGGGCAGCGGCGGGGTTACCGACTACATGCTGGAGTTCAGACTGGCGGCTACGGAGAGCGGTTGGAATGATCAAGCACTTCGTCTTACCTTCATGAGGGGGCTCAACGACGCAGTCAGGGACCAGCTCGCGACCCGTGAGGAACCTGAGTCCCTCGAGGACCTGTTCAGTCTCGCCATTCGCATCGACGGACGCCTCCAGGAGAGAAGACGTGAGAGAACCCGACAGGGACCTCCAGAGGTACTCCGGACCCCCCGTACTCGTGACGGTACTGCTGGTCGCCCTGCTCCCAACACGACTGGTGGCTTTTTTCCCTCCCGTTCGGTACCCGAGGAGGAACCCATGCAGCTGGGACGTTCTCATCTTAGCCAAGCTGAACGGGAGGCGAGGTTCAGGTCCGGCCTTTGCCTCTACTGCGGTCGGGAGGGACACCGTATCGCCAACTGCCCCACCCGGCCAAAAGGACCAGGCTCGCCGGGACCCCGGGAGATCCTGGTGAGCCGTTTTTCTCGTTCCCAGAGCCGTGCACCACCTGGCCATCTGATGAGCGTCACCCTGGCCTGGGCGGACCAACGGGCCACGGTGGAGGCACTCATTGACTCGGGGGCTGACGAGAGTTTCCTAGACTTCGAGTTTGCTACCCGGGCCAACATTCCACTTGAGGACCTAGTGAGGCCATTGGAGGTATTCGCATTGGACCAACACCGCCTGGCTGACATCACTCAACGCACCTGCCCTGTCCTGCTCACCATTGCTGGTAACCACGTTGAGAGACTCCAGTTCCTTATCACCAGATCCCCTCTTGTCCCAGTAGTCCTGGGCCGGCCCTGGCTCGCGCTGCACGAGCCCCACATCGCCTGGTCCTCCGGTACCATCAAGGGTTGGAGCTCCTCCTGTCATGCCCAGTGTCTTCAGGCGGCGTCCTGTCCCCCGCCCTGGAGATCCGTTGGTGAGCCGCCTCCGGACCTCTCGACCATACCCCCCGAGTACCACGACCTCATGGAGGTTTTCAGTAAGTCCAGGGCTCAGGCCCTTCCGCCTCACCGGCCTTACGACTGTGCCATGGACCTCCGCTCAGGGGCTCCCCTTCCCGGCAGCCGCCTCTACAGTCTGACCGTCCCGGAGAAGGCAGCGATGGATCAATACATCTCTGAGTCTTTGGAAGCAGGACTCATTCGGCCTTCCTCCTCTCCTGTGGCGGCCGGTTTCTTCTTTGTTGGGAAGAAGGACGGAGACCTTCGACCCTGCATCGACTATCGCCAGCTCAACGAAATCACCATTAAGAACAAGTATCCTCTACCTCTCATGAACTCCACCTTCGAGCCTCTCACCCAGGCTACCGTCTTTACCAAGCTGGACCTCCGGAGTGCCTACCATCTAGTCCGTATCCGAGAGGGCGATGAATGGAAGACTGCCTTCAAGACTCCCAGGGGCCACTACGAGTACCTGGTGATGCCGTTCGGCCTCACCAACGCTCCGGCGGTATTCCAGGCGCTCATGAACGACGTCCTTCGTGACATGCTGGAGGAGTTTGTGGTAGTATACCTAGACGACATCCTCATCTTCTCCAAGACCCTCGAGGAACACATCCAGCATGTCCGCCGTGTGCTGGAGCGCCTCCTCCACAATCGGCTCTTCGTCAAGGCGGAGAAGTGCCGATTCCACTCCGACTCCGTCGATTACTTGGGCTTCATCGTGGAGAGAGGCTTGACCCGAGCTGATCCTCGCAAGATCCAGGCCGTGGAGGAATGGCCGGAACCCACCTCTCGGAAGGAGTTACAGAGCTTCCTCGGGTTCGCCAACTTCTACCGAAGGTTCATCCGGAACTACAGTCAAGTGGCGGAACCGCTTACCAGACTGACCTCTCCCGCCCTGCCGTTCGACTGGTCCCCAGCGGCGTGTGCTGCGTTCCGCTCCCTCAAGAAGAGGTTCACTTCCGCCCCGATCTTGCTCCATCCAGACCCCAAGAGACAGTTCATCGTTGAGGTGGACGCCTCGGATACTGGACTGGGAGCTATCTTATCCCAGCGGTCGGCAACGGACCAGAAGGTACATCCGTGCGCCTTCTACTCGCGTCGGTTCCTCCCTGCCGAGAGGAACTATGACATCGGCAATCGGGAGCTGCTGGCGGTTGTGGCTGCCTTGGAGGAGTGGCGTCATTGGCTAGAGGGGGCCGAGGAGCCGTTTACCATTTGGACGGACCACAAGAACCTGACGTACATCCGTGCTTCCAAGCGCCTCAATGGCCGGCAGGCAAGATGGGCCAGCTTCCTCAGTCGGTTCGACTTCTCGCTGACGTTTCGCCCTGGTTCCCGCAACACGAAGGCTGACTCCCTGTCCCGGTTACACTCCAAGGGGGCTCCAACCACTGAGGACCCGACTCCCATCCTCCCAGAGGCCAGGGTGGTAGGAGTCGTCACCTTGGGCATCGAGGGGGTGGTAAGGCGTGCCCTACGCTTCCATCGCGCTCCAGGCAATGTACCGGTTCATCGTCTCTTCGTCCCTGACTCGGTCCGGTCCCGGGTCCTCCAGTGGGGCCATACCAGCCGGTTCGCCTGCCACCCGGGCGTTCATCGCACGTTCTCCTTCCTGGCTCGTCGATTCTGGTGGCCCACCATGAGGAACGACGTCAAGGAGTTCGTACTGGCCTGCGCAGTCTGCGCCCGCAGCAAGGCCTCCCACCAGGCACCCTCCGGGCTATTACAGCCGCTTCCCATTCCGAGTTGTCCTTGGTCACATGTGGCACTGGACTTCGTCACGGGTCTTCCCTCCTCCCAGGGGAACACGTGCCTTCTGACCGTGGTGGATCGGTTCAGCAAGGGGGTTCACCTCGTGGCCCTTCCCAAACGTCCCTCGGCGGCCGAGACGGCGGACCTCCTGACACACCACGTGTTTCGCCTCCATGGTTTTCCCCAGGACGTCGTCTCGGACCGGGGGCCCCAGTTCACTTCCCAGGTATGGCGGGCTTTTTGCAAGGGATTGGGGGCAACGGTCAGTCTTTCCTCTGGTTATCATCCCCAGACTAACGGACAAACGGAGAGGATGAACCAGAGCGTGGAGTCTGCTCTTCGGTGTGTGGCTGCCGAGAGACCAGCTTCTTGGAGCCGTTTCCTTCCCTGGGTCGAGTACTCCATCAACTCCATGGTCAGTTCCGCCACCGGCCTCTCACCCTTTGAGGTATCCCTGGGCTACCAACCCCCTCTTTTCCCTGCACAGGAGACGGAGGTGGCAGTTCCCTCCGTACAGGACCACCTCGACCGGTGCCGTCGGGTCTGGGAGATCGCCAGGACCGCGCTGCTCCGGTCATCAGAGCGCGCCTGTCGTGGGGCTGACCGGCGCCGGGTTCCTGCGCCGACGTACCACCCTGGGCAGAGGGTGTGGCTTTCCGCGAGGGACCTCCCACTTCGGTCCTCGGCCAAGAAACGTAACCCCCGGTTCGTCGGACCTTTCGAGGTTCTGAAGGTACTCAGTCCGGCGGCGGTGCGTCTTAAGCTTCCTGCGTCCATGCACATGCACCCCGTTTTCCATGTGTCCCGGGTTAAGCCTGTCTCTCTCAGTCCCCTGATGCCTCCTGCTCCGGAACCACCTCCTCCCAAGATGGTGGACGGTCACCCCCAGTGGCAGGTCCGCCGGTTGATGGGCGTTCGACGGCGGGGTCGGGGGTTCCAGTACCTGGTGGACTGGGAGGGGTACGGTCCGGAGGAACGGAGCTGGGTCTCCCGCCGGCTCATCGTAGATCCCGGCCTGGTCACCGACTTCCATCGTGCCCATCCGAGCGAGCCGGGTCGACCTGGTCGCCGGGTGGCTCCCGTGGAGGGGGGGGTACTGTGAGGTTTGGTCCGCTCCCCGCCCACTCGCTCCGTTCCTTTAAGGTATTTTGTTAATTAATTGCATTCCCCGCCACACGCTTCTTTCCTGTAAGATGCCGTGTTGATTGGTGCTCTTCCCACCACACGCTTCTGGAGCAATGATCAATTTCATCCCGCAGCTGTCACAGCTTGTCATCAGCGCCCTGTGGCTTTATATACCCTGATTCCCCTAGTATCGATGTTGGATCGTTTTGAATATTCCCTGCATCTGCCTGTCTTTCCCATCGCTGTTCCCTGTCTGTTGCTCCCCAGGACTTTCGTGAAGTATCCCTGTGGAGAACCTGATTCCCCGTACGAAGCTGCGCCTCGTTTATCTGCCCGCTTTACGCGTTACGCTCTGGTGAGTTTTTGGAAACAGTTCTTTTGGATCACCCGTTTTTTGTGTGTTTGTGAAACACCGAAGAGATCCCGTTTTTGTTATACTGTTCTCACCTAATTTTTGTTGTTGGATTTACACTTTGGATTACCGTATTGTTTTTTCTCTGGAGTCTGCTAACTGTGTGTATCACACCGAAGATCAAGTCACTTGGATATTTATTTGGATCAGTCACCTCTCTGTTTCTGTTGTGCGCTGGGCTAACTGGGATTTCTCTCTCTCTCTCCGTTTCCACCTGGAGTGTATGCTGGGAGGATCTGCAGAGCGGCTCAGACGTCACAAGCTAATTCCTCACCACCACCTACTGGGAGAATCTGCAGAGCCGCAACATTCTTCACATGCCAGATTCCCCGTTTGTTCTGTTGCTCAACCTAATTCTATCTTGTGACTCTGAGAATAAATACGCCCTTGCTTTGGCTAACTCTGAAACAACTCTCTCTGTGCCGTTGCGCTTGTGGTCGGTTACAAACCCTAACAGTAGCGTTTCTTTTCAAATGTATCCAAGAGTAAAGACCCTAACCATGTCACAACAGCAGTCATAGTGTATATTTTCAGCAATATGTTTGTTTACCAATAGGTTAAAGTGTTATTAGTGAGATTTTAGTTCATGAAATGTCTTAATAATTTTGTGAATATCCGCCATTTTGAATTAGCCGATTGTAGTCAACTAGTCTAAGTCTTTGATATATTAGGCTAGGGTTCTTACAAGTCTAAATAAAAAGAGAACATTTCATAATGTTGCCAAACAAAAACTCAACAAACTTACCTGAAACTCCATGTCTCTGGCAGTCTGTTCCTGTCTATCTTCTGTCCCCATGTCTGCTGTCTGTGTACCATCTCTTGCCTGCAGTGCCTAATGACATCATTATGAAATTTTTTCCCATTAGCATTTCACCTCTTTCTTATGAGATTTTTTCAACTAGTCTAAGTCTTTGAGATATTAGGCTACTAGGGTTATGGCGGCACGGTGGTGTAGTGCAGCAAGAAGGTCCAGGGTTCGATTCCCGCTTGGGGACCAGGTTTCCATGATGCCAGGTACCCAGGTGGGGTATCTCCCAGGCCTTTCTGTGTGGAGTTTGCATGTTCTCCCCGTGCTCGCAAGGGTTTCCCCCCCGATAAGATAAACCCAATGGAAAAACATGCACAACAACAGATCGCTAACGCTGTGGCGTCCTTGACGAAGACGGACAGGAGCACTTGGATTGGTCCCCTGGCGCGGCTCACGTTGACGCCTGTCTGCTCCCGGCTGCCCTTGGGGGGGAAGGACGACGGGATGGGTTAATCGCAGAGACGAATCGCATCTGCGATTCTAAAGAGACAATGCATGCGTGTGTTCCGGTGTGTGTGCTAAAAAAAACGAACCGCTGTGTGTACCGCTAAAAAACATTGAGTGTTGTTGCATGCCGAATAAAGACCTCTGCAACAGGTCCTGCATTATTATTATTATTATTATTATTTGCGTTTTGGTGTACTGAAAAATGCTCTGATGTCGGTCCTTTTTTTTCTTCTGCCATGTTCCACCTGGCTGGTTGGCTACACACACACACACACAGTGAGCAGGTTATTTACAGTAGGAGATGGGCTTCTATCATCTATTATCTTATATTATCTATCATTCTATAATGGGCTTCGATCTACCAGGTAGCTAGCTAGTCAAACACACAAACACTGGTTGATGTAGTACTGTAGCTAGCTAGCAAATGTCAGCTAACCGCTAGCTAACATAAAGAGCGACCCCTGTAATTCAATGCAGCGAAAATCAATCAATCAAAAGACTGGTGATGGTCATAAATGTTTTATTGTATTGAGTGGTAGAAGTAAAGAAATGTCTAACATATCCTTTGTTTGAACTACTTACTGGAAGGTCAGCCACCAATGACAGACTCGGTCATATTCCCACACACGCACTGTGTACCTGCTGCTGGGGGGTGGGAGGCAGTTTCAAACCATTGTGAGGCAAAGGGCGGGGGGGTCGCAATCTTTTGAAACTTAAAAATTCGCTATTAAATGTCTATAATCGGCACAAGTGCTTTCATTGCGTATTATTAATCTTATTGAAATTACATAGTTTATGTTTACAGTGATATATTGGGGGGGATATAATGTATCATATTTTTCTCTGGGTGGGGGGGTCGTGTCCCCCCTGGGATTTCCACCCCTGGCGGCCCCGGCATCCAGAGCTCTCAGTGAGTGTTGAAATTTCGAAAAACTACCTTTCCCAGCCGATTCCAGCTTCGTGCAAGCAAATTACTTCTGTATGAATTTCTTTTATTTCTTATTTCTCTAGATTCTCTATCACAAAACTGAACGTTATTGGCATAGATTGGAGCACAGTTAGTGTGTCACAGTCTACCTTATGTGAACATTTAGCAATAATCCCTGTTGCAATCCAATCCAAAATGGCGGAGCCATATCCATTATAAGAATGGAACTGTACAGTAGATTTCATTCACGGTTCTTCCTGCACGCATGGAGATACTAAATCCAAATTGAACTCTGCCATTTGAAAGAGGAGATTTGACCCGATCCATAGATGTGCAAGTTGACTATAATAAGGTAATTTATAGGCCTGGTATTCTATATTATATAATAATATTTCAAATTGCATGTGTCCGGATGGCAGAATTCAGTACTGTATCTAGAAAACATTCTGTTTAATCATCTTTCCTTTATTCATTTGCTTAGATTTTGTACACATGATCTCAAGAAGGTGCTGAACGAGCTCAGTGGCATTTTTAGCATGGTGTTATTCACTGTCAAAGATGCAAAGAAAAATCATAATTTATATTCTCCTGTTTCATCACAATTTACTCAAGCCTAGTAACAGACACAATATTTCTGACACTGGGAATACATTCCATGAGATCCATAGATGTCCATAAATACCAAGAACATGCTAAATGTTCACTGCTGGCGGGACAAAACCTCATAACTCCATTTTAAATTAAATAATTTTTTTATATAAATCAACTCCGTAGATCAGGGGTCGCCAATTAGATTTGCCCACGGGCCAAATTTTCCCCAAGCCATTGTGTGGCGGGCCAATGATAAGTGAACATTTTTTAACTGTAAAAAAAAAACGACATATACATGTTTGCACTGTCTTTTTTCTATTATAAAGTGCCTCTCAGACAGTGCATTACACATGAACAGATCAGTAATTTGATTTTAATGCAGGTGCTCGCATTATAAATCGAGATCAGTAGGGTGCATTTGATTTTAAGCACCAC
Organism: Notolepis coatsorum; assembly: GCF_963971535.1. Lineage (NCBI taxonomy): Eukaryota > Metazoa > Chordata > Actinopteri > Aulopiformes > Paralepididae > Notolepis > Notolepis coatsorum. Next base: position 74,336,495 of record NC_140180.1, on the reverse strand, counting down.
AGCGGGTGTATTATACATCGAATGTATTATTATTATTATTAAAACACAACACTCACCGGCATAATGCAGGCAGCCCTGCCCTGGACTTGATATTGTTTCTGCTTCGGTCCTCCAAAATCCATGTTAATAACATGTTAAATGTCCACTCGCGTTGAATGCCCACCCAACTTGAACACAGTTGCTTGCTCGTGTTGCCATGTCAACAAGCGAGAGTCACCGGTTGCTTATTGCAAGAGTTACCTGTTGCGATAAACCCGTATTTTAAGAATGACACCTGTTTATTAAAATAAGCTTTATAGGTTGTAGGCTCCTCTTCTGGCTCATCATATTTCCCCGTTGCATTGCAAAGAAGTTATTCAAAGACGTTTGTTTTGTTTTTGCAAACGTTCGCTCGCCGGCATCCCAAACGCGGACGTGAAAGTGAAATTCCATTGGTTCTCCCAGTCCATGTGACCATTTCTAGCATTTCAATTGGCTATAGTGACAGCCATAGATATGATGAATAGATAGATACAGCTTCAAAAGACACTCTGGCGTCACAAGGAGTGAATATTTCCTGCGCGTAAAATAAACATCATATTCTCAAAATAACCTGACGGGCCAGAAATTATTGCTGGCGGGCCCATTTCGGCCCGCGGGCCGCCTATTGCCGATCCCTGCCGTAGATCATCCTCCATATGTGTGTGTGGGTTTTACAAAGTTTAAACAATGGGAAAGCATTAAACCGATCATCTGTCTAAACCTCCTAACTCTATTCGCCCTCAAATCTGTGTTCGTTTTTTTCATCTGCTGAAAAGTTGGGTTTTTGGAGTTATGAGGTTTTGTCCCGCCAGCAGCGAAATGGACCTTGTAGAAGTGGAGCAATCTTCCATTTACTTAGGTATGTATTTTAGGCGGATTTTCTGAAAATAGGGCTAGGGCTTAACAGAGCATCCATATAGTGTCTATTGAACAGAAGGCCACGCCCCCCTCAGCCTACTGAGAGTTGGTTGTGCTCAGAGAGGAACACTTATTTTTTTTTTTTTTTTTTTGGTCTTTTTCCCCCTCCATTTTCCTCCGATTTTCTCCCATCCCAATGTTAGTCGTATGCCAATTCCCAGTCCCTTCCTGGTCGCTGCGCACTTACCCCCCACAGTCAGATCATCTGGGAGAGTGGAGGCTACCACGTGCTTCCTCCGACACACGTCCAGCCAATCACCGCTTCTTTTCACCTGGCAGCGCGGATTCTCATTGAGAGGGCGTAGCGTGTGGGAGGACCACACTATCCCCCTCACGTCCAATCCGCGCTTAGCAGGCGCCCCGACCGAACTGTAGGAGTCGCTGTTTACAACGACCCGGACCCACCCCGCCAGCTTCTCCCACCCTCTGATACAGCCAATTGTATCAGTGCAGACGGCCAGCCAAGCTGGTGACAACCCCGGAGCTGTGAGCTGGATTCGAACAGGCAAATCCAGCTCAGCTCCGGGGCTGGTGACGAACGCAATCTCCGCTCGGCCACCTAACCGCCTGAGAGGAACACTTATAACAAATCAAATGATGCATCTGAAACTGAAAAGATTATTCTCATAACATTAACATTACACAATAAGCTATTTATGACCGAATGACCTTGTACTGGATCTTTAAATACTTTAAACCCTGGCTCAACAGCATGGAGTACCAATGTAATTTAGCCCCCAGCGCCTAAATAACAGTTCACGTTTTACAGTTAATTTATTTATTATTCCAATCAGGTTTTCCCCTCATATTTCCAAATCGGATTTAAAGATTCAGATGCAAATCATTAAAATGAATACTGTCAAATGATTCTACTTGTGGATTATTCTGTTAATGGATCGTGAGTATTAATTTGTCCCTGGGCATCCATCATGATCTGAATGCACCCTGTGGATTGTTTAAGTCAATGGCAACCTTGTTTAAATGTGTGTCTGATTACATGGCAAATGTCAGCACATCCACCAGATGCTGCCCTACTAAGCTCTATGCAACTAATGTTGTTCCAACTGCCACCACTAGATGGTAGTAAAACACAGGGAGCGATTCGTGGATTGCAAATGCAAACACCCCATCTTTCCTCTCTTGGCGGCCCGATAAAACAGATACATTTGGCTACCCCTGCTGCCATGAGTAGCCGGTTCTCTGTGGGGTGATCCGGCACTGCTGGAATCTATTACCCGACCGGGTGGAGAGGAGCTCAGTAATGTAGTGGTAGCCTATGTCTGCCTATGTAGGAATGTCTGCCTGTCTGCTTTCAATATCTGCCTGTCTGTCTCTCTCTCTCTACCAACCAACACACTGTAAAAGAAAATCATCATCATCCTTTGGTTGTTTCAGAAATAAATCAAGGAGACTCCAAAAGACCAGAGACATGACTGTATTGTCATTAGTAAGCATTCAGGAGAGATCACACCATGTGTAATGCCTTCGGTATTTACAGACAAATGTCATGGGTCGGGTTGTCGGACAGATAGAGCTGGATAACATGATAAATGAATAAGTTGTCACTTTAGACCTTTAATTTTCTGCTGATTCGATAATGCAAAGCTCACTGGAAGGCATAGCCAGCAGCAACAAGTACATGATGATACAGAATGTAGCACTGGTGATTAAACACTTTAATACAACACTCAAAATCTCAATTGAAGGCAAAAACAAGCTTCAGATTTAAGTAAAACACAATCAAATCAAAACTAGAAATGAAAAACTACTGTAGAACTGTCCCTTCGTATTCAGTAAACTGGTTGCTCTTACGGTGTTTAGTCAATTAATTAAAAATCTATTTTTTATAATTTTTTGTTGTTTGACTTACTTTGAACCTGCAAAAATGATAAGGACATTTTTTGGCACAAAAACAATATTTACAAATGTGCCTTGATCTTTGGTACACATTAGATAAGAGGTTGTGTCGGATGATTGTAATAATGTTCAGGTAAATAAGGCAGGAGACACGTTTTTACAGACCTGTCAAACTAAAGAAAATGTTCAGTTAAGTCAATAAAAACACTGTGACATTCAGTTGACTGAGAAACATCTTAAACAGGGGACAGCCCTGAAAAACTGTATATAATTTAAATGTAACATTAAAGTAGAGCAAAAACAGATATTTTTTCTTTTTTTACATTTTGACCTTTATTTACGCAGAGTGGGTTAGCTTAGCTGACACCCTGCTTCACACTCGCGGTTTCACACAATCACACATGGGAGCTGCCCAGTACAACCACAGTCTGACACTGTTGACCACTAGGAGCTGCCCAGTACAACCACAGTCTGACACCGTTGGCCACTAGGAGCTGCCCAGTACAACCACAGTCTGACACTGTTGACCACTAGGAGCTGCCCAGTACAACCACAGTCTGACACTGTTGACCACTAGGAGCTGCCCAGTACAACCACAGTCTGACACTGTTGACCACTAGGAGCTGCCCAGTACAACCACAGTCTGACACTGTTGACCACTAGGAGCTGCCCAGTACAACCACAGTCTGACACTGTTGACCACTAGGAGCTGCCCAGTACAACCAGTCTGACACTGTTGACCACTAGGAGCTGCCCAGTACAACCACAGTCTGACACCGTTGACCACTAGGAGCTGCCCAGTACAACCACAGTCTGACACCGTTGACCACTAGGAGCTGCCCAGTACAACCACAGTCTGACACTGTTGACCACTAGGAGCTGCCCAGTACAACCACAGTCTGACACTGTTGGCCACTAGGAGCTGCCCAGTACAACCACAGTCTGACACTGTTGGCCACTAGGAGCTGCCCAGTACAACCACAGTCTGACACCGTTGGCCACTAGGAGCTGCCCAGTACAACCACAGTCTGACACTGTTGACCACTAGGAGCTGCCCAGTACAACCACAGTCTGACACTGTTGGCCACTAGAAGCTGCCCAGTACAACCAGTCTGACACTGTTGACCACTAGGAGCTGCCCAGTACAACCACAGTCTGACACTGTTGACCACAGGAGCTGCCCAGTACAACCACAGTCTGACACTGTTGACCACTAGGAGCTGCCCAGTACAACCACAGTCTGACACTGTTGACCACAGGAGCTGCCCAGTACAACCACAGTCTGACACTGTTGGCCACTAGAAGCTGCCCAGTACAATCACAGTCTGACACTGTTGGCCACTAGGAGCTGCCCAGTACAACCACAGTCTAACACTGTTGACCACAGGAGCTGCCCAGTACAACCACAGTCTGACACTGTTGACCACTAGGAGCTGCCCAGTACAACCACAGTCTGACACTGTTGACCACTAGGAGCTGCCCAGTACAACCACAGTCTGACACTGTTGACCACTAGGAGCTGCCCAGTACAACCACAGTCTGACACTGTTGACCACTAGGAGCTCCACTGGAGCAGTTAAGGGATCAATTCATTGCTCAAAGGTAAAGGAATACTGGCAACACTTAACTGTAGGGGGCACAATTGTGCTAATAATGATGGACTAATGAGGCACTATTATGTTAGCAAACCGTAACTAATACTTGTACTTGTGTGGCTGCTTCAAAGCAAATGATGACACGTGAGCTAAAAATAAATTGAATAAGAAAATAATGAACCTTAAATTAACATATTAGTTCTTGATTAAGTCAGCTGCCTTGGGGAAATAAAAAACAGATGTTCCCTACTGATTTGTCTTTTGAGCAGCCTATTTTATATGTATTATATACCATGGCCTGGGTGAATAGCCTTCTTGATCAAGTCTTAGAACCTATTATGTCTCAGAGCAGGGAAATCCTTCCAGAATGGCTTTTACTTGGCAGTACAGAGAGTGATGGCTAAACGCGTCCCCGCTACACAGTCTATGTGCCATGCGGGCACCACAGAGGGTTTCCACAGACTCCCAGAGGCACTAGCGGCTTTAAGTTGACGTAAAAAATAAATAAATAAAATACAAATAAAATAAAATATTTCCCAGTCTCTGATCAGCAGGTGGTTTCACACATTGTGGTTTTAGTTTTCCGATGCGCCCCCGAGAACATCTTGATAATAACCAGTCCAATGTTCTGGGCCTGCCAAGTGGTGTTCCCGGGGGCGCATCGGAAAACTAAAACCACCACCGCGTCCCTCGTCAAGGAGTACACATAATGTGGGAAACCACCTGCCGATCAGAGAATGGGAAATACATATTTTTATCTTTTCAAAAAAATTCTGCTTAAAGATGCTGGTGCCTCTTGGAGTGTGTGGAAACGCTTTGTGCATGGGCTTGAAAAGTGATGCAGAGCTTGCTCTATTTCTGCCGGAGGCAGGGAAACTCTTAATAATAAATTATTTCTCTAATTTCTCCAAAGTTTCCTACTGCTACTTTAATCATTATTTGTTGCCCGTGAATTAAGTGTTCTCAGAAAGGTATTGTTTATTACATGAAGTAAAGTGTTCTCAGAAAGGTATTGTTTATTACATGAAGTAAAGTGTTCTCAGAAAGGTATTGTTTATTACATGAAGTAAAGTGTTCTCAGAAAAGATATAATTTATTACATGAAGTAAAGTGTTCTCAGAAAAGATATTATTTCTTACATGAAGTAAAGTGTTCTCAGAAAAGATATTATTTCTTACATGAAGTAAAGTGTTATCAGAAAGGTATTATCTTACTTTGTTGAATATTTTCACTTTCTCCAGGAAACCGACAATTCCGATTGCACCTGTTACGCGTAGCCACCCCCACGCGATTGATCTTGTTTAGAAAACCTAGTCTAAAAACCACGCAGTGGTAAAACATAAAGTGGGTAAACTGTCAATGAGTACTATTATTATTATTATTTTAGTTTTATTTTCTTACATGCATCAATCTGACACTACTTATTGTGATCTACACTATGGATTTCAATCATAAAAGATTTACATCAGCTTAAAAAAGGTGGGTAAACTCCCCATTTCACAAATAGAAAATGTGGGTAAACTTGAGTTCACTTGAGGTGAGTTACCCTCCCGCAACATACCTGCTCCATACAAACAACAGTGATGTGTGACCCTGAGAACACGACTTCTTCTCAACAGCGATGTACAACGTCCAGAAGTAATTTTGCCCATTATTTTGGCAATGACTGAATAATAAGATGTTAGCCTGCACACAGGCGTGACTACAGATTTGGAGGTGTGCATGCTTAAAAAGTCCAAATGTTTCCAGTCGGGTGAAATATACTTTTAAATCATGTAATCATGTCACGTAAAAACAGTTGATATATATGTGGGATGCAGTGAGAACTGGGATTCTATTAATAGATAAGGAAAGACGATCATCTTCTGCAGTCCCGGTATACAAACCTCAACGGATTCGAAAACACAGTGTTATAATTGAAGGGTTTCGATCCAAAAATCCTGTATATGCTTTTTTTTTTTTTTTTTTTATATACAACCGTTACCGGACATCCATTTCTTATTATAAAAAGAAGAAAACACTGAAGATGCTATTATTTTGTAAGCGAAAGGTTTTGAGATGAACTGAAAATGTCAGCGATATTCCATAGTTCCATGCCAACTCCTTCTGTAAGGAGTCTGTAAGGAGGACACTCGTCACTTCACTCCCAGACCTCCCAGAAACGGTGCGAGGACCAGGTCTCTGTGTACTTGCTTTTAATCGTTTTAATAGCTTTTAATAGAGATAGTCGTGAACGGCATTGTTCACATACTGTACTTGCCCGTATTTGGCGTGTACCTAGATTGAAAAGTCTACCCACTAGGGGCAGATCAGGGCCGAAATCCTCCCTGGCCAACACATAGAATTATAAGTAGAATATCTTTCTTGTGAACTATCCACTATCCAGATTTGCTACGTAAACATAAAACATGGCAAAACGCGAGGAGGTTATATTGAGATCAAGGCAGAAAAAGGTCTGTTTATTTTTATTTTATTTTGCCATGTGGAGTTTTAGTGTTTAGCCTGTCACATCCACACTGCCCCCACTGTTGACGTCACTGTTTTGTATTTAAAAGCAAGTATACTGAGACCCTAAGTAGGATATGGGACAGGGGCGTTCCCGAGTCAGGTGAGAGGGGGCACACCTTTGTAAACTGCCAAATGAAAGAATACTTTCTTCAAGTCAGCTGCGGTGAGTGTAACATCAATGTTATATCTAAGCCTTGTCTTTTAATCTACAGAACAGACACTGCTATAGCTGCGGGGGGGGGGGGGGGGGGGGGGGAATCCAAATTGGTTTTTGAGCAGCCAACACCTCGCCACCATATGTTCCGTTCACACAGCATGGTTCAACTCTGGAGTGGACTGAGACCTGTCCCTAGGCTCTGTTTTGTGGAAAAGGATGGGCTTGACCAGGCCCGTGAGCATCTTTGGCACATGCACTCTCACTATCTCGGCGATCATCTCTGGGAAACTGACACGCATCGGTAGGGACTGAGCCTGGGTGAACAGGTCGTATGTGAACTGGTGCAGCTTCCTCACAATCTGAGAGTGGAGGGAGGGAGACAAAGAGAGAGAGAGAGAGAGAGAGAGAGAGAGAGAGAGAGAGAGAGAGAGAGAGAGAGAGAGAGAGAGAGAGAGAGAGAGAGAGAGAGAGAGAAAGAGGGAGAGAGAGAGAGGGAGAGGGGATAAAGAAAGATGCAAAGATAGAAAGAGCGAGAGGAGAGAGAGAAAGAGGGGGAGATAGGGAGAGAGAGAGAAGAGGAAAGAGAGACACAGAGAGAGAGAGGGAGAGAGAAAGAAAGAGAGAGAGAGAGGAGAAAAAGAAAGAAAGAAAGAGAGAGAGACCGGCAATGTTAAACTGAATGATAACCGTGTGATACTTGGGAAAGGGTATCTATGTACATGTCTGTTTAATGCAACAAAGACAATTAAGTTTGCACCATTTGCAGTCCAGTTGCTGTTACAGTAAGAGCACTGGTGCAACACCATAATAGGTGTTATTCAAGGAGACACATGGACTTGCCAGAGGTTTCCCATCTAGACAGATCAGTGAAAAACACATACAGTACGTATTCCAGTTTGTGTGTGTTTCTACGTGTGAGGTACAGGTTATGCTATTTCCGTCTAGTAAGTTGATTTGTTAGTCATTAAAAGTGTCGTGTCAGTGCTGGTTCAAACTCTGGTGGCGTGTAAAAAGCGGGCTCCATTACCGGCTGGAGATAGTCCAGTAGCTGAGTGAGCTGGAACAGCCTCTGTGCGCGGGTGGTCTCCCCGCTGTGGCTGGCCAAGCGGTCCAGCTCGCTAATGTAGGACGTTCGCAGCTTGTCGAAGCAATGCTGGCTCTTCAGGCCCTCCACAGGCACTGCATCGCGAAGCGCACCAAGACAAGAGAGAGAGAGAGAGAGAGAGAGAGAGAGAGAGGAGACAGAGAGAGAGGAGAGAGAGAGAAAGAGAGAGAGAGAGATAGAGAGAGAGAGAGAGAGAGAGAGAGAGAGAGAGAGAGAGAGAGAGAGAGAGAGAGAGAGAGAGAGAGAGAGAGAGAGAGAGAAAACATTTGTCAACCGCTGAATATTATTATCCATTCAATCAAAAGGTCTGGACTTAATGTGTTTCTGCTACATTCTGTTCCCACTCACCTTTCAGAAGATGACAGTAAAGAGGGAGAGAGGAGGGGGAGACAGGGGGAGAGAGAGAGAGAGAAGGGGGGAGAGAGAGAGAGAGAAGGGGAGATAGGATGGGACGTGGCGTAGTGGGCAAGGCGCTCGCCACGAATGACGGAGACGCTGGGCTTGCCTGTTCGAGCCCAGCGCTCCACATTGCTTTCAGTTTAGCTGGTCGTTCATACTAATACACATTGGCCGTATTAGGGGTGGGAAACTGATGGGTGGGGATCGGGCGTTGTGGACAGCGACTCCTACAGGTCGGTTGGTGCGCCTGCGCAGTAGAATCAGGAAGTGTCGGGGGCAGCGTGAGCCTCCCACGCGTTACTCCTCGCCACTGAGAGATCGAGCTGCGCAGGTGAAAAGATGCGACTGCTGTTACCTCAAGTACCGGAGGGACTTGTGCTATGTATGACTTAGTCCACATTGCAGCCGGCTTGTGGGAGGCAAGAAACAGCGTTTGTGACAGGGGGGGGGGGGGGGGGGGGGTTGAATTGGATGATACGAAAATTGGGATGAGAGAAAATATAGAAAAATGGGAGAAAAAGTGGATCAAGAGAGAGATAGAGAGTGATAGAGGGAGAGAGAGGGAGATATAGTGGGAGAGAAGAGGGAGAGTGAGGGAGAGATAAGGAGGAGAGGGAGAGAGTGAGGAGACAGGGGGATAGTGATAGAGGGAGAGAGAGGGAGATAACATATAGTGGGAGAGAGAAAGAGAGAGAGAGGGAGATAGAGGGAGAGTGGGGAAAGAGAAGGAGAGGGAGAGAGAGAGAGAGAAGGAGGAGAGGGAGAGAGAGAAGGATGAGAGGGAGAGTCAAGTCAAGTCAAGAGTTTTATTTGTCACGGCATACGAGTATACAATGAAATGCGGGTGGTCTTGCCCGCAACGATGTGCAATACAGTGGTACAACATATAATAGAATCCAATACAAAAAACATTGTGCAATAACAGGTAACAGGTAACATGGTGTGACATCTCGGTATTTGTACATAGTTATTTACAGAGGATATAGGACATGCTAGGTAGCTTTGGTAGTGCAATACACTGTTACTGTTGCTAATACTAATTTAAGTGGCCTTTCCTTTTGGCAATAAGTGTGGGTGTGTGCGGCATGAGTGTGTGCCCGCTCATGTTAAAGTGTTAAAGTGGCTGCTAGTGTGTGAGTGTGCACAGCGTGCGTGTCGTGTGTGTGCTCATGTGTGCTTATGTGTGGATAGCAGTGTTCTGTGGTACTCAATGTTCATTGTTCAAGACTCTGATGGCCTGGGGGAAGAAGCTGAGCCTAAGCCTCTCTGTCCTAGTAGCTGGGGTTCGCAGGCGTCTGCCTGACCTCAGCAGCTGAAACAGGCTGTTATTGGGGTGGTGGGGGTCTTTCATTATTCTGCAGGCTCTGGATTTGCACCTCTTGTTGTATAGAACCTGCAGGGGAGGTAGTGCAATACCCGTGGTACGCTCGGCTGAGTGCACCACTCTCTGTAGGGCCTTCTTGTCCTGTGCCGTGCTGTTTCCATACCAGGCAGTGATGTTTCCGGTCAAGATGCTCTCTACAGCTCCTGAGTAGAAGGACTGGAGTATCTTCCCCGATACTCTGAACTTCCTTAACTGTCTCAGGTGGTAGAGGCGCTGTTTCGGCTTCTTTACTACTGTGTCTATGTGTGTTGACCATGTCAGATCCTCTGAGATGTGGACCCCCAGGTACTTAAAGCTGCTCACCCTGTCCACGGTAGCCCCGTTAATCATCAGTGGTGTGTGTGTCTCCTGCTGTCCTCTCCTATAATCCACGATCAGCTCCTTGGTTTTACCAATGTTCAGGAGCAGGCTGTTGTCCTGGCACCAGCGTTCCAGTACCTCAACCTCCTCCCGGTAGGCCTTCTCGTCGTTGTCCGAGATCAGCCCCACCACCACGTGTCGTCTGCGAACTTCATTATGGAGTTGGAGCTGAACTTGGCCACACAATCGTGTGTGTAGAGTGAGTACAGCAGGGGGCTCAGAACACAGCCCTGGGGGGACCCGATGCTCAGGGTGATGGTGTTGGAGGTCTGACCCCCCACCCTGACCGCCTGGGGTCTTTCACTCAGAAAGTCCAGTACCCAGGCGCTCAGGGCGGAGCTCAGACCCAGCTCGATCAGCTTGTCCACCAGTCTGGTGGGGACTATGGTGTTGAACGCTGAGCTGTAGTCAATGAACAACAGTCTCACATAGCCCCCCTTCTGACGGTCAAGGTGAGAGAGGGTGCTGTGCAGTACCTGGGAGACCGCGTCGTCAGTGGACCTGTTTGTCCTGTATGCAAATTGCATAGGGTCCATATCACTGGGGAGGGAGGCACAAATGTGGTCCTTGACCAGCCTCTCGAAACATTTCATGACCACAGAGGTGAGTGCCACCGGTCTGTAGTCTGTAGAGAGAGAGAGAGAGGGAGAGAGAGAAGGAGAGATCGAGAGAGAGAGGGAGAGATAGGGTGGTGGGGAGAGAGAGATATGGTGCTGATGGGACTCACTGAGGCTGAAGAGGAGCAGGGTCTTCATGCAGAGGTATTCGTCCTGGGTGACCCTCAGGACACAGAACCTCTGGGAGAGCAGCTTCATCCTCACACAGTGGTCGTACATGCTGGACACACGCATCCGCTGGCTGCCACAGGAGGGAGGGGGGCAGTTCAGGATGAAGGGGTAAAAAGAGAGAAAAACATTAAGATGGGGGGGTACACAATTAATTCAGGGAAAGAGAGAGAGAAAGAGAGAGAGAGAGAGAGAGAGAGAGAGAGAGAGAGAGAGAGAGAGAGAGAGAGAGAGATAATGGAAAGAGGAAAAAGCAGTTACGACAGAGAGAAAAATTTGTGAGATGAATAATGGAAAAAGAGAGAGCGGGACGGAGAGACAGAGAAAAACGAGGGTCAGAAACAAGGGCAGTCGTATCCATTACCATGCAGGACAGTGGCAGCCAGGCAGAGTGACAGGGTTCTAATACAGACACGCCCGCTGCTCTGCTAATGCTGCATGAAACATCAGCTGAGAGAGAGAGAGAGAGAGAGAGAGAGAGAGAGAGAGAGAGAGAGAGAGAGAGAGAGAGAGAGAGAGAGAGAGAGAGAGAGAGAGAGCAGCATCTGGCCCCCAGGGGCCTCGCTTTGGCATTCTAAACACTGCACTCTGCTCTCAGAACACTGCTCTGTTCCGAACGCAACCTGCTGATAAGAAGGCCGCGGAATTGGGCCTCATGTGTTGCCGTGTAGCTCCGTGAAGATAAAAACTCCCTGTTTAGGTTTTCGACTGCAAAACAACTACGCAAAAAAGACGGCAGGTTAAACCATCGTGAAGGTCGGCGTGCCGGGGTCCCCGAAAATCTAAAAAAGTCCGTTAAAAGATGAAAGAAAACGCACAAAAGCTCTGATGTTATGGACGGCCGGGCGATCCCACCGTGGTAACATGCAAGAACAAAAACAGACTTGTTTATTTGGGCTGAAAGAAAAATGGCTTTCTTTGTGTGATATTTCATTGTTCCTCTGAAGTTCGCTTTCCTCTGTGTGTGTTTTCTTTCTCGTCACAGTGACCACAGTGAAATCTCATGATACTCCATCGAACTGAGATGTCATGGTTTGTTAGTACAACAGGGCCAATTAAAAGAAAACTTTGTTTGATGAAGTGGCCGCACATTACAGAACTTTGTTTGATAAAGTGACCGCACATTACAGAACTTTGTTTGATAAAGTGACCGCACATTACAGAACTTTGTTTGATAAAGTGACCGCACATTACAAAACTTTGCTTGATAAAGTGATTGCACTCATGCAGAACTACGCTAGAACAGGAGATTGAATGCTAGCCTTGCTAGGGTTAATATTTCTTTAGTGTGTTGGACAAATGGAATGCTTTATATTGACTTACTCATTGAAGACCAGGTCTGGAGCGAAGTAGAGCATGGAGCCATTGGTAAGTGTGTAGGACCTCCAGCCCAGAGCGAAGACCATCACTCCCATCCATGACGACTGGATCACGGACATCTGATCATCCACATGCAGATCGCGGAACCCTGTCCAGTGTCATCAAACCCCATTTTGCTTTTACAAACATTTTAAAACACACAATACAATGAAAAAAGTATCAATTTATGTGCAAATGGAATGGTAAATGCATTTATATAGCGCTTTCATCAACATCGCTTCACAACTTATGCCTCACATTCACCCGTTCACACACCAACGGCGGAGACAACCATGCAAGGTGTCCAACCTGCTCATCAGGAGCAGTTAAGTGACTCGCTCAAGGACACTTCGATATGCTGCTGGGAGGAGCCGGAATCCAACCAGGTACCTTCTGATTACCAGATGACCATTCTATCTCCTGAGCCACTGTCTAACCCTAACCTTTAGATTACCAGACGACCTCTCTACCTCTTGAGCCACTGTCTAACCCTAACCTTCTGATTACCAGACGACTGCTCTACCTCCTGAGCCACTGTCTAACCCTAACCTTCTGATTACCAGACGACTGCTCTACCTCCTGAGCCACTGTCTAACCCTAACCTTCTGATTACCAGACGACTGCTCTACCGCCTGAGCCACTGTCTAACCCTAACCTTCTGATTACCAGACGACTGCTCTACCTCCTGAGCCACTGTCTAACCCTAACCTTCTGATTACCAGATGACTGCTCTACCTCCTGAGCCACTGTCTAACCCTAACCTTCTGATTATCAGACGACTGCTCTACCTCCTGAGCCACTGTCTAACCCTAACCTTCTGATTACCAGACGACTGCTCTACCTCCTGAGCCGCTGTCTAACCCTAACTTTCTGATTACCAGACGACAGCTCTACCTCCTGAGCCACTGTCTAACCCTAACTTTCTGATTACCAGACGACCGCTCTACCTCCTGAGCCACTGTCTAACCCTAACCTTCTGATTACCAGATGACTGCTCTACCTCCTGAGCCACTGTCTAACCCTAACCTTCTGATTACCAGATGACTCTCTCCCTCCTGAGCCACTGTCTAACCCTAACCTTCTGATTACCAGATGACTGCTCTACCTCCTGAGCCACTGTCTAACCCTAACTCTAACCTTCTAATGACCAGACGACCGCTCTACCTCCTGAGCCACTGTCGCCCTTCACTGTGTCAGTGAAGATGACCATGAATCAAGTCATACTTGAGACACTGGTTAAAAAAGATGGAAAGTACAGTAACGGGGGAACTCAGGCTGGTTTCCTTTTAACATTGTCACCCCTGGGTTAAAACATGGACATACCGCCCTCTAGCGGCTAATATCTGAAATAGGATGATTTATATTGCATGGACTTATCCCTGCCCCCCTAAAAAAGGTTGGCTTGGTGACGATGCATATTTGACTCTAAAGCAATGACTTATTGCGGCTTTGGACCAGACTGGATAAGTGCATTAATTTACCTGGCATGCATTTGTTTATCTGGCAATGGTTCTTAACTGTGCTGCCGCAGGGTGGTTTAACTGACTTCAGATTTGGCACAATCATAGCCATGCTACCCTGGGCCGTTCTTATTTTATCTTTTGCTTAGGTCATATCGCATAGTGTGGAGAAAATGTTAAAAAAAATGGTCCTGTTTCTAATTCTTATTTCCTGATCCAACTGTAGTTTTGTCAAAACATAACCTTGGACGATATTCTTTACTGACACAGAATGTTTTAATTAAGATTAATATTATTACTCAGTAGTACTCATTTATCTATATTCTAGTTTAATCACTTGTTACACTGTGGGGCGAATTCACAAAGAATGGATTGCGCGGTGGTAATTATGCTTAGGTCATATTTCCTGATCCAATTGTAGTTTTGTCAAAACAGGACCTTGGAGGATATTCTTTCCTGACACAGAATGTTTTTAGACGAGGGGAAGGTTTTGTCTAATTCAGACGGCATCCACTAACCTCACAGGATGTGGGTCTGATCCTGGATTATACCACGTGAGTAACGGTTTTGAGATGAGCAAGGTTTTCAAATCTTATTCTCTTAAAAGGTTATATATTTGAAATGTATGTATGTAATGCACCTTATGATGATCCACCCCGGATCCAAACACTGTCTTGAGTAAACTGTTTAGTGTGCAGGCTTCATTCTTATTTATAAGAAGCAATCAACATGCACTCTCAAAAAGGTTTGTGGTGTTGGGAGTAAATCCCCTTATGTATGTTTTCCAAAGAAATTGCAAACTCCCACACTCACTTTCCTCCTCTTCTATGACCTTTTATTGACCTCATGAAGATCCCCCCGGATCCAAACACTGTCTTGAGTAAACAGTTTAGGCTTCATTCTTATTTACACTCATTTGCACTCGACCTGACATCAGGATGTGCATGTCCCACACACCGCTGTTCAAAACATTTGAACCCGGACTTATCACTATTAACTTGTGGACTGCTGTGTTCACCTGGTCTTAAATTGAAAAATTATTAATTAATATTTTTAAATACTTTTTAACAGATACCCTGTTTGATTTCTGGCACGTTGGACGTGTTTCTTGGTATGCGATTTTAGTATTGTGGAAATTCGCAGATACTGTCATTACATTTTAGCCTGATATCCGATACCGGTATCGGTGCATCCCTACCCGGTTTCCTGGCACACTGACCTACCTGGTATGGCCTTGACCCAGCGGACTACAGTGACCAGCTGTCTCTCTCCAAGCTCATTGAGGCTGGTGAGCAGGGAGGCAGGGCTGTCTGGCAGGGCGTGGTCATGGCCTGCGTTGACCACCGCTGGTTCGATGGCCTGCAGCAAAGTGAGCAGGGTCAGGCAGGGGGGAAGGCCGGGCGTGGGGCTGATGGCAAGGGCCTGGGAGGATACTACAAGCAAAAGACATAGAACACCATTAAAGAGGACTCTTACTAGTTATACCACTGGCCAGTATGGCTACTACCATAGTGTATTTATACCTGTATCACTTACATAATAATACTGGAACACTGTACATACATCAGATTAATATTATTTCTCAGTAGTACTCATTTATCTATATTCTAGTTTAATCACTTGTTACACTGTGGGGCGAATTCACAAAGAATGGATTGCGCGGTGGTAATAGCACCCTTAACTGCACGCGGTATCTGCTCCGTCTTTGCGAGCCATTCACTAAGGACATTGCGCGGTTCAGATACTAGCGCAAACATGCCCATAGGTGTGCAGTTTGCTCCTGATTTGCTCCAGCGCAGTTGGCTCGGAGCAGTCTGCACCTGCAGATATCAGGAAGGGGAAAAAAATAAACCCGAAATGAGGCATAGACATAACAGTATTTTTCACCATTTGTATTTAGTTTACTTCGTAATGTATAGAGCTTGCCTAATTTGTCACACAAATTGCATCCTTTGTTTTTGTCACTATCCTTCGTCATTGCATCTGTCTGTCATGTCCTATTCTATTTATTTATTTTTTTTTACTTATAATTGTACTATATTCTATTTAGCTATATTTAATTGAGTTTATATCCCATTTGATTTTATTCAACCTCTTTATTTACAGTTGTCCAGCCCTGGTCTATATTTTATTTCATAGTTATATTATATTCTATTGTGCTTAAGTTCATATTTCATTTTATTTTACTCCACCTCTTTATTGTATTATCTGTCTGTTAATGTCTGTCTGCTAATGTTGCATCGAAAACAACCAAAGCAAATTCCTTGTATATGAAAACTACTTGGCAATAAAGACCTTGTGAGGGCTGCGGGTGTGTGTGGGTCACGAGCAGATAATAGGGACTCTTTAAGTTATCCGTGTAACGAATAACCACTAAACTGCTTACGCAGACATTAACACTTTAATCGCCAAGGACGCCTAAACTCGTCATTCCCCGCCATGCTAATTCTGCCAATGACGCCGTAACACGTCATTGAGATCAATATTTCAAAAATCTGTGATCGCAATCATATTTCTCCCCCGGAGCCTTGAGATCTACTGTTGATCCCCTCTCAACTCTCCAACGGTTCAAGAGCGCCATCTGGTGGCCGATCGGCGGATCGCCCAAACCGGAAACCAGAAACGGAAACTGGTGCTCATCCAAATTCGGTCCGATCACTCGCTATAGGTCCCGGGACTCGAGCGCGACACAATGGATAGCGATCTGTTACCAATAACTCGATAAACAACATGATTTGGACGTATATACTATTATACAACCTGGAGATGGATCGCATATTTCAACATCCCATAATAGGAATATTTTTGCTCCACGCTCATCGCCCAACGGCCCGAGGAGACTGGGGTAAGTTTCAACGTTTTTTTTTACCGTGTTCGATACAAACTGCTCTAATGATCATATCACCCACACTAGATGAATCATCTAACGTTGGCCACGGAATTATAAACGACCCCCCCCCCCCCCCCATCCGGTCAACATCAGATGATAAGTAGTAACTTCTAGAAGCACGTCCATTTGACATTTTTTATCTCGCGCCGATCGCTATCAAACTGTATTTGATCATCAATATAATGCATTTAGGGCTATAAATCACGTGCTGCAGAAAACGATAAAAACATATTTATACTTTAGACCGTATTTTAGTATGAATATGTGAATGAAAAAGTATAACGTTCCCACATCCTGAACGATAGATAATTGACGTTGAATGGGCCATAGTAATGTCAATTTAGCAATACAATTTAAAAAGTTATAGCCCTGCAAAGAAGGGGAACTTCTCCATAGACAAATAGAGCTGGCAGAGGACGGTATAATGATGTACATAAGCCTGGCAAAGAAAGTGTTAAGGAGAAGGGGAAAAATAAACAACACAAAACAACCTTTACAGGTGGAAGCCTCAAAGTGAGTATTTAATAAATCAAGTCCAAAAAACAGGACACACTCAACACTCAATAAAGAGGTATAGTAGAAAAAGAAATAAGCCACAAAGGCACCTCCTAATAACGGAGTTTATATTGGAAACGTAAAACAATAAACCTCCACTAAGGGAGTTTATGTGCCGTAGTGGGCAAAAGAAACACAACCATAAAGGCTCAGCCTCTATAAAACAAAGTGTAGAATAAAGCCAGTAGCCCAAAACAAGAATGGCTACAATTTACAAATAAAGGCTAAATTCTGAATAGGGCAGAGATCAGCACTACACTTCAATATAACAAGCGTGGCCAGAAGGATAGCCAACACTAGGAAATGGAAAAGCAGTTACTGTAACACTGCAAGATTCAAACTTAAATAGACTCAGCTTTTCCATATAGGCACAGCTGCACTGAATCAGGTGCAATCAAGCCCACACACCTGCCGACCCATGAGGTAATTAACCACAGAGGCAGAGATTCAAGCCCACACACCTGCCAACCCATGAGGCAATTGACCACAGAGACCAGTGATTGACAGCTATCCCTCATAGGAAGATGAAATAAGGCAAAAACCATGACAGACCTTTCTGATTCTGATTAATTGGGAGTGGGAGCTTGCGCAAAATCACCCATATTTTTCCACGTCATGCGTGGCACTTTGCTCTCGTCTGCCTGCTCACACCAGATTACAATACACTGGTGAACAACATGCAATGCCAGTCTTCCCACTAACAAAGAAACCAGATGTTGTCAGTGGCAACATGGCAGTGCCATGGCAAAGTTGAATACAATATTTAAATAATAAATAAGATTGCATGGGATCTCTGGGTGGCTGGCTCAATATCATCCTTGATTTCATCGAGTAGATCAAGAATTGCTTGGGGTGGCAACCTGTGTTTCCGGTTGAGTTCGGTCTCACCTAAATCAAAAAGTGATATTCTCATTAGAAATATTCTTTCACAAGCACGCCTGGCGTTACATGCCTTCGCCTGGCAACAATTACTGTTGCCATGATCACTCGAGATGCTGGCAATTGGCTTGTTTGAGATTAGCTAGGCCTGCACAGTTTTGACTACCGCCTTGCCAAGCGCGTTGCATGCCGGTTAAATCTGGAAATCTGACTGCGCGAGTCGTGAAAATCTCACAGGAGCAAGGCACTTGCAGTCTTCAGTGCTAGGCGACGCAGTACCTCTCAGCCGACTGCTCGATGCCATGCATGATGGGAAACAATCAGATAGACGTCTCATTTATTATTATTATTATTATTATTATTGGATATATGAGTTTGTGTACCAAGAGCTTCTTCAAATAACGTTACTCTATCTTATCCATTATTATTCCAAGATAAACTTCATGAACTGTCAGACACCAAATTATTTTTATCAGAGTACTGACATTCACAATTGAACTCTTTACACATTCCTCATAAATGCGGTCTCCCCAACCTCCAACATTATTTTTGGTCAGCCCAATTAAGAAATGTACTGTCATGGTCGTTGGGAAGACGGGACTCACAGTGGTTTCAGTTAGAAGCTAAATTTGTTGACCCGTTACCATTGGACTCTCTCATATTTATAAAACAATTATAAACACACTATGTGCTTGGAAGGACTGCTAAAAAAAACTGGGTATCACCAATTGTACCTCCATATACTCTCCTATCTATCACAATCCTGATCTAGATAAACATCTAAGATCAATTAATATACTCAAATGGGCTCAGTTGGGGATAAGTCAATTCAAAGACCTGTTTCATACAAATATGCAGTTAAAATCATTTATGGATTTAAGAACAGAATATGCCATCCCAAATACTGATTTCTTTAAATATTTACAAATGAGAAACATTATACACATACTGAGAAGAGAAAATAAACTAAGGCCCCGTTTAGACGAGCGTTTTGTGAACAGAAACCGCAAAAGTCATCTTGCGGTTTCACTTTTAATTTTACGTTTAGACGAGCGTTTTGGGATGGAATTCTGCGTGCAGACGACGCTGTAACGACTCGAGACGACGGAGCCCCACTGTCACACGATTGGCGCATATGTCACATGACGTGCTGTGAAGACCCGCCCTACTCTGCCTCTGATTCGCAGACTGTGGATGGGGAATGTGATTGCACCAAAGCAGAGTCACTCACAGACAGTGGGTCCAGTCACGCCGCGGGACAGATTCTTGTGTATTTAACCCTTTCACTGCCACACGACAGCCGGTTGTGTGATAGTAAAGGGTTAACCTTCTGTCGTGTGACTCGTGTGGCAGTGAAAGGGTTAAAAGTACTGCCAATGTAGCCTTCAGGTGATCTCCGTTGATATAAGTCAGACATACTTGCTTTGTTTACGTCTCGGCTACTGGCGCATACCTGCTACCTGTGACGTAAGCAGTACGCGCGACCACAGCCGTGACAACCCTTTCGTCATCGTTTGAACAGATTTATACGTTTTGATAGTTTAGACGAGATCGCAAAGCTTTTGCGTTTCTAGGAATTCCACCCTGGAAGGTAGTCTCACTTTTTTGCGGTTTCACCCCGTAAAAACGCCGTTTCCGTATAAACGAAAGGCACATCCGCAGAAATATTTTTGCGGATTCACCTGCTAGCGTTTCCGTCTAAACGGGGCCTTTTAAGACTAGAATTACATGAAATAGAAGAAATACTAATGTCATCGACCACAATTAAAGGTAAAATTAGTGAATTTTATGACATCTTCTCCAAAGAATGTCACTCATCTTTTTTGCCTTTGTTGAGGATCTGGGAGACAGACCTAACCATGAAATTTGCAGAAAATACATGGCTAAATATTTGTGATAGAATACACTTTCCATTTACAAGTAACAAAATCAAAGAAGCAAATTTTAAATGTATCCATAAATTGTATTTAACTCCAATAAAAATGCATAAAATGTCTAGAGATAATTCAATAAACTGTCCTAGATGTAAAACTAACTAAGGAACATTTCTACACATGTTTTGGCACTGTGATAAACTAAAACGATTCTGGAATTGTATTCATTTATTTACAAAATCTGTATTAGAAACGGAATTTGACTTGTCCCCATGTGCCTATTTACTTAATGAATTACCAGAGATCCAGATGGATCCAAAAAAATATAGACTGCTGATTGTTATAACATACTTTGCCAAGAAATGTATTCTCCTGTTTTGGAAAAATGACTCTTCGCCCACTTTTGAGATGTTTCAAGATCAGATATCCCAGCTTCTTCCATTGGAGAGATTGACCTTGGAGGAGCGTGGCCGGGGGTGGATGTTCCGGGACCTTTTGTCTCCGCTGTTTTCTCGATTGAGCAGGGGGCTGTTGATTGATACGGCTAGTGGCGGTATGTGAATATATCCGCATGCTGTCGCTGGCCGTGTCGATTGGTGGTTTTGCTGTTTGGTTGGGGGAGGGGTGGGGGCCGGGGGTCTTGGGATGTCTATCCCCGGTTGTGTATTTTTTGGAGGTGGGTTTCCCTAGTGGAAGAAGTTGTACAACAGACGCGTAAGAGGCCTGTCTGTAGTATAACAATGATGTTGTTGTTGTCATTGTTGTTATTATTTATTATTGTTTATTTAAAAATACGTATGAGAAAAAATGAACAGTGTAAACAATATCATTAACTCTGAATATAAAAATATGAGAAAAGCAAACAAGACGCGGTCTCGGACTGGTGGGGGCCCCTGATTCGAGGTCTTGGTGAGTCGGAGTGTTAAAGAGGCATGATGCTCTGGCTCGCTGGGGCGCCGGATTTGGGGTCCTCACGGGGTAGGGACCTTGGTTGTCGATACTGGAGATGACGGGTGCTCAAGTAATCTCGCCTGTGGGTATATGCAAGTATATATGTATATATATGTATGTGTGTATGTATATGTATATATATATATATATATTCTTATTAATTTATATATTTAATTTATACATGACTATTTTATTTTTCATTATTCTGATTTAACTGATGGTCTTGTCATTGTCGTTATTATTATTATTATTATTATTATTACTGTTATTGTCCTGTGATGTCTTGTTTATTAGTATTGTTATTGTATTGTATTGTCTTGTTTCATGTTGAAAAGGGAAAATAAAGAAACTGTAAAAAAAAAAAAAAAAAAAATGCTGTCTTAATAACCATCTCTGCAATGGAATTTATATCAAAATAACAATATCAACCCCCCTGAACAAATAGTTGGTGATTGCATCAAGTTGATTCTACAGACGTACTGTTTCTATCATCGGCATTAAATAATTATAATGATAATAAATACGACAATTACGTTTTGCATTTATAGTCATGACTCAATGAGCAATCTGAGCATTACCGCTTGTATGTACAGTATACTTCACTAAGCCGCCTGGCTCACCTGCCGTTTAACCCAATTGCGCGATATAGTGAAATAGACTAATTAACGAATTCCATATAAATCTATAGTTCATTTAATCGCCAAAAACGCTGGAACACGTCTTTCCCCGCCATGCTCATTCTGCCAAAGACGCTGGACCACGTCTTTGATATCAATATTTCAAAAATCTGTGATCGAAATCATATTTCTCCCCCGGAGACCTGAGATCTACTGTTGAGCCCCTCTCAACTCTCCAACGGTTCAAGAGCGCATTCTGGTGGCCGATCGGCGGATCGCCCAGGGCGGAAACAGGAAATGAAAGCTGGTGCTCATTTCAATTCGGTCTGATCACTCGGTAATAGTCTCAGGACTCGAGCTGATCACAACGGATAGCAATCCGTTACCAATAACTTGATAAACAACATGATTTGCACGTATATACTATTATACAACCTGGAAATGGATCGGATATTTCTACATCCCATAATAGGAAAATGTCTGTTCCACGCTCATCGGCGCGAGGAAGATACGGTAAGATTCAACATTATTTTTCAATGTGTTCGATACTAACTGCTCTAATGATCATATCACCCACACTAGATGAATCATATAACGTTGGCCACGGAATTATAAACGACCCCCCCCCCCCATCCGGTCATCATCAGATCATACTTAGTAACTTCTAGAAGCACATCCAGTTGAAATTTTTTATCTCGCGCAGATTCCTATCAAACTGTATTTCATCATCAATATAATGCATTTGGGGCTATAAATCAAGTTCTGGAGAAAGCTGCAGAAAACGATAAAAACATACTTATACTTTAGACCAGTGGTGCCCAACCAGTCGATCGCGATAGACAGGTAGATCGCGGGCTGGTTTCAAGTAGATCTCGATTAATAAAATTAGATTAAAGATTTTTTTTTTTTTTTTTGCAAAATCAACTCTGCCTCTCCTTGTTAACTACAACAAGCAATGCTGTTTGTTATTTAAGATGAGGTCGGACTCGGCACTGACAGATTTGTGTTCATTATGCTGCTTTTATAAAGCCTCAAATGACGGCTTACAATATACAATTTTGGCTGGTAGCTCTCGGCTAGGTGGTAAATTAAAAAGTAGATCTTGGTTCAAAAAAGGTTGGGGACCCCTGCTTTAGACCGTATTTTAGTATGAATATGTGAATGAAAAAGTATAACGTTGCTACACCCTGAACAATAGATATAGGACGTTGAATGGGCCATAGTAATGTCAATTTAGCAATACAATTTAAAAAGTTATAGCCCTGCAAAGAAGGGGAACTTCTCCATGTTAAATAGGGCTGGCGAAGGATGGTAAATTATGAATTTAACCCTGGCGATCAAAGTGTTACAATGCAGCAGCTGATTCTGTATACTGAATACTGTATCCTGCACACACGATTTGCGACTCCAGATGATAATAATAATAATAAATGAAGACTTGATTCACATCAATTTGTGTGAATGAGTGAGTGTTATAGTATTTCTACCTGTTCTCATTATACCCCCCACATAAAATCCAAAGGATAATTAACTGGCCAAACATTATCAGTGCTCTCAAAATTATAATTAGCCAAAATTATAATATATAGGCCTATATCTCGTTGCACACATCTTACATGATAAAGCGTCTGCTGAATAATTCAGTTTTGCCTCAATATATATAAATGTGTGTGTGTGTGTGTGTGTGTGTGTGTGTGTGTGTGTGTGTGTGTGTGTGTGTGTGTGTGTGTGTGTGTGTGTGTGTGTGTGTGTGTGTGTGTGTGTGTGTGTGTGTGTGGAACGCGATATCTGCCATTGCGAGGCGAGCAGGCTATAGTCAACTCTGAAGTTGACTTTCTGACTCCTCCCCCGGCTGTAATCGGCTACTCTCGCTTGTTTCCAAGGTGAACCGAAAGTAATCTCAAAGAAGCCTAATGACACCCCTTTATTAATGCACTTAGTTACCACCAAATCTCTCAAGATGTAAAGAGCGTGGCTCTGCGCGGTGCCTGCCTTTGTGCCTGCCAATTTGCGCCTGCCTTTGTGAATTAGGAGTGTTTTTGGACGTGGCTCATTTGCATAGAAAGGGTAGGCTGGTAAAGATATGCCTCCTAAAATGTCTAAACGGAAGTACAGGAAGTACCGGCTACAGGCTTTCCGGTTTCGACAAAACAATTATAGAAACGTGTGAAGTGCACAATATTTCCTCGTTTAAGCCACTGCAACGGCTTTGCCTGAAGAATTTACTACATGACCGGGACGTTCTAGCTTATTGCCGACAGGATTCGGGAAAAGTTTGGTCCGTTCGGAGGCAGCTTCCAGGGGAAGTACATACACCGGAATTCTACCCCACAGACACTTTCGGCAGTAGTTCTTTACCAGGCTTTATCAGTGTGCGAACCATACCATGGTCTTCGGAGGAACTCATTATTTGAGCGCTCCGCCCAAAAACACTGCCACCGGGAGCGCATAAACGCGAGGCGCGGAGCTGGGAAAAGGAGCGCGCCTGTCGCGTCTCTAGCATAGAAATGAATGACAGAAAGGAGCTGACAACTCATAAAACGTCCCCGGTCGACACAGGCCATAGGCTATAGGTATGAGTATTACAGAGGGGCGGCTACGTGGCGTAGTGGGCAAGGCGCTCACCACGAATGACGGAGACGCTGGGCTTGCCTGTTCGAGCCCAGCGCTCCACATTGCTTTCAGTTTAGCTGGTCGTTCATACTAATACACATTGGCCGTATTAGGGGGTGGGAAACTGATGGGTGGTGATCGGGCGTTGTGGACAGCGACTCCTACAGGTCGGTTGGTGCGCCTGCGCAGTAGAATCAGGAAGTGTCGGGGGCAGCGTGAGCCTCCCACGCGTTACTCCTCGCCACTGAGAGATCGAGCTGCGCAGGTGAAAAGATGCGACTGCTGTTACCTCAAGTACCGGAGGGGACTTGTGCTATGTATGACTTCGTCCACATTGCAGCTGGCTTGTGGGAGGCAAGAAACAGCGTTCGTGACAGGGGAGGGTTGAATTGGATGATACGAAATTGGGATGGGAGAAAATATAGAAAATGGAAGAAAAAGTGGATAAAAAAAAAGGTATGAGTATTACAGAACCACACATAGTCCACACCACACAGGTGTCTAAATACACATGCTCAGATTAACCCCTCTGATCCAACACTGAAATTCACACACAACAGTCCTATTTACACATAAACACACGGATGAACCAATACCGAACAACAAGTCCACGACCAAACACATAAAAATTCAACATTATCGCCACCCACCTGATGGTCAAGATCTGCCCAATTCTCAAAATCTGCATGTCACAGAAGTAGTCCCTGCAGCAGGCTGCTTCGCCTTCTTCTTACTTCTTTGATATTTCGTTTAACGTTCGACATTATCCTGGATACCTGTATTTTCTTTTTTTTAAACGGCGGGGGAAGTTGATTTGTGCCTGCAGACTGCAGTGCAGCGCCGCCACGCTCCGAATGGTAAACGCAAGAATAGCATGCATGTTGCATGCATATTACGAGTATGGTATATCTGCAGTGCCGCAACCCCATAGATTTATGCTATTGTCTATTACGGTGAATTAGTGCGCAAATCATTAATCATACATCAAAATAGCCAAATTTTATTATTATACACGATGATGACGATACAGAAAATTACAGAAAAATGAGAAATGCATGGCAAAAATAGCATTTATTGTCAGTATTTTAGAGACCCCCCAAAAATTCACAAATCATGTTTTCAGGGGGGCTGATGTCTCATCTAAGG
This sequence comes from Notolepis coatsorum, assembly GCF_963971535.1. NCBI lineage: Eukaryota > Metazoa > Chordata > Actinopteri > Aulopiformes > Paralepididae > Notolepis > Notolepis coatsorum. Next base: position 74,311,062 of record NC_140180.1, on the reverse strand, counting down.
GAGCCATGGCTCCCACAGCTCCCCCATGATTCGCACCCTGGGCTTTATCTCATGGAGATAAAACTGAGAACGAGGTTTATTCTTTATTATAGAAAGGGGAACATGTTCCGCCCCATATTACCTCATTAAAATACGCGCAAATAGCACCGGACGCAATGCTGATGGAACGCAGTATACCACCTCATTTCACCTGTTGCGCTTCCTTTGTGAATAGCAAACTGTGTTTCAGAGCTATTTGCGCCAACATAGCGTCAGAAAAAGCCACGCAATCCCTTTGTGAATTCGCCCCTGTATATTGTTAATGGACTTTACTGCACTCTGGTTAGATGCCAACTTCTTTTCGTTGTACTGTACTTGTGCTGTACGATGACAATACATTTGAATCTAATCGAATGTGTATTAAATAATGTGTGTGTGTCTCTTTCTGTGTAGGTTGTGTTTGGTGGCTCACCACGCTAGGGCGCATACCATATAATCCCAACAGTTTGGGTTATAATCCGCCCTAAGACATTTCTTGCATGTTATCCCCCTTCTCTCTACCCCCGATTTCCTGTCACTCACTGTCCTATCCAATAAAGCAGAAATTACCTAAAATATATACATATAAAAAAAAATACAACATGTTATGTATCTTTTCAACAATCTTATACGACTTCCTTGAATCTGTGGAACATGTTTGTTCCTTTTTGCAAAGAAACTGGCCTGAATCTAATTATTTATTGGCCAGCCTCTCTTTCATTCCTTGTGTTGAGCCTGCTGTTTTTTGGTGGGTGTTACCTGGCTACCTGCTGGTCTCTGACAAGAACAAGTTACAGGTTGAAAAAACCCTCAGCTCGGAACTAGGCAGAATCTGCATATGGCTCGCTGATAACAAACTATCATTACACATGGGCAAAACAAACTCAGCAAGACCGACGGCTTCTCAGTTACAGTGGGTGACAATATTGTCACAAGGAAAGATGAAATTACCTACCTGGGTTCCATCCTAGAGGCTAATCTCTCCTGTGACAAAATGGCATCCAATGTAATAAAAAAAGTCAACCAACGAACTCGATTCTTGTACCGGATCTCCTCTCTGGTAAACAAGAATACCCTGAAGACTCTGGCAGGAGCACTCATTCAGGGGTACTACGACTATGCTTGCACCTCATGGTACCAAAGCACCTCAAAGGCGCTAAAAACAAAATTACAAACATCTCAAAACAAACTGGTCAGACTACTGCTTGACCTTACTCCTAGAACCCACCTCACCCCTGCCCACTTTGACAACCTAGGATGGCTTAGAGTAGACGACAGAGTACAGCAACTTGCAATGGGCCTGGTCTACAAGATACACTACACGACCAAGGTACCCATGTACATGTCAAAATACTTCCCAAAGGTCAGTGAATACCACGATCACAACACCAGAGGGAGCTCCACAAATCATGTTAAACCCAGATTCGGCTCAAATAAGGGACTAAACACGTTTCGCAATTATGCCACATCAATGTGGAACGCCCTACCCAAAGCTGTAAAGGAATGTGGATCACTACCCACTTTCAAAACCTCTCTCAAGGGACACCTACGGGAGACTGCAATTCAACACTGGCCCCTGTAAATATCCTAACCCAACCCCCTCCAATGTACAGTCATTTACCTAGTATGGTTTTGTCAATAGTCCAATGTACAATTTTGTATGTTTGTACAGTGTCTCCCCCCCCCCCCCCCTCAATGTACAGTTTTGCTTGTATATACAGTGTGCCCCCCCCCCCCCCCCCCCCCCCCAACCACCTCCAATGTAGATTACCCGGTATGGTTGTCAATATCCCAGTGTACCCAACCCCCCCCACCCAACCTCCTCCAATGTACAGTTTCTACGTCAAATGTATATACTCCCTTTTCCTGACTATCACAAACAGTACTGTATTTGCAAATCTGGTATGTCATAAATGTATAGATGTAGCAGTACTGACTATCTGTATGTCATGTATGTCATATATGTCCTGATGAATTGAAAATGGGGGACCCTGATGTAAACAAGACGAAAGTCTTTCTCTGGTCTGCATCCCCTTAACAATTGTGTGTATTGAGCTGTACTGTATTGTACCCATTCTGCAATCTGTTAATAAAGTTTTCAATCAATCAATTCAAAACCTCACACCCAAACTGGGCGGTACGTTAAGTACTGTAGGCGGTATTCCTGGCTCCTAAAAAACACAGCTGATAAGGGCAATCATTTTGAACAGCTTGTTCGGGCTCATTAACCTGAAGACTTTTCATACCTTGCGGCCAGACGTGCCGAATCCGTGCACTAGGCCACAATGTGTCCCATTTATCACATGATAAATTCATGACAGACCCAATTAGAACATTACAAAATTTTGTCAAAACGATAATACCAATGTAGCATAATGTTTCTCGGTTAACCATCTGTAGTGTGGTAGTGAAATGGTTAACCTTCTGTAACATGGTTGTGAAAGGGTTAACCCTTTTGTCGTGTGGCAGTCTGTATTGTCGCAGTGAAAGGGTTAAAAAGCGTGTAAGCATAGAGCACCGGACACGTGTCTGGATCGGTCACAGTGATCAAACGTGATCCACTCCCCACCTTGAGCCTGGAAGGCGGCGTTGCCAGATTGGAGGAAACCGTCCCTCTGTCCGGCCCTCTCCCCTGGCCTCCACACCGCCAGACTCTGGTCCTCCTCCCCACACCTCATCTGCGCGGCGCCCTTCAGTCGCCGGCCTGGAAACGCACCGTAGGGCAGGCGAAGCGGGGCGAAGGGAAGAGGGGGAAAGAACAAGAGAGTGAGAACAAAAGAGAGGAGGTGCCCCCCCCCCCCTGCACTCGGGCCACTTCCTGTACTAATTGTACAATGAATGGGGAATCTAGGAAAAAGCAGTTAACCCAAAAAGAAGTGGAAGAATAGATGAATTTAACCTACATAGAGCATCAGGCCATGGAGTTATTCATTGCCGTAGTCCTGTGGGAGGACTCTCTCTTCTAACCACTGTGTTGGCTCAGAATTCTCATTAAGCTGTTGCTGTAATAGATTTATTACACCGCGCCTGAGTGGGGACACTGGATACGTTGTCCTATCTCAGCTTCCTAATTACTCGCTCACTCGCGGTTTCAACTTGCTTTGTGTGACAAATAAATACAACTCTGTTGCCAAAGTATAGAGGAGAACAAAAGGTATCTTGGGTATATGTTAGGATGGGCCAATAATCTGCACTTTTTATGTAAGGAGTTCTTAAATTGTGCGTACTATGTAGTGTATTTGTATTTATTGTTTTCCATAATATATTTGTACATTATGTGTTGTATTTTTACATTGTAAGGTGGGAGGGAGGGTGGAGTGAGGGAAGGACTATATTATTGTATTTTGTATTATTTGTACTTTTACTGTATATTACTGTATGACTGTATTGTACCCATTTGTTTACTGTCTAGGACAACATTATGCAAATGCATTTCTTGCTAAATCTGGTGCACCCGTCTCCTTTATTATAATTTTGTACCTTTATTTATAATAATAATAATAATAATAAATTTTATTTGGAGGCGCCTTTCAAAACACCCAAGGTCACCTTACAGGGCATAAAAACAGAACAGTCAAGAGTAAGATCTTTATGTCCTATCAACCATGGTTTAAAACAATGTTAGAAGTGAATTTGCATGAATTTGAAACATGTGCAAAGCTATTTGATTATTATTTACCCAGGGTAGGTTCTTTATAACCTTTATTTACCCAGGGTAGGTTCTTTATAACCTTTATTTACCCAGGGTATGTTCTTTATAAACTTTATTTACCAGGGTAGATTCTTTATAGCCTTTATTTACTCAGGGTAGGTTCTTTGTAGCCTTTATTTACCCAGGGTAGGTTCTTCGCCTTATTTATTTGTGAATACTGTATATTTCAGTTAGTTAGATAGTAAATTATATCGAATTGTTATTTAGTTTACACTGCTTGTGTTGTTTTTACTACCTGTACACCCCCCCCCCCCATCCCCCATGCTGCTATGATGCCTGAATTTCCCCAAGGGGATCAATAAAGGAATATCTTATCTTATCTTATTTAGGTTCTCTGAACACAAATGCTCTTTTTTCAAACACCCTGCTTCCCACTCACAGTTCCACACATTCACACCTGGGAGCTGCCCAGTACAACCACCACTGAGCAGCTCCACTGGAACAGTTGGGGGTTAAGCGCCTTGCTCAAGGGCAACTCAGCAGTTGGTATTGCGGGACGGAAGAGAGTTATTCATTCACTTCCCCCACCCTTATCTTTCCTGTCGGTCCAGGGGATTGAACCGGCGACCTTGTTTACTACAAAATTGATTAATGTACGTACACGCTGTCCTTTTCATAAACCAAATAAACTAAACTAAACTAAACAAGCTCTGTCACCCCAGTGCATAGTAACACACTGGCTTCCTCAATAAATCACATCTGTCTGAGAGAAGAATCAAGCATCAGCATGAGGTCTGCGGTATTCTGTTGGATGCATGTTGCTAAAACCTTTTTGATTCCAGACCCATGTGCTGCCCATCTAAAGTTGCCTGGCTTGCTTGAAACACAACTTCGATCACACTACAGCATTCATATCCTTTAACCCTTGTGTGGTGTTCTCTTTAGTTTTAATTAGAGCTGGGCCATTAACGGCGTTAACGTGCTGTGTTAACGCGATACTAGTATCGCGCGATAATGTAATTGAAGCAGTTCATCTAAAATAAATAAAAAAATGTTTTACCTTTATTCACCCAGGGTAGGTTCGCTGAGCACAGATGCTCTTTTTCAGGAACGCCCTGCTTCACATTCACACAGTTCCATTCACACCTGGGAGCTGCCCAGTACAACCACAGTTGACACCATTGGCCACTGAGCAACTCCACTGGAGCAGTTGATTTGCATTGGCAGGGTTTGGCCCTGTCTGGCACCCAAAAATATTATAGGCACTATAAGTAGACACCGCTACATAAAACAAGCTGGTCTGCCTGAGTGACTGGTGGAAGAAGGAGAAATAGAGATTGGACTGATTGAGTCAAGCCATGTCACATAGTTCAAGTTTGAAATGCTTCTTTCTGTTTTGCTCCTGAGAGTGTGCTAGATACTGTACTGTACTGGTCATATTATTTATTTGTGTTAACTTCTGAATAAAACAACTTATTAAACACAAGTACATCTTATTGAACATTATTTTGATATTTCATTACCAATTATCATAGCAAAACAGCTTTTTCAAACAGTCTGTAATGCATTTTGGAAACGGGAGATGGGCTCATGGTGTAATGGGCCACCTGGCCTGAGAAACATAAGGAGGAAAGAAAAAGTAAGGACTTACTTCTGGTCATTATTTGGGTAGAACACACATATTTTGAATGCCTTCGGCAGATTTTTTAGCCATTTTAAATCCAGGATTGCAGATAGATTAATCTAGATTAAAAAAATTAATCTATGCCCACCTCTAGTTTTAACCTGTGTGTGTTCTCCTCCTTTAACCCTTGCGTGGTGTTCTCCTTTAACCCGTGTGTGGTGTTCTCCTTTAACCCTTGTGTGGTGTTCTCCTTTAACCCGTGTGTGGTGTTCTCCTTTAACCCTTGCGTGGTGTTCTCCTTTAACCCGTGTGTGGTGTTCTCCTTTAACCCTTGTGTGGTGTTCTCCTTTAACCCGTGTGTGGTGTTCTCCTTTAACCCATGTGTGGTGTTCTCCTTTAACCCGTGTGTGGTGTTCTCCTTTAACCCTTGTGTGGTGTTCTCCTTTAACCCGTGTGGTGTTCTCCTTTAACCTGTGTGGTGTTCTCCTTTAACCCCTGTGTGGTGTTCTCCTTTAACCCATGTGTGGTGTTCTCCTTTAACCCGTGTGTGTTCTCCTTTAACCCGTGTGTGGTGTTCTCCTTTAACCCGTGTGGTGTTCTCCTTTAACCTGTGTGGTGTTCTCCTTTAACCTGTGTGTGTTCTCCTTTAACCCATGTGTGGTGTTCTCCTTTAACCCGTGTGTGGTGTTCTCCTTTAACCTGTGTGGTGTTCTCCTTTAACCCGTGTGGTGTTCTCCTTTAACCTGTGTGGTGTTCTCCTTTAACCCGTGTGGTGTTCTCCTTTAACCCGTGTGGTGTTCTCCTTTAACCTGTGTGGTGTTCTCCTTTAACCCATGTGTGGTGTTCTCCTTTAACCCCTGTGTGGTGTTCTCCTTTAACCCGTGTGTGGTGTTCTCCTTTAACCCGTGTGGTGTTCTCCTTTAACCCGTGTGTGGTGTTCTCCTTTAACCCATGTGTAGTGTTCTCCTTTAACCCGTGTGGTGTTCTCCTTTAACCCTTGTGTGGTGTTCTCCTTTAACCCCTGTGTGGTGTTCTCCTTTAACCCTTGTGTGGTGTTCTCCTTTAACCCTTGTGTGGTGTTCTCCTTTAACCTGTGTGTGGTGTTCTCCTTTAACCCCTGTGTGGTGTTCTCCTTTAACCCTTGTGTGGTGTTCTCCTTTAACCCGTGTGGTGTTCTCCTTTAACCTGTGTGGTGTTCTCCTTTAACCCGTGTGTGGTGTTCTCCTTTAACCTGTGTGGTGTTCTCCTTTAACCCGTGTGTGGTGTTCTCCTTTAACCCGTGTGTGGTGTTCTCCTTTAACCCGTGTGTGGTGTTCTCCTTTAACCCGTGTGTGGTGTTCTCCTTTAACCCGTGTGTGGTGTTCTCCTTTAACCCGTGTGTGGTGTTCTCCTTTAACCCGTGTGTGGTGTTCTCCTTTAACCCGTGTGTGGTGTTCTCCTTTAACCCTTGTGTGGTGTTCTCCTTTAACCCTTGTGTGGTGTTCTCCTTTAACCCGTGTGTGGTGTTCTCCTTTAACCTGTGTGGTGTTCTCCTTTAACCCGTGTGGTGTTCTCCTTTAACCCGTGTGTGGTGTTCTCCTTTAACCCGTGTGTGGTGTTCTCCTTTAACCCGTGTGTGGTGTTCTCCTTTAACCCGTGTGGTGTTCTCCTTTAACCCGTGTGGTGTTCTCCTTTAACCCGTGTGTGGTGTTCTCCTTTAACCCGTGTGTGGTGTGGTGTTTTTGTTACTCACACAATGTTCGTGGGTCTGGTGGACCCACAACATTATTGGGATTTTAAAACAATAAAGCTGTAACAATTTATGCAAACATGTTACATTTATATCTCAATTACAAGCAACCTAGACAGCATATATGGTTCCCATAGCCTTATTTATTTGTGAATACTGTATATTTCAGTTAGTGCACTGTGTGCACTCAATGTAATGTGTTATTTTATATGTTCTGAGCCAAGGCCAATGAGTCTCAGATTGAAACAAAAAGGAATTGTATCATTTCTCTTTTAGTAAACAATTGAAATCAGTTCCCACAGACGTGAACACCACACAAGAGGTAAGTATATTATATATCAGGCTATAGCCTACACCGCTTCGTCCGACAGCAGGGTATATCCCCTATAATGGGTGGAAACTACAATTCCTACAGGATTCACCTGATACGGATGTAAAAAAACACCCTCAAATTAAAGCCGAAGGTCTTAACCCCATAGTCACCGTTCCTAGCAACAGCCAAAACAACAACAGATGTCTCACTGTAACTCAGACTTACGCACTGCACCATATCGTCAAGGCAATGAATTCAAAACATTTTGGAACAGTAATAAGATAGAGACTAAAAAGAAACAGCATTTCACACCACCCCCCCTTTCCAATTCTGATTATTGTAAATCAATTGTAATTTTTTGGACACATATGAGTTACTACTGCTTGTTTTTAAACACTCCTTTAGTCTCGATACATAAGGTTCCGCCTGCAAAACCAATATATTTAGATTATCTAATCTCTGTTGCTCAAGTAAATTTCTAATGAAGTAACCCCAAACCTTTTCTGGATTTTAAGTGTCAATTCATAGTCATAGCAGCATAGGAGAGGGTGAGGGGAGGAACAGGAAGGGTAATACAAATTACAATTATAATGACCATAAGAATATAGAGAATTAAAACATCAGAGTAGAGGTAAAAAACAAGGATTGGACCAGGCTTGTGTCAAACTGGGACAGGAAGCAGCATACAGCCCCAGGTAAGGTAAATCCTGTCTTGTTTTAGCATAGCGGGTTCCACCATTGTGGGGCAAGGACCGAGAATAGGCCTTGCCTATAGGCTCTTTGATTACCCTCCCGGAGCTCGGATAGGGGTGGGTCTGAGGCGGCCAGAAGATACAGAGCATAGAGGTCTTGAGGGTGTGTAGAGACCATTGACCGGAGGTAGGCGGGAGCCGTTCCCTTTGCCGCACGATATGCCAGATCGAGGGCCTTGAAGCGGATTTGGCAATGGGGAGCCAGTGCGGGTCTCTGAGAAGTGGGGTGACATGGGCTGACTTCGGTAGGTTTGAGATCAGGCGGGCGGCCTAAGTGCCTTTGAGCAAGGCACTGAACTCCAAAACTGCTCCTGGGGCACTGCACTGTGGGCGACCCTGCGCTCTGGCTTATTTGATGAAATGCATAATGTGCAGATCTGTAACTAGGAGGGATATGAGAACTGTGTGTATGTGTAACTAGGAGGGATATGAGGAGTGTGTGTATGGGTAACTAGGAGGGATATGAGGAGTGTGTGTATGTGTAACTAGGAGGGATATGATTAGGGGTCAGCAGAGACGTCATTATCTATATACTGTATGTATCTATATCTGTTCAACCATAAAAATTATCTGTATCTCTATTCGGGAATTGGAAGTTAATCTTGTATACACTTTTGCAACAATTATTGTACAATTCAAGATGGGAACTGATGTAATCAAATTAACAAATTAACATTAGATTAACCTCTTTACTGGTAAAAGATGTATTTCACATAACAAATAGATCAATACAGTCCGTATTAAGTTATGTTGCGTTTATTTTTCAAATGTAGCCAAGAGTAAAGACAACAGCTGTCAAAGTGTATATTTTCAGCACTACGTTTGTTTACCAATGATTTTAAGTGTTATTTGCCAAATATGAACTTGTAAAAATCTCTGCGCATTGCACTGGAAACCGGATGATTTAGACGCGAGTACATGACACCATCATGAAATCGTAGTCATAAGAAAGAGGAAACCCAGGGCTTTCGATGGACGGCGAAATTTCATAAAACCACACTACCCAGCTCACACCAGCCGGAGTCAAAACTGCAGCCACTTGACGTGAAAATCGTGATTATATCTCACAGGTCGAACAAACCTCAACGTTATTGCCATAAAATACAATGTATATATTTATTTACCTTTCTGTGAACGGCTAGAAAAAAAATGCACCGCAATCCGGTAAAAAATGGACATTATGCAAAAGTAACTGTACTTACAGTAGATTTCATTCACAGTCTTTGCCCTGTAACAGGCACCTGGTGGTACTAAATCCAGATTTAACTCTGCCATTGGAAAGAAGAGATTTGGCCTGATCATAGATGTATAACTTGTCCATATTATGGTCATTTATATATAGGCCCTGATATTATCATATTTCAAATAGCATGTGTCAGGATTGCAAAATTCAGTACTGTATCTACAAGAACCCCTGTAAATCATCTGCCCTTTATTCACTTGCTTAGATTTGTTGTACACTTGATCTCAAGAAGGTGCTGAATGAGCTAAATTTATTCACTGTCAAATATGGGAAAAAAAATAATTATTATTTATATTCTCCTTTGGTTCATTACGATTTACGGGGAAAATTGTGAAAGTGTGGGTGATGCCTGTGCACCGCCAGCCAACGGGAGAGGGTCTCTATGACAAACGGTTCAAAAGATACAAAAAGGGGGCAGGACTTAAGCATATGGGGCGGGGCAAACATAGACCAATGAAAGGGGATCTCCTTGCCGAGTTCAACAACCCCTCTCGTTATTCTTTACAACAAACGGTTCAAAATATAAAAAGGGGGAGTGGCTAATAATAGGGGCCGTGGTCAACATAGACCAATGAAAGAGGATATCGCTACTGAGTACAATAGCACAACCCGCAAGTCTCTACGACAAACGGTTCAAAAGATACAAAAAGGGGGATGGGCTAATAATAGGGGGCGGGGTCAACATAGGCCAATGAAAGAGGATATCCCAACTGAGTACAATGGCACAACCCGCAAGTCTCTACGACAAACGGTTCAAAATATAAAAAAAATGGGAGGGGCCTACGAATATGGGGCATGGTCAACATAAACCAATGAAAGAGGATATCCTTACTGAGTACAATGGCACAACCCGCAAGTCTCTACGACAAACAGTTCAAAAGATACACAAAGGGGGAGGAGCCTAATACTATGGGGCGTGGTCAACATAGACCAATAAAAGAGGATATCCCCACTGAGTCCAATGGTGCCACCCACAAGTCTCTACGTCAAATGGTTCACGAATTTAGAAATGGGTTATGGGCTTGGCTTCAGAATGGGGGCGTGGTTAACATACTGTAAACCAGTGTTTCTCAAAGTGGGGGGCGCTCCCCCCAGGGGGGGCGCAGAGGCATGACAGGGGGGGCCTTGAAATTTATTAAAAAAAAAAAAAATTGTTGCAGCTGCACTGTTCTCCATGAAAATACCATTTCTCAAAATCTGAAAATCATTATTTAATAAAACACAGAAAAGGATCACCAAGTTACTCTGGATAAAAAAAAACTTTACAGACAACATTGAGACAAAGCTTCCTGACACATCTCCATCCAAACTCTTGGAAGAACTCTTTGAAATCTCATCTGATACCACCTAGAGAGCTAGTTTCAGAGTGTGGTGCTGAGTACCAAGTATCTCATCTCATGGCCCACCAAATATCTCATGATGCAGCAGTTAAGGTGTTGATACCATTCAGCACCACATACAGTATCTGTGTGAAGCTGGCTTTTCATCCATGACAGCTCTGAAAACAAAATATAGGGCCAATTTGAAAGGTCACGATATTGGTGTTATTTCAATAAATTTAAACATGGCCCATTTCATGACTATTTTGTTGGGGCGAGGGGGGTGGGGGGGGGGCAAAATATTTTGGTCCGCCAAAGGGGGGCCTGACAGAAAAAGTTTGAGAAGCACTGCTGTAAACCAATGAATGTAGAAGTCTGTACTAAGTTGATTCACACCTTCCATAAGCATGTGTGTGTGTTTGTGTGTGTGTGTGTGTGTGTGTGTGTGTGTGTGTGTGTGTGTGTGTGTGTGTGTGTGTGTGTGTGTGTGTGTGTGGACCATTCTGTCTCTCACTCTGGGCTAGATCCACAAAGAATGGATTGCACGGAGCAAATTGCACCCTTACTTACAATTCATTATGAATTGAAAATGGGGGACCCTGATGTAAACAAGACGAAAGTCTTCTCTGGTGTGCATCCCCTTAACAATTGTGTGTATTGAGCTGTACTGTACTGTACCCATTCTGCAATCTGTTAATACAATTTTCATTCAATCAATCACCATGCAGATTGATTGATTGAATGAAAGATTGAATGAAAGATTGAATTGAATGCACCCCGCCAGCGAAGCCTTAGCAGCGGGGCGTGGAGGAGGTCCCAGCCCCATGGACCACTCAAAGGCAGGCCTGCCGCCGAGTCCAGGAGCCAGGATCTGACAAAGGGACCTGGTGAGGTCAACGAGGCCGTGGCATCGAGCCCTCTCCAGGCGTTTACTCGTGACACCACCCTTTACACCGTCAGCGCATCGGACAGGACACAACAGGTGAAGGCCCTTCTCCGCCTGGCTCTGGAGGAGGAGGCTCTGTGAGGAGGCTCTCTCTCTGATGAGGCTCTGAAAACTCTCTGAGGGGGAGGCTCTGAAAAACTCCAGAGGAGGCTCGCTCACTGAGGGGGAGGCTCTGAAAACTCCCTGAGGAGGAGGCTCCGAAGCTCTCTGAGGAGGCTCTCCCCCATAATCCCGGGGGGTCAGCTGGCATACCGGGGAGACAACCACTCCAAAAGAGGGGGTTGATCCCTTAACCCAGGCTGACCCAGGTTCCTTAGCAAGAGCATGGTTCGACCCGTGCCCGGAGGACTGTGAACTACACAGGAGCGCCTAGAGGGGCTGACTGTAAAAACAGTACCCCGACGGCCCACCCGCCGAGCGGGGGGGAAGGGAGGGTGTTCGGCACGCCGTGAACAACGTCATAATCTCGTGGCGTTATAATCTCGCAGGGTCGGGGGCCCAGACTACTAATAAACAGCACCTCGATGCTGGGGAGGGGAGGAGGCCCGCTCGGTCCCTTAGGACCAAGCGCTGATATCGAACAGCATTAGGCTCATAAAGCCTGAGAACGGTGTTGGGCGAATTTTGATAAGAAAGAACCCCAGCCCATCGTCTCTCCCCCCTATTTGGGTAAACCGGGGGAAGACCGGTCCTCGCAAGGATACCGACACAGGATTTATACACAGAGCCTGGGAAAAACCATCCGTCACTAATTCCGCTCTCACGAGAGGGGAAGACGCCAGTTTTATCCCGTAGAGACCTCTCATTCGACAACACGAGTTGGGATCTGCCACGCAGGCCCCAACTCACGGGCATACCCCTCGGGCCAATAAGAAAACTCAAAACCTGTGACGTTTACTATGGATGGGAACCCCAGCCCCACTCTCTAAGTCGGTGGGTATGGGGAACCCCTCCCCCCCCGCGCGACGAGCAGGATATGCAAATACTTGCTCTGACGTCGAGGGAGCTGAGGGCATTAGCCCAACCTGATAGAGCGGAATCCCACATACGTGCGTCATGATGCTGATGTGTACAAAGGATACCCGAGTGATGGGAGTGCTTGTTTTAAGCCACTTCCTCATCACCCGTCGTCAGCATTACACCAAAGGATACAACATTATCCCCACCCCCCTTTTTCTACCTCAGGATCTTAAGCCGTTTGAGGCTGGGCTCCAACCACTGTGTGGCCTGGTGACAATTGCCACATTGTTATGCAGCTGGGAATCTCTGACATCACTGATATGCACGTTTTGAGATGACTCAGATTGGTGAGGGTGAGGGTTGTGAGGGGAATTGGAAGAGTGCGCCAATATGAGAATTAGAGACATAAGTCTTATTGATATAGAGCCACACGACCGGGAAACGGTACTGAATACTGGGAAAGGCCAATTGTAAGATAGTACCCCTTTAAATTAAAATGTTGTACTCTGTTTTTATAAATTGTTATTTCTTTTATTATTATTGCTCTGTTATCTCCCTGTGAAGTTTTGTGTATTGTTATTATGGTTATTGTATTGTGTTGTCTTGTTTTCATGTTAATTTTTTTTTTTAATTAGGCCAATATTGCGGTCTGGTGGGCCGTGGTGGAAGAACTAAAAGAACACATATGACTCTGGAAAGTACTGAAAGTACTGGATAAGGTATTATATTGATGGCTCACGTTGGGGTCCTGGGGCAAGAGGGGGGGGGGGGGGGGATAGAGCGAATATTCATGTATGTTGATGGTTATGGTGTTTTGTATTTTTAATTTTGTTTTGTTTATTATTTTTCATTCAATATTGGTCCTATGTATATTTTCTGACCCCCTTCTGATCTGGGTCTGGTGATCGTGGGCTCTGGCTGGGGTGGGCCGCGGTTCGGGGTCTCTGCGGGTCGGGGCGCTAAAGAGGCGTGGTGCTTTGGCTCGCGGGGGGGCCGGGCTGTGGGTCCTCTGGGACTGTGGCTTGTGGTTGCTGGACCTGGAGGTGGAGGGGGCTCGGTAAGCACTTTTTATAGTACGATTTTATTTTGTTATCCTTTTTCTTTGCGACAACTTGTATTGACTGGTTGTGTATCCGATATATAATAGGTCTAATTTATTGTCTAGTCATTGTTGTGTTAGTTTGTGTTCTTGGATGTCTGTTATGTAATATTGTCATTATTGTGCTGTGTTGTTTCTTGTTTGAAAATATGAAAATAAAAAGATTTGGTCAAAAAAAAATAAACATTATCCCCACCCCCCCAACCAACCTCTCGTAAAGCGAAAAACATATGAGGCGAAAACAAGGAGCATTGCTACTAGCTGTGTGTTGGTATTACAAGCGAAAAGACATACACATGCCCGCTTTATTGCTTTGAAAAAGCCAAACACGACAGCTAACCACCAAACCGTGGGCTCTGGGACTACGTTTGTTTAAAAAACGCGTCCACCCGAGTCCCTACGGCTCCGTTTCATAAGCAAAACTTTCCACCCGCCATATTTTACCTTACCACGTAAAGTGAAAACATATACGAGGTGAAAGAGGAGCATGTGCTGATGTACATTACTTTGAAAAGCCAAAACACAATAGCTAGTCACCAATCGTGAATTCGTTTGTTAAAAAAACGCGTCCACATGAATCCCTGTGGCTCTTTACACAAGCAATAAATGCCGCCCGACACACTTTTAACTGTACCAGAAAAAAAGGTAGTGGGCCCTCATTGTTATATCTGTACGAGGCATACACAAAATACATTAGTGAAAAGATTACACGTTCGTTCCAACAAAACTTGCCACTCTCAGAGGGACTTTCTATTTGAAACGTAGTATTTTGGGGGGGGGGGGGGGGGGGAGAATAGGGGGTTAGGTGAAAACAGGAGAACAGGGAAGAGGGGTAGAGGGAGGGGGGACACAGCCAAGGTCTAGTCCCTCGCCCATCACCTCCCGCCGCGCGCGGCGCATCCTCGCTTGCCCCCTCGGAGCAGGAGCTCACAGGTCCCTACCTGTCCCCCCGAGCGCAGGGTAGGCAGAGGTACCAGGCCGAGGTACGCTGCTGGGCTCTTCCCCTCGGCTGCGGCGAGCCTTCTTGCTGAGCTGGCGCCCCGGGAGGCACTCCAGGACCCGCTGGCTGCAGCTCTGCGGCGCCGTGGGTTGCTGGTCCCCGACGTCGGTGGAAAACGTGGCCTACCATGGCATCGGGGATAGGCGCCGGCAGGGGCGCTGGCAACGGAATTCCGTTAGCGAGCGCCGCGCCGCCATGAGCTCGGGGAAAAGAGAGAGCAGCTCAACCTGCCCCCGCGGCGAACGGAGGAGGTCGCGACGGAGAATCGCTGGTGGAGCCCTGAGAAATGTTTCCCGGGTCTCGATGGTGATGCCATTCTTGGTACAAAAATAGCAACAAGACAAAAAACCTATCTCTAAGAACTAGTACGTCACTTTGCTGACATGCGCCTGTAGCAAAACACTTCCGAAAATGAAAGATGAGGGAAGGAAGAAGCAAGGTCATTCATAAGCGGAAAGGGCCGTGGCCAGACCAGTGAAGGTGCATGTAGCAAAAGCTTTCAGTGATATACTGTATAGGTCATGAGGTTAAATCCCACTAGAGCAGAACGTGAAGCAAGAACGAAATGTAACTGTCCCTTGTGAACGCTTTTGTTTTTTTATGTACATGCACACTGCAAGCCTTGATTCAAATCCTAACTGACACAAATCCATCCTCCCATGCATTTCATTGAGGCGCTGTCACTCTCACAATAATTAAAGCAAAATGATAAGAGATGAAGCTTAGATTTTAGTACTTCAGGGAGTTCATGAAGGGTTATGTGCGATAATGTGTAATTCTGTCGACAATTGTGGCCCGTGTGGCGATCGGAATACAAGCGAAGGAACGGAGAAATCACAGATTTCAGCTAGAGTGGAGAGTCCATAAGTGTGTATGTGGAGCGTGCCTGTCAAAGAAATTGCCATAAGTTGAGATAGAATTGTCCAATTCCATTTATTTTTCTTTTATGAGTGGGGGCACAGTCATGGCATCGTTTTGATGTGTTGTCGCAATTTACAAAAGGTGAGGGTAAAACAAAGAAATTCAGCTTCTACACTCTAGTTTTGAACATTCCACCATTCATTCCACTGGAGCTATTTAAAGTTGATTTTTTCCAGAACTCTGCCGTGAAACGTATTAGAAAGTAATAGCAACTCGAGTTGGAGCAAGGCGGTCATTTTTTTTTTCCGTATGTGTGGTGCGAAAGCTCTGGGAGGAGTAGCAGGACACAAATATGAGAATATAGATTATAAGAGTTTGTGTGACTGGCTTTGCCAGGTCACCCACACTAAATAGCCTATATGAAATGTGTGGGCTGTTTCTATACGAGGAAGGAGCAGCAGATACCGCTCCGTTTCCAATAACATAGTTTTCTGTGTCTGATCGTTAAACTGACATGGCCATCAAAAGATACTTATATTCATTCGTTTTTTCTTGATTTGGAGTAGTGGAAATATTTTAATAATATTTGGAACCATGTGTGTCTGGACTCTGGAGAACAAAACCATTGGGATGCGCGTCAGTATCTCTGTTACCAGTAACTGCATTTGCAATTTGTCATACTAGGACAACCCATGACAACGTTTGAACAGATAAATTATATCTATAAATATATATATATATTCCTAGCTGAGGTGGGGAGCACGCTGTGCATCTTGGGTTGGTTCTGAAATAGGTCTCCAAAGGCACATGTGTACATGCTAAATATAATTAATTTCACAAGCATAACTCATAATGATTTATGACAAGGACACGCTTTCTCTAGGCTTTTGAAAATGTAGGGGAGACCCTGCTCGTCGTGGCAGTATTTTTCTTTATCTCTTTTGACGCACACAATTATGATTACTAATATTTCTGTGGGTCCAAACAAAGAGACAGGGCAGTCCTGCAGGTAGTTTTGATGGTGAACAGATGGTGCGCCTAGGCAGAGCAATGGAGCTCATAACATAAAAAAAAAATCCCCAGAATAATAATATTAATATCCGTGTAATACAAATATCTGTGTGTATGTGTAACTAGGAGGGATAGGCAAAAAAACACATTTATGATTCTGACCTCAGCCTGTCCGACTGTCCACACTTGATATAATTGGCTGCGACATGAATCACAAAATGTTGAGCATGTGGGGGGGGGCCTAGTTAAGGATTTCCGGTAACATGTGGAAACCAGAGCTCCAGGATGGCAGTGGGTTTGAATGGAGACATGACGCACGACAGAATGACTACTGTAGATGGCAGCTTTGGTAGAGGTTCCTGTAGGGGGGTTGGTCAGGAATGATGACATCTTCACCAATGGCCAATGCTGTTGTGGATGGGCTGGTGGGAGGGGGGAGGGCAAAGGCCACAACCTCAGTGGATGAACAGGAAGAGTCAGGCTTCCTGGGGCCGGTAAAGAGGAAGCACGACAGGCAGAGTGTTCTGTCGGTGTGGAAGAAAGACGACATGGCAGCCTGGATACAGCTAACTTCTCCAATGCTTGGAATCTGTTGTTCAGGTGGAGGTCTAGAGGTGGAGAGGGGCTGGGGGACCATTCTCCCCTCTTCTACCACCCTGGACAAGGATCCACTGCACATGGGCGGGGGGCGCAGGGAATTTAAACAGGCCAACTTCGGGGACAGGGGAGTGCGTCCAGCGCATAACGCCAGAGCGACCCCGCGAGAAGGTGGAAGGAATCCAAACCGCCAGCCAGGGAATCCAGGAGCCGATCGCCCTCCCCAATCCGTATATAATGTGGAAATCCTCCCCTCCAGCTCAGCCAATTTCAAGTTGACACAAGCCGTGCAGCTACTCGTGGTGGGAAGTGGGAAGGCATCGCTGAGCTGAGTCAGCAAGCAGGCCAGGAGGGAAGGCAGGTGACCTGCCTTCTTTTTTCCCCTCACTCTGCTCACGGACGGTTATCCCAGTTATGTTTAATAACTATTAAAATCACCACAAGTGTGAAACTTGAATAGCTAGTGTTGTGATTAACTGATTGAAAGACTGAAGGATTTACTTCAAGGTGGAATGACATTCATATAGTCTAACATCCATAAAACAGTTTGTTGGAATTTAGGCAGATGTTCCTGTCTGACTTTAAACTAATGTCAGAAAGACAGTGCACTATCTCTGTCACTACCTCTCTTTAAAAGCTGTACTGTTTCTATGATCAAGCACATGTCATGACCTACTGAGTTAAAGTGTCTAGCCACTGAAACCTCAAGGAAAACACGTCATGACCTACTGAGTTAAAGTGTCTAGCTACTGAAACCTGAAGGAGCACACGTCATGACCTACTGAGTTAAAGTGTCTAGCTACTGAAACCTGAAGGAGCACACGTCATGACCTACTGAGTTAAAGTGTCTAGCTACTGAAACCTGAACCCTCATTGCGGTCACAGAGGCACTTCACTTAGCAAAAGCAAAAGGCCTCTCCTCTGTCCTGATTCTCCTAGATCTATCTGCAGCCTTCGACACAGTCAACCACCAGATCCTCCTCGCGGGAATTGGAGTGGCTGCCTCTGCGCTGACATGGCTGTCATCATACCTCAATGACCGCTCCTACCAAGTGGCATGGAGAGGGACCCTGTCGGCCACCCGCCCCCTGCGGACGGGTGTCCCCCAGGGCTCGGTTTTAGGACCCCTTCTCTTCTCCCTCTACACTAAATCACTGGGTAACATTATCACGTCTCATGGCTTCTCCTACCATTGTTATGCCGACGATACTCAACTCTTCCTCTCCTTCCCTCCCTCAGATATCCACGTCTCTGAGCGGATCTCGGCCTGTCTGTCCGACATCTCCGCCTGGATGACGACCAACCACCTCAAACTGAACCTAAGCAAAACAGAATTGCTCCACCTGCCGGCCAAATCCTCCCCCCTGACCGACCTTTCCATCACAGTCAAGAATGCAGCTGTGACCGCGTCCCCGACCGCCAAGAACCTTGGTGTTGTCCTCGACGACCAGTTGAACTTCTCTGCTCACATCGCAGCGACAACCAGAACCTGCCGATTCCTCCTGAGCAACGTCAGAAGGATCCGCCCCTTCCTGACAAAAGAAGCCACCCAACTCCTCGTCCAATCAACAGTCATCTCCCGCCTCGACTACTGCAATGCACTGCTCGCTGGCCTCCCGGCCACTGCCACCACGCCTCTTCAACTCATTCAGAACGCAGCAGCCCGCCTGATCTCAAACCTACCGAAGTCGGCCCATGTCACCCCACTTCTTAGGGACCTGCACTGGCTCCCCATTGCTGCACGAATCCGCTTCAAGGCCCTCGACCTAGCATACCGTGCGGCAAAGGGAACCGCTCCCGCCTACCTCCGGTCAATGGTCTTTAACTACACACCCTCAAGACCCCTACGCTCTGCATCTTCTGGCCGCCTCAGACCTACTCCTATCCAAGCTCCGGGAGGGTCATCAAAGAGAAGTCGCCTATTCTCAGTCCTTGCCCCACAATGGTGGAATGAACTACCCACCCCAGTTAGGACAGCTGAAGGACCTACTGAGTTAAAGTGTCTAGCCACTGAAACCTGAAGGAGCACACGTCATGACCTACTGAGTTAAAGTGTCTAGCCACTGAAACATCAAGGAGCACACGTCATGACCTATTAGACGTGGCGCAGACACAAATGTATGCCAAAATTGCACCTCACCGGGGAATTTGTATTACCCCACCCTCCATGCACCCACCCCTCTTGATACAAGCAGGCTCCTTTTAGAATTTAGATAAACAAAATTACTGAAAACATTTTGACAAAAGACTTTGCCTTCATTCAACATGCCTAACCATGAGTGAGTGAACAAGTAAGCAAGTGAGTTAATGACATTTCTGTTCTATGAGGTGATAAAAAATGTATAAAAAGATAATACACAAACACAACCTACAACAGTGGTTCTCAACCTTGTTGCAGCTCCCACTATATCGTCCAGCAATAGGCAGAATGGTGAACGTTGACACAAAATAATGATTTATTTTTATTTCCCCCTTTTCAGGCTTTAATTTGATCCATGATTGGAGGAGGGCTTTAATATTTCAAATATGCATTATTTGATAATAAAAAAAAAAGCATTGGTATAAAAAATTTTAAAGTATTTGAGTATCTTTTTGTGACGCCCCAAAATCATCTCGCAACCCCTGGGTTGAGAACCACTGTCCCACAATAGTAATACATCGATATGTAGAATGTTGACCATATTCTCTCTCTCTCTCTCTCTCTCTCTCTCTCTCTCTCTCTCTCTCTCTCTCTCTCTCTCTCTCTCTCTCTCTCTCTCTCTCTCTCAATCAACCAATCTCTCTCTCACATGTCATCTTAACTTAAGATAAAAGGTGTTGACCTTTTAGGGTCATCCCCGCCATGAAGCACCTCTTTAACCGACAGGAGGCGCAGTTCTTTCTCCTCAGCTTGTCGATGGTGCAGTCATTTCGGCTAGCGCACAGATGGTTCTGCTTACCTGCACACACACACACACACGCACACGCACACACACACACACACCCGGGAGATTAGAAAGCTGCTCCAACAGTGCATCCAGCTAGTGCCCATGGAAACAAATAACACACACACACACACACACACACACACACACACACACACACACACACACACACACACACACACACACACACACACACACACACACACACACACACACACACACACCTTGACTTGACACAGTGCACAGACACACACAGTGCTGTAATTTCAGGGGGAAGAAAATAAGTGAGTGGGCAGGGATATAAACACTGCAATGTCAGAGTGTCTTACATAGATACAGAAATGAACTGTCCTTCTGTTACTTGTATTGAGCTGGAAGCCTTCCTCAGACTTACTCTGGACCACAGTGGAAGAGCCTCTTAAATAGAAGTAGTCTGCAGGTTAATCACCAACAGGCCATTATAGACACATCTTCAGACATGTACAATTAATGGACCATATTCTACAAACCTCAATAGATAAACTCATACATACCAATACATATCCGTACCGTCTCGACAAAGGAACCAGCTTTAGAGAAATATAGAAATAACAACCTAATCTCGTTCAAAATCCTTATATCACATCACCAACATTTGCATATCAATAGAAACACGTCAATAGGATGATATAAGAAAATGAAGAGTAGAAAGAGAAGAGAAAAGAGTAGAGAAATAATAGAAAATTACATGGATTACATGGACAAATATTTGTATATTTACTCTTTTTATTTATGTTAATTAATATAATTTACTTTTGAGAATGTTTTATTACGGCCTCCTACCGGGACCGGTGCTAATGCACTCACTGGACGGGTTGGAGGTTCACAACAACCCGGTTCAGGTACGTTTATATTTTTTATAGACCTTTGTATGTGACAATTATTGTCTATTTTTAAAACTGAATCAAACCATAAACAAGGTGGCCTATTGGGATGTTAGAGCCTAATGTGAAAAACTGTGATTTTATATGTCTGCACTTTATGTGCTAATTTTATGCCTGTCTTTTTTCTGTTGTGAAGAACTTTGAGCTGACATTTTTGTATGAAAGGTGCTATACAAATAAAGTTTATTATTATTATTATTATTATTATTATTATTATTATTATTATTATTATTATTATTATTATTATTATTATTATTATTATTATTATAATGTATATAAAATATATATATATCCACAGTCTCACACATAGTAAAGTCTCAACAACCACAAAAGGTAATACAATTGAACGGTACATTTAAAAATAAAACAATTATGCAAGTAGGCATATCTGTGTATCATTCGATCATTTCATATTCAATTTAGAATCCCAAAACAAAAAAACTAAAACGACCTGTTATTTCATTGTTCGTTTACAAATGAAAAATCAGAAAACCATTTATTAAATGTGTGCTTCTCACAGTTTTTCAGTCTGTATGAAATGATTATTAAGTGGTCATAATTAGTTAAATACGTCAGCTTTTGCTCAATAATGCTTTGGAACGTGTCTGATCTCAAACGTCATGTTTGGGATACAGCCACCTGGCCCTATTCCCCGTACCTGGTTCAACTAAGTCGATCAAGATGTCATTATCCAGATTCAGTTAACCCGATGTTCGAAGCCGGGATTTTCCTGTTCCTCGAAGGTGGATTCAGTCTCGTTAACTCGATTCAGACTTGAGACCCAGGATAAGTGCGCGCGGCCGTTTCATTTGAAAAGCCAGCACGTATCGATGGCAGAGATCCTGATTCTCTAGCGGCATTGATTGATTAATTGATTTAAAACTTTATTAACATATTGCAGTACGGCTCAATCGCCTCGCCGACAAGTTAAATGCATTATCTATAGGCTAATTTTAAGTCCCTCATTACCTCAATCAATCGGATTATATTTCTTTAAACTTGCCTGCTGGATTGAATAATCAAATGAGATCTTGCTAGCGAAAGTAATTAGTAAAACTATTATACAGAATAACGATACGGCTCCCTTACCCATTGATTGATGTATGGTCGATCTTTTACTTATCTTCTCTGTGGTGTAACGGGTTCTTCTTTTGACTTTCACGCAGACGACCGGGGTTCGAAACCCAGTCGTCTCCTTCTTTTTGCAATATAGGAATAATTCAATTTGGTGCACGTTGAGAGCTATATAAAGAATGACATCCTCAATGCATGTAGACTTATAATATTTTAACTTAAAACCAGGCTACCTTTGCGTATAATCATTAATATTATATTCAAAAAAATTATATTGGAAACACGGGGTTTCGAACCCCGGTCGCCAGGATTGAGCACTACCGCTGGGCCACTGTGCCAGATGGGATAAATTCATTGTTTATACATTAATGAACGAGAGACCCGTGTTTAGAATATTCTTTGTTTTGAATGAAGTTTCATCTCTTTATCCTCATTCATTAATGTGACGTCAACGGCTCATTCAATTTCTCAAATCCGTCAAACAGCGCATCTCATCAGACATCTTAATCCCAGTTACAATTAAAATAACCACATAATGTGTACATCGCACCGAGCGAGCGCCACGGTATATATAACGTGCATTATTTAGGACAAAGTGAATTTAGTATCAGCATTTTGGGTCTATTTTACATTTCAAAAGCCCCCTCTGGAAGAATGGAGCACAAAAACGTAATTCAGAATGGTATAATGCAGATCGTAGACTGTGGGAATAATTTCAGGAAACGGGCTGTCACTTCTTTGCGGGGGCGTGGCGATGGTTCATCCAGCTAACTTGAACTTAGGCCTGCCGCGATAAGCAATAAATCGATTAATTGCCGCGATAATTAAAATGAATGCAATGATTTTGACGGGCGCGATTAATTGCTATTTGCGCGTTTGTTTTAATGAGGCGGACCCAGTGCCCCTTGTCAGTCACTGTCCGTGTTGGGAGGCGGGCCGCTGGCTTTCTATTCTACTAGCATTAACGTTACTCATACAAACAGAGTAAACACAGTTTTCAATCAATCAATCAATAACAACATTAACGAGACCCTCGTTGTGTCTATTCTGCTAACGCTAACGTTACCTCTCATTGTGTCTATTCTACAAGCGTTAACGTTAGCTGTAACGTTACCAGTCGCGTCTATTTGCTAACGTTAGCATTAGGTAATAACCGGTTTAAAATGGATGGTGATTACCTCACGTTGTGTCTATTCTACTAGCATTAACGTTACTCATACAAACAATCAATAGCGAGTTATATTGATCACGCTATGTACGATAGCCATGCTAAAACGCTAGCACAACATTAGCACCTAACCTAACAACAAGCCTTAACAAGTCAGCGATCTTTTTGCGAGACTAAACTCTCCGCTCGGTGGCAAATTGTGTTGATGTCGGTTTTGTTTAATCAATAAATGAGGCAGAATACACAGTGACTGTATCCTTTGTTTATTGCACTTGTGCCTGCTGCAAACATAATGCTTATGAAATCCTAGAGACGCGTCTCTATTCTGACCAATCAGTGGTCTGCAGTGTTTCACGTGACTTTTCTGGTACCCAAAGTACCTGATAATCGCAACAATACTTCCGGTCCGGTCGGTGGGCTTCAAAATAAAAGTCTAAAACACCGGAAAAGACGGAGCGGTGGGCTTCAAAATAAAAGTTTTGGGAAATAAATTTCTCCAAAAAAAAAATTCTCTAACCGGTCGCAATAATATCGCTTATCGCGATATTTTCGGGGGCAATTAATCGCCCAGCAAAATGTGTTATCGTGGCAGGCCTACTTGAACTTAAACCCTGCTTTCGACCAGGCTCAAACTTTTGGATCTGTTGTCATGGTGATTTGGAAAATCCAGGTACGGGGAGCCGGAAAGTCCGGCTTAAGTCAGACTTAACCGAAAGTTATCCGGCTAACTCAGTTATCCAGGTACGGGGAACGGGGCCCTGGGGGCCTGGAAAGGGCTGTAAATCAGTTCAATACTGTTTTTTTTTTATTTTTTTTACATAACAGATGGTCAGGAGGGGCCAATAATGCTGATGTTAAATGACAAAATTGAAGACAACAAAATATCCAGTTTGTAAGGTGTGTCTCCAAAAAGCTTCTCTCTGTAGAAATGTTCTATCTCTATCCAGACCTCTCTTTAAGGCTGTACTGTTTATATCCCCTGAAACCTGAAAGAGCACACGTCATGACTAGGGATGGGTACCTTTCACATTTGAACCGATACCGGTACCGGTACCTGTGAATCGATACCGGTACCCAACGGTACCTTTTTTCGGTACTTTAGTCTCAAGAAATTTAATTTACCTACCTCAGTCGTAAAAAAAAATTCAAACTTCAAATAACTACAATTTCGACAGTTTTCGGCTTGTCATTGCTCCGACTGCTTTGTTGTTGAATCAAGTCAAATCCTAGGTAAGCATATATTGTGCGTGTGAACGTTGACATGAAAAGTAAAAAGTAAAAAAAAAAAAAAGTAAAAAAAGTAAAAATAAATAAAAAAAAAAAAAAATTCTCACTTGATTCGATACTCGGTAGTACCGACGTGTTTCGGTTCGGTACCTCAAAAGTACCGAATTCGGTACCCATCCCTAGTCATGACCCACTGAGTTAAAGTGTCTAGCCACTGGGGACTTCTCATCATGGATTTTAAGCTCCTTTTTGGTTTCACAGACATAACATAACCCACATGGACACTTTGATAGATAGATTACATGTTTACTTTTGCAAGTAAAACATCCTCTCCTCTAATCATAGCATTACACTGGACACAGTTAGAACATGGAAAGTTACCTGTCAGCAGAATGGATAAGAAGTGTTGTGGAGGTAGCTACATAACAGTCAGCTTTTACTAAAGTATCCCTTAGGTTTCTAGCATGTGTATGTGCAAAGATAGGAGGATTCTTAAAAACATGACCTACATCCAAATCACTAGATAAATGTGCCAATGCTTCTTCATAGACACATGAATGTAGAGAATGTGGTGGCCAATACGATTTTGGAGTCTCTCAATGGGGGAGTTTTAGGGGCCAGTAAGCTTGTTCTTTCCACATTTCTCACAGTCATTGAGAACTCTGTCATCATAACCTTTAGTACTGAATCGTTAAGTACTAGACATAAGTCAGAGGCTTGTTTCTCAATCAGTATTACAAATTCAATAAACGGATTCCAAGAGGATTAAAGTCTGTCAGATTAACAAAGAACCCACTCTTGGAAGAAACAATGATGACTTCTGTTTTGTCTCACCAGTCTGTAGTAACCGGTGTCCTCTTCGTTGTTGTGGTGCGCTGGGGGGCTAACATCAACTCAAGAGACACTAACAAACTGAACAAGCTGGTGATGAAGGATAGCTCCGTAGTGAGAGTCAAACTGGACAAACTAGAGATTATTGCGGAGGATGAGAAAGCAGCTGGACGCTATCTTGGAGAACCCCTCCCACCCCCTCTAACATGAGAACTGTTGGACTCTTAACTGCTGAACCCTGCATGGATATGTCTCACCACTCACCTGCCTGCCCGGCTGACCAGACCCTCACCTTATTTTTTCAATCATAATTTAACTTGTTCTTTACCTCCTATTCGGATATTTGTATTCTCTATAATTTATTATAATTTATATTACCC
Organism: Notolepis coatsorum; assembly: GCF_963971535.1. Lineage (NCBI taxonomy): Eukaryota > Metazoa > Chordata > Actinopteri > Aulopiformes > Paralepididae > Notolepis > Notolepis coatsorum. Next base: position 74,285,411 of record NC_140180.1, on the reverse strand, counting down.
TGCCTGTACCTCCCCTCCCCCTGTGCTGCTATGACCTCTGGTCAATAAAGACACATCTTATCTTATCTTATCTTATCATGGTGCAAAGTGTTTAAACAAATGTTATTTGGACCTTGTGTTACTGGTGATACAGCGTACAAATGATGAGCTCTCTAAAACCAGGACAACATGACAGACTTTAAGAACTAAATGAAGGCTGATATAAACACTTGACAGATAGAAGACAATGAGGAACAGTGCACCGATTTCCACATACGAGAAACAGCTCTGATGAAGACGTAGGTGAAAAAAAATCGCAGCGATACTTTTACTCTAACCCCCGTGTAGGAGCCAAAGCTATATATTTAGGTTATTGTATTATATGAATGTTTAATATTGATTGAATTTAGATAGTCATTGAACCGTCTTATTTGTCATAATAGAACATTCTAGAACATTTGTGATGTCACAGTATGATGTCATGGTCGAACAGTCTAGAACATTTGTGATGATGTCATAGCCGAACATTCTAGAACATCGAACATTCTAGAACATTTGTGGTGATGTCATAGCTGAACATTCTAGAACATTTGTGATGTCACTGTAAGATGTCATGACCGAACCTTCTAGAACATTTGTCTATCTATATATATTCAGCAATGAGACTGGGAAAATACAGTTTTCGTACCTTGTAGGAGTGACGTGAATATTTAGGAAAATAGATTTAGGACCACCTTCTGTAAAGAAAGACTTCGCTGTGGAAGAGAAATAAACCATTTGGATATCTTTGTTTTACACTGGAGAGGCTGTGGACATTATTTTTCTTTATCAATGAACGTACTACTCACGAGTAAGCAATTTTAACCAGTAGAGTGGAACGTCGGCCCTCATACCCCGGCTGTCGGGAGACGAGGCTCACCATCGTCTTGAGTTCATATCCTCCAGTCAACTATCAACAAGTGGCGAGTCTGTCCAATTTGAGGACGTCCCATCGTGATGATCTTTCAGGAAGGCCGCGAGACCAGATGCACATACCAGAGTGTCTGCGAGACGTGGCCAACCAGGAGGGGGTGCCAGAGGCAACATTTGCACCAAAGGAACTCAAAAAGGACCCAGGAGAACTCTTTTCAAAGTAGGGTAGAACTATTTAAGTTCTTGAGGTCATTCAAATTAAGAGCATTGCTCAATCTCTTGTTCAATCTTTATTTAATCTCGAAAGATCTTTGAGAGCAAGCTCTCATTCACAATGACATCAAGAGGTACAAACATGATACAAAAACAATATAGTAACAGAAAAGTCAATAAATTAAACAATGTAAAGTAATTAAAACAACTACCGACTGAGGTGAAATGGTTGGCCATTATAGATTTAAATTGACCAATGGATACTAAAGTATTGAGCTTTAAGGTGGTTTGCAAGCCAGTGCTATACGGCATCATGAGCAACAACTCACCGCTATGGGGGCGGCTATCCGGGAGGCCACTGCACGCCATGACGATCACATGGAGAGACTCAGCGGGCAGCTTCGGCAGCTCCTGCAGGTCCATCAAGCACCGACTGTCTCCCCGCCGGTTGTTCCATCACTTCCTGCTCCCGCTGCCTCTGGTCCAGAACCTCGCCTAAGTGCTCCAGAGCATTTTTCCAGAGTTCCAGGGACATGCCGCTTGTTCCTGACGTTATGTTCATTGACTTTTGAACTACAGCCTCTCACTTTTCCCAGCGAGAGGTCGTTTGTGGCGTTTATGATTACCCAGATCACTGGACGGGCTAAAGACTGCGGCATGGCTGAATGGGAGAAGCAGGCGCCTCTGGGAAAGGAGACATGAGAGGGGGGTTACCAGTGGTCCTTGGCGCTCCCCACATATTCCAGCGTCACCGCCCACTTCTCCGTTTTCTCTTCCTACCGGCTCTTCTTGTGATACACCGGAGCCCATGCAATTAGGCCGAGCCCGTCTGACAGCGGAGAGGACTCGCCGTTTCAACAAGAACTCTGGCTTGTACTGTGGTCAGACTGGTCACTTTATATCCACCTGGCTGTCCGTTGCGCCCAGCAAAAGACCGGGCTCGTCCGTAGTTGGAGAGTTGCGTACGAGCCAAGCAGAGATTACTTCTCTCATCCCCTCCCGTCCTTGGATCAGTGCTATGCTGTTAAAATCAGTCCCATGTGTTTTCGGCCTTAATCGACTCCGGAGCCGATGAGAGCTTTATCGACGTCGAGGTGGCCAGGTCATTGGGGTTGAAATAAAAAGGAGCTGAAAATCTGGATATCTGAACATAAAAATAATATTGGAAACCATGATTAGAAGTCCCCAGTGGCTAAACACTTTAACTCAGTAGGTCATGACATGTGCTCCTTGAGGTTTCAGGGGATAGAAACAGTACAGCCTTTAAAGAGAGGTGTGGACAGAGATAGCAGATGCATATAGTATGTGCATGTTTGTACATATTGTAATCTTGTAATATTATATACTTCTAAATGTTGGATGGCTTCTTGCCAGTGGATTTTACACCTTAAAGGAACACGCCAACATTTGGGGGGATTAGTGTATCGTCTTCTCCAGAGAGAGACAAGAAGATATTTTCCTCTCTGTGCGTTCAGTAGAAAGCTATCTGGCTGCATGTTAGCCTAGCTTAGCACAATGAATGGAAGCAGATAGTGACGGGTAGCCTAGGCATTGTCCAACTAACACCTCTCCCGAAGGCTACCCGTCACTGTCCGCTTCCATTCATTGTGCTAAGCTAGGCTAACATGCAGCCAGATAGCTTTATAAACTCTGGAACTCTGAACTCTGAACCCCCCCCCCCACACCATATAAACTCTGAACTCTTGCATACACGCTAGTTACATTTCGTTCTTGTATCTCGTTCTGCTCTATCGGATATATACCATGTTACTTTCAAAGATTCAGCTACATGCACTTTACACTTGTCCGGCCACGCCTCCTTCCGCCTATATGCATATAAGCGCGGGGTGTGACCGTACTTCCGTCTTCCTGTTTCTTTCACTTCAGAAAGTGCTCGCTATACGCACACGGCAAGCAAGTGGTATTTAGCTTAGTTAGTTTTTGTGGTTGCTATTTTTTTGGATCCCAAGAATGGCATCACCACCCGGACCTGGGAAGTATTTTTCTGGGCTCCACCTGCGATTCTCCGTCGCGACCTCCTCTGTGGCGAGAGGGTGAGCCCCGGCGGCGTGCAGAGCTGGGTGCGCACCGCCCGGAGACCGTTGAGCGCCCCTCTTCAGTGAGGAGGCCCTTCGGCTCCGGCGTCCCCTCCAGGAGACCCCCGGCCAGCCCGGTCTCTTTGGTGGAGGATGACTTGTGGCGCAAGCTCTCCGCTTCTGCTCTCCGCTTCTGCTCTTCGCTTCTGCTCGCTCCCGCCATTCGGTGGTGAGCGACTGTGGTGGGTGGTCTGGCGGCTCCACCAGCACTCCCTCCTCCCAACCTCTGCCGTTCGCCCCGGTGGCAAACGGCGCAGAGTGTGGTGCCGCTCGGAGGCCGTCGAGCGCCCCTCACTCGTGAGAGGTAGCTCCGGCGTCGCCATCAAACGGACCCCCGACACGGTCTCTCTGATGGCAGACGATTGCGGCACAAGCTCTCCGCCTGCTTGCTCCCGCCGTTAAGAGCGGTGGTGAAGCGCTGTCATGCACTTGTCCTAATAAACTAACCTACACTGTAACACGCAACACTTTGATGAACATTGTTACTCAGCTGATAGAGTTATACCCTTCTTGCTGTCTTGTCGCACAGAACTTGTAAGTCGCTTTGGATAAAAGCGTCAGCTAAATGACTAAATGTAAAATGTAAATGTAGTAGGAGGAAGAGAATGCGGGCCACGGGGTTCAAGTCCCTGCAGTTTCTGCGGAAATGCTGGTGCCGGAGAGGGCCTTGCGCCCCCTACCATCACATCCCAGAGTGTTGCATGGAGGGGGCGGGGGCTTCATCTTTGATGCCTCGCTGGCAAAGTCAGGGTTCAATTAGAGCCCCAACCCCAAATGGCGAGAGGCCTGAGACCCACGGGGTCAGCCGGCATACCGGGGAAACAAGCACTCCAAGAGAGGAGGTTGATCCCTTAACCCAGGCCGACAGGTATAATAACAAGAGCAGAGCTTGACCTGAATAAATTAGTGAATGAAAACTTAATTTAACAGATTGCAGAAAGGGTACAAATACAGTACGGCTCAATACACACAATTGTTAAGGGGATGCAGACCAGAGAAAGACGTTTGTCTTATTTACATCAGGGTCCCCCATTTTCAATTCATAGTGACATTTACGACACACACAACACCGGGACACCGGGTTGAACTGATTGGGTCCGGCGCGACCAGGATGAGTCCACGCTGCCGCACCTCTTCAAAGGAGAGGGGGATAGGTACACGTTTCGATCAAGACACCACAGGAGGCGCCACCGAGACGGTCTGTATACGCGAACGCACAGCTCCCGGTGGCCCACCTAATGGGCATGAAACCCCCCTGTCGACGCATGATCTGCCCCACCATTTCCCCCCGGAAATGCACGCGAGCCCTCGAGCTGGCAGTGACCTGGCGCTCGGTAGAGATACAACTCCTTCCCGGCCGACCGCATACACGCTGTTATGCTGTTGGACAGACCAGGGCGCGCTGGCCTCTAATAAGGCTGTTTCAAATAAACACTTGAGAACATGCCCGGGGCCAGGCGCTGATATCGGTCCCGTAAGAACAAGCGCTGATATCAAACAGCGTGTAGGCTCGTAAGACCTGAGAACGGTGGCGGGCGAATTCTAATAAGAAAGAGCCCCTAACACAACGTCTATCCCCCCTATCTGGGTCAAACCGGGAGAAGACCGGTCCTCGCAAGGACACTGACACAGGGTTTACAAAAAATAAAAATAAAACATCTGTCACAAATTCCGCTCACACGAGAGGGGAAGACGCCAGGCTTATCCCAGAGAGACCTCTCAATTGACAACGTGATTTGGGACCTGCCATGCAGACCTCAACTCACGGATATATCTCTCGGGCCAATAAGAAAACTCGAAAGCCTGTGAAGTTTACAATGGCCGGGAACCCCTCCCCAACCAACCTCATGTAAAAACGAAACACATATGAGGCGAAACAAGGAGCTGCGCTACTAGCTGTGTGTTGATTTACAAACGAAAGACATATGCAAGCGTGTGCTAGCTTCATTGCTTTGAACAACCAAACAACAGCTAACCACCAGACCGTGGGATCAGGGACTACGTCTGTTTAAAAGACGCGTCCACCCGAGATCCCACGGCTCCGTTTCATAAGCAAAAACTTGCCGCCCGCCATGTTTCACCTTACTACGTAAAGCAACAACACATACAGGGTGAAGAGAGGGGCAGTGCCCTTGGCCAAAAAAAAAACACAACACGAAGCTAGCCACCAACCGCAAACCCTAGGCCAGCGGCTACATTCACAAGCAAGAATTGCCCCGTTGGACTCATACTCCACGTTCAAGGTATACACAAACACATTCAGTGAAATGTTTCCACGCTGCTTCAATAAAAACCCACCCCTCCTAAGAGGGTCTTTTTATTGAAGGAAACATCATTTTTTGGGGGGGAATATGGGGGTTTAGGTTGAAAGAGAGAGAAAAAACAGAGGGAGAGAGAGGTGACGGAAAAGGGCGGGGAATACAGCCTCTCAGGCCTAGCCCCCCTTACCTGCTGCCGGTGTGTGGCGCATCCTCCTCGAGGTGCGTTCCAACTGCCGTCTCTTTCTCCGTGTTTACGTCTCTCATCTCAGGCCTCTCGCCATTTGGGGTTGGGGCTCTAATTGAACCCTGACATCGCCAGCGACAAGCCCCCGCCCCCTCCATGTAACATTCTGGGATGTGATGGTAGGGGGCGCAAGGCCCTCTCCGGCACCAGAATTTCCGCAGAAACCGCAGGGACTTGAACCCTGTGGCCCGCATACTCTTCCTCCTACTACCAACCACCCGCCCTACTCACTTCACCACCGCTCTTAACGGCGGGAGCAAGCAGGCGGAGAGCTTGTGCCGCAATCGTCTGCCATCAGAGAGACCGTGCCCGTGTCGGGGGTCCGTTTGATGGCAACGCCGGAGCTACCTCTCTCACGAGTGGCGAACTGGGGCGAACGGCAGAGGTTGGGAGGAGGGAGTGCTGGTGGAGCCGCCAGACCACCCACCACAGTCGCTCACCACCAAATGGCGGGAGCGAGCAGAAGCGGAGAGCTTGCGCCGCAAGTCATCCTCCACCAAAGAGACCGGGCTGGCCGGGGGTCTCCTGGAGGGGACGCCGGAGCCGGAGGGCGGTGCGCACCCAGCTCCGCACACCGCCGGGGCTCACCCTCTCGCCACAGAGGAGGTTGCGATGGAGAATCGCAGGTGGAGCCCAGAAAAAGACTTCCCAGGTCCGGGTGGTGATGCCATTCTTGGGATCCAAAAAATAGCAACCACAAAAACAAACTAAGCTAAATGCCACTTGCTTGCCGTGTGCGTATAGCAAGCACTTCCTGAAGTGAAAGAAACGGGAAGGCGGAAGTACAGTCACACCCTCGCTTATATGCATATAGGTGGAAAGGGGCGCGGCCGGACAAGTGTAAAGTGCATGTAGCGGAATCTTTCAAAGTAACGTGGTATATATCCCATAGAGCAGAACGAGATACAAGAACGCATGTAACTAGGGTTATAGGATAACCTTCGGCTGCCATACTGTACGACTCTGAACTCTGTTCCCTATACTCTATTTATTTATACCTACCAACTGCTACCAACGTCTATAAAAGAAAGGTTGAGATCCAAGGCAGCTCTACACATTTTTAAAAAGCCTTTATTTGAGATATCCACGGCGCGGGTGATTGGGGTGGGGCAGGCTGGTATTGACCTGTGGTTTGCAACAGCTGAGAAGGTCAGGACCGCCGTGTGCGGCTGAGCGGGGTTGAGGTGCTTGTTCGGGGGAGTCCGGCGGTCTCGTGGGAGGGAGAGGAGGAAATGTCTTGTCTGTCTTGTCTTTTGTCTTGTCCTTCTTAACTTTAACTGGGGGAATAACTGGGGGAATTTTATTGGGGGGAGCTATTTTGCTATTTTGCTATTTCTTCACTGTTTGGGCACTTTTGCACGGTTCCTGTGAGTCTATGGAACACTCTGTAGGTTTTTGTTTTTCGAAAAGGTTCATTGTTTTGTATTTCTGGTCGGGTACTCAGGGGCAGCGTTTTTTCTACCTCAGGATCTTAAGCCGTTTTGAGGCTGGGCTCCAACCACTGTGTGGCCTGGTGACAATTGCCACATTGTTATGCAGCTGGGAATCTCTGACATCACTGATATGCACGTTTTGAGATGACTCAGATTGGTGAGGGTGAGGGTTGTGAGGGGAATTGGAAGAGTGCGCCAATATGAGAATTAGACACATAAGTCTTATTGATATAGAGCCACACGGCCGGGAAACGGTACTGAATACTGGGAAAGGCCAATTGTAAGATAGTACCCCTTTAAATTAAAATGTTGTACTCTGTTTTTATAAATTGTTATTTCTTTTATTATTATTGCTCTGTTATCTCCCTGTGAAGTTTTGTGTATTGTTATTATGGTTATTGTATTGTGTTGTCTTGTTTTCATGTTAAGAAAAATTTGATAAAAAATTAGGCCAATATTGCGGTCTGGTGGGCCGTGGTGGAAAAACTAAAAGAACACATATGACTCTGGAAAGTACTGAAAGTACTGGATACGGTATTATATTGATGGCTCACGTTGGGGTCCTGAGGGGGGGGGGGGGGGGGGGATAGAGCGAATATTCATGTATGTTGATGGTTATGGTGTTTTTGTATTTTTAATTTTGTTTTGTTTATTATTTTTCATTCGATATTGGTCCTATGTATATTTTCTGACCCCCTTCTGATCTGGGTCTGGTGATCGTGGGCTCTGGCTGGGGTGGGCTGCGGTTCGGGGTCTCTGCGGGTCGAGGCGCTAAAGAGGCGTGGTGCTTTGGCTCGCGGGGGGGCCGGGCTGTGGGTCCTCCGGGACTGTGGCTTGCGGTTGCTGGACCTGGAGGTGGAGGGGGCTCGGTAAGCACTTTTTATAGTAAAGATTTTATTTTGTTATCCTTTTTCTTTGTGACAACTTGTATTGACTGGTTGTGTATCCGATATATAATAGGTCTAATTTATTGTCTAGTCATTGTTGTGTTAGTTTGTGTTCTTGTATGTCTGTTATGTAATATTGTCATTATTGTGCTGTGTTGTTTCTTGTTTGAAAATATGAAAATAAAAAGATTTGGTAAAAAAAAATAAAAAAAAAGCCTTTATTTGTTGGCTTACATTATTTAGAAAAATATTTAAAAAACCGACATGTTTAGGCCTACATGGCCTTCTTCAGAGGCGTAAGTCGTTATTGCCCGCCATGCGTTGAACGCCAACAATGGCGTAAATCGTTTTTGGGATCAATATAAAAATGTTTCGCCATGGCATTCATAATTCATCCAGCCTCCCTCCGGACTGCAGCGGCACCCTGTCTGAGATTGCAACGCCTCAATACCGCCGCCTGGTGGATGGTCGGGCGAGTTACACTCATGCTAAACCGGAAGTGGCGATCGGTGCATCGAGGAAATCCCTCCGGCAGTCATATCTTGTTACGTGGGTCCAGACAAACACGTGAGTGCATTTGGATTGCTTTCAAAACGCAATAATCGATATGATTTCGGCGTTTATTGCGCCATACAAACCGGAAATGGATATAGATCGACGTCAAATAATTGGGATCTTTTTCCTCCAGTCTCATCGGCGAACGGTAAGAGGACACTGACGTTATTTTCAGCCCGATTGTCCATCTCTTTGTTTGCAATCAGTCTGATCAATATATCAACCCATACTAAATAAAGCCGTTACTGACGATCAAGGAATTATAAACGACCCCCCCCCCCTTTTCTTCACGCATGATGAAGCATAATGTATACCGATCATATACATTTAAATTTTTTAATATAGCGTGTATAGGAAAGAAACGCCAATCGATAATCTATCATATGCGTCAGGGCCTATAACTAGCGTTTTTGGAATTACAGCAGAAAAGCTTAAAAACATACTTATATTCTAGACGGTATTAACACAACAATGTATGAATGAAAAAATATAACGTTCCCACATCCGGAACGATAGATAATCGATGTTGAATGGGCCATAGTAATGCAGATATAGCTATAATATTTAAAAAGTTATAGCCCTGCAAAACAGGTAAACATCTCCATAGGCTCACAGCGCTGGCAGACTGGGTATAATGATGGGCACAATTAGGGATGTCCCGATCCGATCACGTGATCGGGGCCGATCACGTGATTTTCCAAAGATCGGGATCTGCAATTTTTTTTTTTTTTTTTTTTATTATTACTTTTTTTTTTATTCAACAAACATGACCATGTTCACGTCTTAAACTCATACTGAGGCCTTAGTTTTGGTTTTAAATTGCATATCATCATTCATTTATTTATTGTCACACAGAGCAGAAGAATTTTGCCAAAACAAACCAATAGTATCCAGCTGCAGAACACACTCTCAGACCCAAATAAAAAAAATTATATATTTTTTTTAATCCCAATTTCTCACATTACATTCACCCTGAATGTTGACGTTATCCAGGTGAAAAGTTAACTTCATTCAAGCGAGGCATTGCAATCCTTGACATAAATCATTTGATGTATAATTAAATCAAAGGAAATGTGTTTGGGTCTGAGAGTGTGGCTGGTCTGCCGTTCTGCAGCTGGATACTATTGGTTTGTTTTGGCAAAATTCTTCTGCTCTGTGTGACAATAAATAAATGAATGATGATATGCAATTTAAAACCAAAACGAAGGCCTCAGTATGAGTTTAAGACGTGAACATGGTCATGTTTGTTGAATCATTTTTTTTTTTTTTTTTTTTTTTTTTATCGGATCTGGAAAGATCGGTATCGGTAGATACTCAAAATCACATGATCGGGATCGGATCGGGAGCAAAGAAACGTGATCGGGACATCCCTAGGCACAATGCCCGGCGCCCAATGTGTTAAGGGATCGCCCTGAGTGGGAGATGAACCCCGGTCTCCCGCGCCGCGGGCGGCATCTCAGACCCCTATACCAAGAGGTGAATTCACTTCTTGGTAATGTGTCTGGATGCCTCTGGGGAGTGAGTTTACTTGCAGTACCGCTTAACGTCCACAGCCACTTCACTGCACTGTCCATCGTGACTGTGGATAGACACGTGGTACCTCTGTTACACCTACTTGCATACGTTTTATTTTTCACTTGCAATTGTTTTACCTTTGTGGTTGTTGATCTTATTGGGAGACTTTAATATGTGTGGAGATATATACATATATTTCTTTCTATATGAAAATCCTTTTCTATATGTAATTTTCTATATAGTTTTCTACTTGTACAATTTCTTATACCATTCTATTGATATTTTTCTAACTCTTTTGCACCAGCCATTAGCCGGGTCCCGTTGTAGCTATGCCACACTTTAAAGATAGGAGTGCGTCACCTTGTTTGTAGAGCTATATCTATATTCTATATTATAGCTATGGGGACAATATTATGGTAATTTTGTAAGGGTCCACCGGTCCCAGGACTTTTCCCTCCTGTCTGTACTCCTCAACAACCCCCACCTTTGAACTTTCTCTTCCATGGACTTCCTCCACCTGCTGAACAATAGACCTATCTCAAACCCTGCCCCTTTTCTTGATCCTCCAATCACAACTGTCGCTTACCTCGGACAAACTTGTCCGAGGTAAGCGACAGTTGTGATTGGAGGATCAAGAAAAGAGGGCAGGGTTTGAGACAGGTCTATTCCCAACATGGCACCTTGTTCAGTTATGTCTGCTCAATACCTTTGTCACCTTGTTTACCTCATTAGTGTATGCCTGTAATTCTGTGGTCTGCCTTGTTTCCCCTGCCTTAGTCTTGTGTTCCTTCTGTCTGTGTTTATAAGTGTTGATCAGTCTTGTGTTGTCTCAGTAATTGTATCTTTGATTCTAGTCTAGTTATTCCCCAGTGTGTTTTTGGCCTTGTGTTAGTTCTGTGTTGCTCCCAGGTGTGTCTTGTTACCAATTACCCTCTTGTGTTAATCAGCCTGTGTATTTATGCCTGTGAACCCCTTGTCTCCCTGTGGGGTCATTTAATTTCCTGCCTTGCTCTAGGTGTTTGTTTCTCCCCGTTGGTCTGTTCCTGCCGAGTTCTTGTTTATTGTGACGCACCGTTCACTCGCCTAGTAACAGTTGCACTATGTTCCTTTTCCAGCTTAGCTGTGTTTTTGTTTTTGTTTGTTTTCTAGTCTTCTCAGTTTAGTGTCGCTACTGTTGTTTGCCTTCTTTATTTCAAGTGTTTCTACTGCGAGTATTTTTGCAGTGCCGTCTAGTGACGTGTTTTTTTTTTTTTTTTTTTTTTTTTTTTTTTTATTATTGCAAAACAAAACTTATTAAAAGTCAGTACTCAACACACAATGTATAATGAAACTTTCAGTAAAGGTGGTTAAAATATATGCAAGTACAGAAACAGGATAAAACAAAAATAGTCAATAATAACATTTTAACCGTATACCGTGTATATCCAGCGAAGTTACAATTATATAAATGTTAGTATATAATATACCCCGAATACCTATTTTCTAAAACCCTACACACATATGCTCCAGCTCAAATCCCCCCCTCCCGGCCCCCCTCTTGGATAGTACCTCCATTATCCCTCACTCCTAACCAGACATCACCATTATAGGCTAGCTTTTATTCTCTCCACCACTTCTAACCACATTAACATTTTGGATTCATTGAGCCCTAGAATTCTTGCTGTTGATATTTCTTGATATATCACATCAAGATATGTAAGAAACCACACTTTCCGGCACATTTTTTCCGGTTGAAACCAACGTGATGCAATCAGTTTTTTAGCTACTGTGATACCCGATAAAACCAATCTTTTTAGTTGTGGGTTCACTGCAAACTCAAAAACATCATTCAATAGCAATACCGCGGGGTGTACAGGTATATTCCAAAATACGAGTATTGATAATTGTTGGGACACATCTTCCCAGAATGCCTTAACTGGTGGGCAGTCCCAATACATGTGCATAAATGTTCCTTCGTCCCCATTTGTACATTGGGAGCATTTGGAGTCTTGTATAAGCCCCATTTTGCACAGCCTTATAGGAGTCAAGTATGTCCTGTGAATATAGTTCAGATTGATTTGTTGATGATCCGGGTTCCTTGATGTAAGTCGGACATTTGCCCAGGCTCCTTGCCAATCAAAGTCATTTTCCAGGTCTGGTATATCCCTCCTCCAGACATTGTCTAGTTGAAGGGTTTCGTACGAGGACGTTAGTAATTGATAATAAAAACCTGATACAAAACCTCCCAATGTATCTCTGTCATAGAAAAATTTGTGGTATCTGTGGTGTTCAATTGGTATGTGTAATGGAACACCGTGAGATCTCATACAAAGTCGTAACTGTATGTAAAAAAGCCATGTGGACTCGGTGAGGTTAAACTTTATGCATATTTCGACATAACTACAGAGGCCCTTGTTATTAAAAATATCCCCTAATGAGTGTATGCCTCTTTCTTCCCCTACAGGGAATCTTATAGGTCGTTTTCCCATTAAGAGCGCATTGTTATTGAATATGGGAGTGTGATTATGCCATACTTGATTGTTAGGAAATTTCCTTTGTGTTTCCCGCCATGTCCTGATTGCATGGGTTATTATTGGGCCAAATTCTCGCTCACAATGCTTGATTGAAAGTTTAGTGTATGCTATGTCTTTCAATCTCTGTGGGGCTACTATGTTTTCTTCTAATTTTCTCCAAGATACCAAAGCCTCGGGGTCAAACCATATCTTCTTCAATGGTCTTAATGTGAAGGCATTAAAATATTGTAAAAAATCTGGGACTGCCATGCCACCGTCTGCTTTACTTCTCTGTGCGGTGGATCTTTTTATGCGAGGTGGTTTGTTATTCCAAATAAATTTGTATGTGGAGGTTTGTAATCTTTTCCAGTAGCCCTCTGGAGGAGGTAACGGAAGCATTGAGCTGAAGAAATTGATTCTTGGTAATACATCCATCTTAACTATTGATACCCTTGCCTGTACTGAGTTTTTAAGTTTTGCCCACCTGTCCAGGTCGTCCTTGATTTTGTTCTGTATTTTTGTGTAATTGTGCTTCACCGTTTGTCTTATGGTGGGGAATATTTCCACTCCCAAGCATCTGAAATGTTTTACCATCGGTATCGCACCTGGGAGGGTTATATCTTTTTTTGCAGGGGTGTTAAGTGGAAGGAAAGCCGACTTCGGCCAATTTATCTTAAATCCCGATAAATCACCAAAGTTCTCAATCAACTTGAGCAGATGAGGCAATGTGGTGTTGGGGTTTTGCATGAACAATATTACGTCGTCCGCATATAAACGAATTTTTTGTTGTGTGCCCTTGATTACGATTGGTTCTATGGATTGGGATTGTCTTATATATTGTGCTAAAGGCTCTAATGATAAATTGAATAGTCCGGGACTAAGAGGGCAACCCTGTCTGGCAGAGCGTGATACCGGAAAGATTTTGGAGATGATTGTGCCTGTTGTAATCATGGCCGATGGGTCCTTGTATAGTACTTTAATCATATCAATGAAACCTTTTCCTAACCCCATCTTTTCCAATACTGCCCATAGAAACGACCATTCCAACCTGTCAAATGCTTTCATAGCATCCAGGGATAGTATCGCCTTAGGTGTGATGTCCTCTTTGTCTGTATCTAGTACGTGCAGTATTCGCCTTATGTTATCATTGATCAGGCGACCTTTTATGAAGCCTGTTTGGTCCGTATGAACTAAAGACGTCATATGCTTTTGCAATCTGATGGCTAATATCTTAGAGTACAGTTTGACATCGGTTCCGAGGAGGCTTAAAGGACGGTAACTACCGCATTCAGTGGGGTCTTTGTCTTTTTTGTGAAGAACTGAAATGAGTGCGGTATTTTGGTGTTCAATGAAGCTTCCCTCTTTGACTGAGTATAAGATCATATTTAGTAATAAGGGTCCAAATATGTCCCAGCAAGAAATGTACATTTCTGATGGGATACCGTCAATTCCCGGAGCTTTGCCGTTTTTCATTCCGTATATGGCCTTCTTGAGTTCTTCTAATGTGATCGGTACTTCTAACTGTTTAGCGTCTTCATCCGTAAGTTTAGGGAGAGTAATTTGATTAAGATATGTGTCTAATTTGTCTTGATCAAAGGTCGTTTCTGAGTTATATAAATCGGAGTAGAATTCTTTGAATGTATCGTTTATTATTTTGGGTTCTGTTACTAGAGCTTGTTGTTTCCTAATGGCAGTTATATCTGCAAATTTTGCATTAATTCTTAGTCGCATGGCTAATAGGTGACTAGGTTTAGAACCTTGGAAGTACTGCTGTTGTCTAGTGCTGCGTATTTGCAATTCCGATTTTTGTCTGTACATTGCTTTGATCTCGGTCTTTAGAATGTTAACTTGGTTATCTAGTCTAGTAGAGTTGTTGTATTTTAAAGAATTAAAAAGCGTTGAGTAAAGCGTTTCCATTTCAGACAGTTTTGTGTTTTGATTTTTGCGCAATATGGAGGTAAATCTATCCGAGAAATCCTTGATCATACTCTTTACCGACATCCATAATATTCTGGGATCTTGCACCGAGTTAGCATTATCTTGTAGGAATACTGTGAGAGCTTCTTTAATTTGTGTAATGAATTCCTTGTTGTTAAGCAGCATCGAATTAAAACGCCATCTTGGGGCCCGGGTAGATAATGTACCAAATGTTGCTTTCAGGATTAAGTAGCAGTGATCTGATAGCGCATTGGGTGTCATTTCCACTTCGTATTTATCAAATATTCTCGGGGATGCAAAGACGTAATCGATTCTGGATAGTGTGTTGTGTCTCGCCGAACGACAGGAGTACTTGCGGGTCATGGGGTTAAGTGAACGCCATAAATCAGTTACTCCTGTTGATTTCGACCAATCTTTTAATGCTTTAGATGAATTCTTTTGTTCGCTGGAGAAGGAAAGGTAAGTTTTGTCCATCCTTGGGTTCCAAATGGCATTAAAATCCGCACCTATTATGTATGAGTACTCGGGATGGTTTAACATTTCTCCTGTTAGTGAAGTGAAGAAACCCACTTCGTACAAATTCGGGGCATATACCGCTGCCAATGCAATTTTCCTGTTATTGTGTATAATCCTAGCTATAGTTATGCGCCCCTCAGCATCCGACCATACCCCTTTCAATTCGATATTTAATTTGCGTCTGACGACTATGGCTACCCCTCTAGTTCTCGTAGCAAAAGAAGAGTGACCAATATTATGGTATATGTTATCCGCTAACGTATTTATGTCTCCCTCTAAAATGTGCGTTTCGCTTAATAGTGCCACGTCCACATGTTCTTTTTTCATCAGTGTAAGCACGCTTTTGCGCTTGTGTTGTTTGTTTATCCCACCGGTGTTCCATACCATTATATTCAAACTAGCCATAGTCTATGCATGTTTTCATGTAGTTTTTGGTAATGTTTCTGGAGTATGAAGCTACAATAGATGCACATCCAATTAATGAGGTCCCGTTGAGAGCTGAGCTTAAAAAACATATATATATACATATATATTTTGTGGGAGACTTGCTCTCTCTTCTCTGTGCATTACCAGTTACTCGAATTAAAGGAGCAGTGCTCAAGATTCGACAATCTACATCTCTCCTCGTCTCTGTTTGCGTTTAGGTCCTCTGCCAACACAATCCTTAACACATTTGACAGTGACTTTCTTCCGGCCAAGATGCAAAAAAGAGAAAATGTTTCCATGCATACGTTCAAGTGTTATCCCGTGGTGAATATAAGTATAATTTCAGAGTGGTCTGGGGTAATTCCCGAAAGGCTGAGTTATAGCCTTATACATGTATTCTACTATAAGCTTTGGTGTTTCTTGCCTGGACACGCTACTATTCCCAAATAATTTGTATTGAACACTAAACACTAAAAACGCTGATCAGCTGGATTGGTATAAAAACATTGCACGATCAAGCTAGAATTGACGTCAGATAGCCCTTACCAAAAATAATATTCCAATTGTTTGATCGCCATCTGGTCCATCTGATCTCCATCTGGTCCACGACATAACCCACCACAACATATGGATCGGGGGTATTTGATGTGCTTCAATGCAATCGGGAGAACCGCTCGCCTTGCCGGACAAAGAAAAGTGCGCCCGGAGACATTTGATCGTTGCACAGGCCAAGATATAAGGTTGCAAAGGGTGCTCGATAATGCCACCTGGGAGGATGCGGCCGGTATTGCACTTTGGCATTCTCAGGATGATTCCCCATGTTAACCCCGAGTCCGTGTGCCTGTAATGAATAGAAATATCGAATAAAAGAAATAACGATCAAATAACAAGTATACTCGTTGTTGGCGTTCAAGCGATGGCGCCCAATAACAAGTATAATCGTTGTTGGCGGGGAATAATATGCAGATTTGTGTGACGTGATATTATGACCATTTATAATTAGATTAGATCCTTATTTCTATATTTCGCTCAAGCTGGGTCCTTTGTTGAGACGGTATGTATTGAGCAGTATGGCTGGCTGACTGACTGACTGACTGACTGACTGACTGACTGACTGACTGACTGACTGACTGACTGGCTGACAGGCTGGCTGTATGGCTGGCTGACTGACTGACTGACTGACTGACTGACTGACTGACTGAATGACTGACTGACTGACTGACTGACTGACTGACTGACTGACTGACTGACTGACTGACTGACTGACTGACTGACTGACTGACTGACTGACTGACTGACTGACTGACTGACTGACTGACTGACTGACTGAATGACTGGCTGACAGGCTGACTGACTGACTGAATGACTGAATGACTGACTGTCTGACAGGCTGGCTGTATGGCTGGCTGACTGGCTGACTGACTGACTGAATGACTGAATGACTGACTGGCTGACAGGCTGGCTGTATGGCTGGCTGACTGGCTGACTGACTGACTGAATGAATGAATGACTGACTGACTGACTGACTGACTGTCTGACAGGCTGGCAGTATGGAAGGCTGACTGACTGAATGAATGAATGACTGACTGACTGGCTGACTGACTGACTGACTGACTGAATGACTGAATGACTGACTGACTGACTGACTGACTGACTGAATAACTGAATGACTGACTGGCTGACAGGCTGGCTGACTGACTGACTGACTGACAGGCTGGCTGTATGGCTGGCTGACTGGCTGACTGACTGACTGAATGACTGAATGACTGCATGACTGAATGACTGACTAACTAACTGGCTGGCTGACTGACTGACTGACTGACTGGCTGGCTGGCTGCCTAAGTGATTGAATGAGCTGGAAATTTAATAAGTACAATATGTACAGTATGTGTCCCTCCCCTATGCATTTATATATTCCAACACTGTGTGTGTGCCTATATCTGTGTCCCTGACACTGTGTGTCCTTGCATGTGTTTGTATCCATGACACTGTGTGTGTGTGTGTGTGTGTGTGTGTGTGTGTGTGTGTGTGTGTGTGTGTGTGTGTGTGTGTGTGTGTGTGTGTGTGTGTGTGTGTGCGTGCGTGTGTGCGTGTGTGTGCGTGTGTGCGTGTGTGTGTATGTGTGTGTGTGTGTGTGTGTGTGTGTGTGTGTGTGAGACCCACCTGCTGCAGCCCTCTTGAAGAACACCTTGCAGCTCCCACAGGTAACAGCTCCATAGTGGCAGCCGGAGGCGTCGTCACCACACACTTGGCACACTTTCCTGTCAGACAGGTACATGCTTATGCCTGGAAACAGACTATCATACCTGGGCACGCACACACAAATACACAAACACGCACATACATAAAGATACACAAACACACACACACACACACACACAGACACACACACACACACAAAAACAGCTACTGTAAGATGTATAATTAACCGATTCGCGGCCAACCACGTATATATACGCTCCGGGTTAGATTTTCTGTTAGCCTAAAGCTATGGCTTCACCACATCGCCTGGAATACTTTTTGCAACGCCGAATTCAGTATGCAGTAAAGGAATATAGCATCAGCCAATGGACATATCGATCTACCAGATGGCGATCAAATAACTGGGAAATTATTTTTGGAATCCAACCGGCCACAGGTAAGAGCGATTTGACGTCAATTTCAGTCTGATCGGGCCTTGTTCTCATAGCCATCCACCCGGTCAGCGTATGATGTTGCAATAACGAATGCCGTTATTGATAATCAATAATCAGAAACGACTTCCCCCGCCCCCCCCCCCCTTTCATGCATTCATGGTGGAACATGATACCGATCATATGCATTTTGATTTTTAACTCTAGCTTGTGTAGGGCCGAAACGCCAATAGATTTAAGGTTATTAGCTTAGCGCCCTATAACTAGCTTTGCAGGAATTACCCCTAACCATTCCGGTATATAGTTCATATTCACGACGCTATAAAACGGGAACGAATTAATGAAAAAATTATTTCTTTATGGCATATTGAAGAGAAGGTTTATACTGTCAATTGACAATGACAATGGACACATAGCAATAATATAAAATATAGATTTAGCTCTACAAAAAACCTCACGCACAGTGAAAACTTGTAATGAAAAGTTGGCCTCAAAGTCTAATCCCAATGGCCCTGAATGTGTTAAGGCGTGTTTCACTGAAAAGATGCAGTGTCTGTCATTTAGAGCTGGTAGCCCTGCATTGATGAAAACCAGTTGAGGCTGAGCTGGCTTCTATATGGAGAATGTATCACGAAATTTTATATTACAACAAACAGTATGATGTGAATGCGGGACACATTACCAATTCAGAACACAGTTTCTGGGTGCTTTCACACTAGGCATCCGGGGCCGTTTCCGAGCACAATTGCCCCAAAAGTAGTGTAGTGAGAACGCTGCGTTCCGTCCCCGGGGGCGGATAACCGGTCCGTGTCCGGGACCACTTGAAAAGGTGGTCTGGGGAACGAATCAGCGTCCCCGGGCACGGAACAATTGCAAATGTGAGCACAACTTCAACTGTACCAAAACACAGAAGAGGCTTGCGGTAACAAGTGCTTCTGTCTGAAGTGATACAGGTATGAAGAAGGTTGTACTGGACAGAGGCGTAACTAGTCAGAGTAAGGGAGATTATCAATATCTACAGATATGTAAAAAGGATTATATGCAGGTATTTACAGACAGATGTGGATAGACATTTGGGATAATGGGATTTTATGTTGAGTAACATTGTAATTTACTACATTTTGAGGTGAAATGTGAGTTAGTAAAGATGTTTTCAATTAATCAGGATCTCTGATATAAAGCCAGGGATCATGCCAGTGAGTGGTTGCCATGGTAACTAAGGAGTATGTGGCAGAAACCATTGGATTGCGCATGTGTAGAAGCTGATCTAAGTGGAAAAAGGCATTTTTCTATCACTTTTCTGTCCCTTTTGATCAAATCAACCATTCTGTGTTTTCAGTAACCTACCAGCAACATATGAAAGAAAAAAACAATATGTATGACTGAATATTAAAGGTGCTATAGAATAGAAAACATTCAGCTGCTAGATGTCACACTAGAGCACCAGCATGTCATTTATCCAATCAGGTGCATTCCACGTGGGGCAATGGGAAGTAGGGTAGGGATAGATGCACACATGTAAACAACAACATTAATTTTGGACCGACCAACATTTTTAAATCATAAATTCATTCATCAATATTTATTTTGTGGGGAAAAGCAATACTTTTATTCCACACATTTCTAAAAGCTCCGTGGATCTACTTTTTCTCCCCATTTTCTATATTTTTTTTCTCCCTTCCCCAATTTCGTATCGTCCAATTCTACCCTCCCCTGTCTCGAACGCTGTTGGCCATGCCTCCCACAAGCCGGCTGCAATGTGGACTAAGCCTTACATCACGTGTCCCCTCCGGTACTCGAGGAGGCAGCCGTCGCATCTTTTCACCTGAACAGCGCGATCTCTCAGCGTCGGGGGTCTGCGTGGGAGGGTCACGCCGCCCCCGTCGCTTCCTGATTCTACTGCGCAGGCGCACCAACCGACCTGTAGGAGTCGCTGTCCACAACGTCCGATCCCCACCCACCAGCTTCCCACCCCCTAATACTGCCAATTGTATTAGTATGAACGACCAGCCAAGCTGGTAGCAACACCGAGAGCTGGGCTCGAACCCAGCATCTCCTGCGTTGGTGGCGAGCGCCTTGCCCACTGCGCCACCTAGCCGCCCGTGGATGTATTATTATTATAAAAAAAAAAAGTATGATCATAAATGTATGATCATGTTACAATGGGGCTGTTTAGAGAGCGTAGGATTCAAGTGCTGGACAATGATAAGTGAGAGAGAGACGAGGCACGAGTCGACGTTGAAGATAAACAGGCTTTACTGAGCAGCAGTAAACAATGATACAAGCACGTTACACTGAACAAATAAGGCGAACTGTAAAACACGGAAACAAAACCTCAGCAGAGCTGGAAAACGGGACTAGCTAACGGGAACGAACTCACGGGGAAAGGGAAATACAGGGTAAAGGGCAATTCCGTGAACGGCAGGGAATGCAGGAACACAACAGGATACACAGAGCAGGACAGACGGGGAGCTCACGCAGGTAGGGTAAACAGAACAATGACGGAACACTGGAAACAAGGGAGAGGCAGGTATATATACAGGCACTAATCACAATAGGCCACAGCTGGGAAGACACGGACAGACTAGAATACATGACTGGAATGAATACAGTACAGACTAGATCATAATACAAACACAGACATGGGAGGACACTAGACTAGGCAGGGGAACATTACAGATAGCAGGAACACAGGGAGCATGACAGAGAACAGATTCATAAATACAGATAAACAGAGACCAAGGCACAGGGTGGACACATGTAGTGCCGCCGACAGGCCACAGGATGGCAGCAGAGTACTGTCTATGAGTGACGCATAGGGGTGGAATGATACACATTGGAACCGTACACCGTTCGGCACGACCTCCACGGTTCGGGGCGTCTGTGTATTGTACGGTTCAGGGGATGCGCAAATAAAAAAAAATTAAATTCATTTGGCACAGAGCCGGGAGAGGTGAGCACTGGCTGCAGGCAGCAGCAGCAGCACTGCAGCCAGGTGCTAGTCAGTTTGTGTAAATGGCAAGTGCAATATCAATCTTCATTACGACTTTAAAAACATAGCCATTAACATTACATAGGCCTACACACATCTTGCCATAACGTTAGCAGTTAGTACAACACAACGCACGTTTTATCTATGGTAGCCCGCCAGCTAATACAGCCAATGAAATGTTATCGTAGCTACTAGCTAGCAGAGGAGAAAATGGGAGTCTGAGAGGCGGGGTGTTTAAAGACAATGATAGGCGTTTATTCAACATCCAAGAAGGCTAACATACAACTGTGTTTACTAACTCCAACCGGGACTATTGCCGCTTTTCCACTGCATGCTATCAACTCGATTCAACTCTGGTACCGTTAGAGTCGAGAAGGTCTGAAGGTAGTGGTACCACACGCTAAATTGTCTGTGCGGACTTACCCCCCAACGCATATAGTTCCAACTCACCGAATTACGTTAATCCACCACAGTTGCACTCAATATTTAAATGTTAGTCTAAATAAATGTAGACAGATAATGTACGTATTTTAAAAATAGAATGAACAGAGCAGTGTTGCTTTGAAACAGTACAGTGTGTGTGTGTTGGTTTGATGTATGCTGCAATTTATATTGATGGCCTTCTAATTTGTTTATTTATTTATTTTAATAACAGTGACACTTTTCCCTTTGATAAGAAATCCAGCCATATTCCTTTCATTGTATTTCAAATACTGCACTTTAATTTCAAGCGGAAAACTAATCTTTACAATCAGGGAATTTAAACATTGTTGACATTGTTTTTTTGTGTTTATATTAAAGAAAGGAAAGTCTAGTGCTGGCTGAGCATATTGTTTGTTTGCACTAAGTTAATACTTTGACAAATGTAGCCTATAATTTTCAGTCAGTTCGGTCTTTGTGTGCCAAACATTATTTAAGGCTGTAAACACTGTAAACCTTTTATTTTTTTATATAAATGAGAAGCATGTTTAGATTTTTGAGTGTTCATTTTTTTTTAAATAAAAAACAACGTATATCGAACCGAAAACCGTTAGCCCAAACCCGTGATACGAACCGAACCGTCGATTTTGTGAACCGTTCCACCCCTAGTGACGCATGATTGTTCATGAGGCCAGAGAGACTGTTCGTGGGGCCAGAGCGAGGCTGATTATAACAGATTCCTACATTAAAATGTTATCTATAGCACCTTTAAGATACGGATGTCTCCCCATTCAAAGAGATAAGAGTCAGTCTGTCTTTATCAACATGGCAGCAGAGTGAAGCTACTTCTCTTCAGACAGACTTTGGTACAGTAGCTCAGCTCTGCATTATGATGTAGTGACACACCCCCAGACCACAGGATTTTCGCTTTTCTCTCTAAGCCTCTCTGTCTCTCTCTCTCTCTCTCTCTCTCTCTCTCTCTCTCTCTCTCTCTCTCTCTCTCTCTCTCTCTCTCTCTCTCTCTCTCTCTATAATAATAATAATGCATTTTATTTAAAGGCGCCTTTCTGAGCACCGAAGGTCGCCGTACAGTGTTAAAAACAAATACAATTACACACAGTAAAAACACAGTATTACACAGAGTTACATAGTTACATAGGGGAGCAGTTATAATAAACTTAAAATGAAAATGAATAGGCCAGAATGAACAGATGTGTTTTGAGACGGGAAACAAAGGTGGGGAGGTTATCTAATTCAGGGGTTCCCAAATTTTTCAGTCCGCGACCCCCAAATAACGGTGTCAGAGAGCCGCGACCCCCACTATTATAGGTTTAAAAAAATATATATATATATATATATATAAGAATTATAATATTCTTTTATTTTTTTTTTATGGAAATGTATGGTTGAAACATGCAAACGTTCAAACGCGCACACACACACACTAATAAGCATTGGAGGCTTTTAACCAGGGCCGGACTGGGGAAATCATTCAGGCCAGGAAATATAGTGCAAAATATAGCCCCATTCAGGCCACTTTTTAAGCAGGGGGTCTGGGGGTCCCCCACCAGGATTTTTTTTGTTACAAAGACTTCATTTCCTGCATTCTGGTGCATGACTTTTTTAATTTGTACCCTTTAATGCCAGTGTTTGTGATGGCATCACAAATTATTGTTAAAAAACAGGCTAGCATAATGTATGATTAGCAACAACACAGATTTTTATGGATTTTCAGTTTTTTTGTAATTGAAAAAAATACAATCTTTTATTCAACTTCAGCCCTGATCATAACACCACATATTCATTTTATAATTCTAACCCTTTAAATGCCAGTGTGTGTGATGGCATATATTTGCAATATATCAAATGCAAAGTAGATTTTTCTGGGGGGGATTATTACAGGCTAGCAATCATGTCAATGATTAGCAGTTTTTTTGTAAGGGTCCCGCCTCCACCAATCACATGCGGCTCCCTTTGTGTGTATGTGAGAGCAAGAGAGAGAGGGAGAGATAGTTCTACAACTTGTGTGAGTTGCAGTGATCTCCTGGTTGTTCCCCACCTAGGTTATCTAACTATTGCGCTGGTGCAACTAGAAACACTGGCCTGGCCTGCTTCTAAGTTCAGTGGCCTGACTGCATAAAAAATTTAAAATAAACGACTTTGGGAAACCCTGATCTATTTCACGGATTTCTTGTGGTAAGGAATTCCAGAGGCGGGGGGCACAGTGGGAGAAGGCTCTGGATCCCATGGTAGTCAGACAGGAAGGGGGAGTGACAAGTTGGAAGGAAGAGGAGGATCTGAGTGACCGAGAGGGAGTGTAGGACTGGAGAAGTTCTGTGAGATAAGGAGGGGCTAGGTTATGGAGGGCCTTGAAAGTGAGTAGTAATACTTTGTAGTCAGTGCGTGACTTAACAGGCAGCCAGTGAAGTTGGTGGAGAACAGGAGTGATGTGGTTGGTGGAGGGAGTTCTAGTGATAATTCGGGCGGCTGAGTTTTGGACCAGTTGGAGTTTATAGAGGTACTTGTGTGGGAGACCAATGAGGAGAGTGCATGCTTACCAACTGTCCGTCTGCAACACTACTATCACCAACATCTAAGAAGGGAGATCCCCCCTTGAATGGCCCTTCTAAGGTTTCTCACCTCCACACTGCCTGTGGAGCTTTTTTCCCTATTGTTAGGTTTTAGTGAGTTTTTCCTTACCTTCGCGTGGGGTATGTCTGGGAGTGCTTGCATTCTTTCATTTATTTGCATTCATCTAAAAATGTTTGGACCTTATGGTGTTCTTGTTCTGTTCTTGACTTATTGTTATGTTTTCTTCTTGACTTGTTTAAAGAAGATCTGTACGGCCCATGGGGACATTAACGTGTGTTGTCGGGCCCTATAAATAAATTTGATTTGATTTGATTTGATTTGAGGGAGTTACAGTAATCCAGGCGGGATGTGACCAGGCCGTGAACAAGAATAGCGGTGCTGTAAGTGAGGGGCGGAGACAATTTATGTTGCGTAGGTGGAAGTAAGCAGACCGTGTGATGTTAATATTAAATATTATGTGAGATTTTAATGACAGTGTGCTATCGAGGATGACACCCAAACTCTTAACCTGAGGGGAAGGGAAGACTGTAGAGTTGTCAATGGTGAGGGGAAAACTGTCGGATTTGGCTATGGTAGATTGGAACCAATGAGGAGTACCTTGGTTTTATCACTGTTTAGTTTTAGGTAGTTGACTGTGAACTATACATTTATTTCCTTTAAACATTCAGTAAGGGAGGTGGCGGGGAGTGCAGAGTCAGGTTTAGTGGAAAAATAGAGTTGGGTATCATCTGCGTAGCAGTGAAACTGCAGACCAAATGTTCTGAAGATGTTGCCAAGGGGTAGGAGACAGATTAGGAAAAGGAGAGGGCCCAGAACAGAACCCTGGGGGACACCGGTGGTAACTGAAGTGGAGTGTGATTTGACATTTTTCAGTTGTACATATTGAGTGCGGTCTGTGAGGTATGGGTTGAACCAGTGAAGAGGGGTGCCAGTGATGACAATGGAGGTTAGTCTGTCTAGAAGAATGGAATGTGAAATGGTGTCAAATGCTGCAGAGATCCAGAAGTATGAGTATAGTGAGGAGACCAGAATCGGCAGCCACTAGTAAGTCATTTGTGATTTTGACTAGGGCTGTTTCAGTGCTATGGAGAGATCGAAAACCAGATTGAAATTGCTCAAACAGATTGTTGCTGGAGAGATGAGTGTGAACCTGGGCTGCCACAGTTTTTTCCAGTATTTTGGCAAGAAATGGGAGATTAGAAATAGGCCGGAAATTATTTAGAATATTGGGGTCTGCAGCACCAGGTTTCTTTAATATGGGAGTAATAGCTGCTGTTTTGAGGGCGGATGGAACAAGACCAGAGGTAAGGGAGGAGTGTATGATGGCAGTTATTTGAGAAAACAAGGATGGTAGGCAGGCTTTAACTAGGTGAGTGGGAAGGTGGTCTAACTGACATGTAGAAGATTTAGCTTTTCGGATGAGGTCTGATATGTCACTAACAGATGGGAGTAGAAAACTAGAGAGAGAGTAGAGAATGGGAGCATCAGGGAAGGAACATGGTGAACTGTAGGTGACATTAGTTGAGGAAGACAGTTGCTGATGTATTTTTGTGATTTTAGCATTGAAAAAGTCCATAAACAAATTGCATTGAGAAACAGAGTGCATTTGTGGAGTGAGAGTGTCAGGAGGCTGTACGATTGACTTAACAATGGAAAACAGGGCTTGAGTGCTTCCTGCCCTGAGCTAATTACACTGGGATAGTGTTAGGGCAGCGGTGGCGGAGCCCAATAGCAGAACACAGGGAGAGAGAGAATGGAGCGTTTTAAGTAGGTTTTAATTCCTTTGGGTACCAAGCAGACAAGGCAGTAGAGAATATACAAGAATGTGCGACTTTGGACGAGTAGTGACTCTTGCTAGAGTTCCTCAGGAATGTCCAGGCAGGTAGTACGTCAGGAGACAGCGTCGGCTGGGAGTGGTGGTCCTGGGCACAGGGAGAACAGAGGTTCAGACAGAGCAGGCAAGGCTAAGTACGTCCTCGTACCTAGGGTAGATAGGATAACACTGAGACGATCAAGAACAGGATCCGCAGGGTTGATATCCAGACCGTTGATGAGCTGACGGCTCTCAGCTGGGCTGATGGGCTGATGACTCTCAGCTGGGCTGATAGATGGCGTCGGAAGCTCCCCATATAAGGGCGTGGAAGTAGGTAGAGAAATGGCGTCTCTCGCCATGATTGTGACAGGACCCCCCTCTCTACGGGCGCCTCCTGGCGACCCTCCAGGCTTGTCCGGATTGGCCCGATGGAAATCCTGGATGAGGGCAGGATCCAGGATCAGCTGGCGGGAGATCCAACTGCGCTCCTCCGGACTGTAGCCCTCCCAGTCCACCAAGTATTGGAAACCGTGGTCGCGGCGGCGCACGTCCAGCAGCTACCGGACAGTGTAAGCAAGGTGGTCATCAATGATCAGCGGAGGAGGAGGTTCCGGAGCTGGAGGGGACAAAGGACTGGAGACCACCGGCTTCAACTGTGAGACATGAAAAGAGGGTGAGGCTTGAGCCTGACGACTGAGGGATTGATAATAGACAGAATCTCGTAGGGACCAACGAAACGGGGGGTGAGCTTCCGGGAAACTGACTTTAGGGGGAGGTCTCGGGACGAGAGCCAAACCATCTGACCTGGTTGATAGTTGGGAGCCGGGGTCCGGTGGCGGTCAGCGAAGCGGCGATTCCGGTCAGCGGAGCGGAGCAGCGCGGCCCTGGTGTCCTTCCATATCCTCCTGCAGCGACGAAGGTGCGCCTGCACTGAGGGGACTGAGATCTCTTCTTCCTGAGTAGGAAACAGTGGAGGCTGGTAGCCCTGAGAGGATTCGAAAGGGGACTGACCTGTGGCAGCGGAGGACAGGGAGTTGTGAGCGTATTCGATCCACGGTAGGAAGGCGCTCCAGAGGGATCCCGGGCAGTGAGTGACGCAGCGGAGGGGGGACCCTAGGTCTTGGTTGGCTCGTTCCGACTGTCCTTTGGTCTGTGGATGGTACCCGGAGGAGAGGCTGACCGTGGCTCCCAGGGCCCGGCAGAAGGCCTTCCAAACCTGGGAGATAAACTGAGGCCCTCTGTCGGAGACGATGTTCACCGGGATCCCGTGGAGGCGGAAGACGTGGAGCACCATAAGGTCCGCAGTCTCTGAAGCAGAGGGGAGCTTGGGGAGAGCGACAAAGTGAACAGCCTTCGAGAACCGATCGACAATGGTTAGAATGACAGTGTTACCGTGTGAAGGAGGCAGACCGGTGACGAAGTCCAGAGTGACGTGTGACCAGGGCCGGCCAGGAACAGGCAGTGGACGGAGGAGCCCGGCAGGCGGTTGGTGGGAGGCCTTCCCACGAGCACAGACGGAGCAGGCAAGGACAAAGGCGCGGGTGTCTTCCCTCATGGAGGGCCACCAGAACTGCCGCTTCAGCAGGGACAAGGTACGGTCGACCCCAGGATGACAGGCGAACCGGGAGGTGTGGATCCACTGGAGCACCTGGGAGCGGACAAGGTCGGGGACAAAAAGCCGGTTAGGTGGGCCGTTACCTGGATCAGGCTGGGTGAGCTGGGCCTCCCTGACGACGGACTGGATCTCCCAGGTGGCGGAAGCCACCAAACAGGAGGAGGGGAGGATGTTGTCTGGGTGAGAGAGGACCCCTTCGGGAACAAACTGCCGGGAGAGGGCGTCTGGTTTAGCGTTCTTGGAACCGGGCCTGTAGGTCAAGGTGAAGTTGAATCGACCGAAGAACAGTGCCCAGCGGGCCTGGCGGGAGTTCAGGCGCTTGGCCATCTGGATGTAGGCGAGGTTCTTATGGTCCGTCCAGACAAGGAAGGGGATCTCGGAACCCTCCAGCCAGTGTCTCCATTCTTCCAAGGCCAGCTTGACCGCCAGGAGCTCCAGGTTCCCGATATCGTAGTTGACCTCGGCCGGGGTCAGGCGGCGAGAAAAGAAAGCGCAGGGGTGTAGTTTCTGGTCGAGAGCGGAGCGCTGAGAGAGGACCGCCCCTACCCCGGTACTGGAGGCGTCCAACTCCACCACAAACTGGCGGGACGTGTCCGGCTGGACGAGGATGGGCGCGGAGGTGAAGCGCCTACGCAGCTCGGAGAAGGCGGAGTCCACCTTATCGGACCAGACGAAGGGCACGGAAAGTGAAGTGAGTTGGGTGAGGGGTGCGGCGACCCGGCTGTAGTCCCTGATGAAACGTCGATAGAAGTTCGAAAAACCCCAGGAAGCGTTGGAGCTGCTTGACGTTGGTGGGTCTGGGCCAGTCCAGCACCGCCTTGATCTTCTCGGGGTCCGCCCGGATCTGACCGCTCTCGATAATGTAGCCAAGGAACCCGATGGAGGAGACGTGGAACTCGCACTTCTCTGCCTTAACGAACAACTTGTTCTCCAGCAGGCGTTGGAGGACCCGGCGGACATGCTGGACGTGCTCTTCCATAGAGCGGGAAAAAATCAGAATGTCATCCAAATACACAAAAACAGAGCGGTTCAGGACATCACGGAGAACGTCATTGACAAGGGCCTGGAAGACAGCAGGGGCGTTGGTCAACCCAAAGGGCATTACCTTGTACTCGAAGTGACCGAGCGGTGTCTTAAAGGCTGTCTTCCATTCGTCCCCCTCCCAGACACGGACGAGGTGATAGGCATTGCTGAGGTCCAGCTTTGTAAAAATGGTGGCACCTTGCAGGGGTTCAAAAGCAGAGTTAATCAATGGAAGAGGGTACTTGTTCTTGACCGTGATGTTGTTGAGGCCACAATAGTCAATACAGGGGCGAAGGGAACCATCCTTCTTAGAGACGAAAAAGAAACCAGCACCGACAAGCAAGGAGGAGGGGGTGATAATGCCTGAGGCCAGGGACTCGTGGACATATTTCTCCATGGACTCCCTCTCTGGGCGTGAGAGGTTGAACAGGCGACTAGCGGGGAGCGGGGCCCCCGGGAGCAGGTCAATGGCGCAGTACAGACGATGGGGTGGTAGGGAGAGAGCATGCTGTTTGCTAAAAACAGCCTCTAGATCAGACCTGGGCATTGTATCCGGCCCGCGGGATGATTCTGACCGGCCCGCGAAAGATTACATGATAATTATGATTTTAATATTTTTTTTTTTAACGTTTTTTTTCTTTCATGTCAACGTTCACACGCACAATATACGCTTACCTAGGATTTGACTTGATTCAACAACAAAGCAGTCGGGGCAAGCCGAAAACGGTCGAAAGTGTGGTTATTTGAAGTTTGGATTTCTTTTTTCACAACTGAGGTAGGTAGATTCAATTTTGGAGACTAAAGTACAGAAAAAGGGTACCGTTGGGTACCGGTATCGATTCACAGGTACCGGTACCGTATCGGTTCAAATGTGAACAGTACCCATCCCTACTGAACACACAACTGCAGGGCAAGGGCCTTTTTGCTCATGAAATGCATAGCCATGTGAAAGCCTTCATGACAAAGTTGCAATAAATTTCAAGGCAACTAGGCAGCAACAATCTCAAACACATGAAAACCCTGAAAGAAGTCAAACCATCAGCTGATCACCGGCACAGGTACTCATCCATGTTGGGAGCACTGCATGATGAATTTTCAATGCGTTTTCAAGATTTCAAAAAGGTTGAGGATGAAATGCAGCTGGTTTCCTCTCCCTTTACCTGCAGTGTTGATAGTGCACCCACTGATGTTCAGCTTGAACTCATTGACCTGCAGTCTGATTCACTACTGAAAGAGCACTTTAAGTCAGCATCACTGCTAGAGTTCTACTCTGCTCTCAAGGAGGAGAACTTTCCAAACATGAGAAGACATGCTCAGAAGATGTTGGTTCTCTTTGGATCCACCTATATGTGAACAGACATTCTCAGTCATGACGTTTACCAAGTCCAGGTACAGATCCTCTCTCACTGATGAACATCTGGCAGCTGTGCTTCGCATCTCCACCTCAGACATGCAACCTGACTTTGATGGACTTGTTAAAGCTCAACAGAGACTGGATTTATCACACTGAATGAAAAAAAAAGAGCTGAAGAACACTAAAATGTGGAAATATAACAAGTGAAATGGGACACTTTTTTTTCTTTCTTTTTTTTTGCACAGTTCTGAAAACATTAAATGTTTAATATAGGCATGTAAAGTAAAAAAGGCTACTGGGACACTTTTCTTTACACAGTTCAGTGACATGTCTTGTTTATTTTGGCTATAAGATGATGTGATGTCTTTAGAAAGCTAAGAAAATCATTGTTTCAATAGTATATGAAACTCAAAATAATAACTTTATTTGTATAGCACTTTTTCATACATGCCCTTTGTTATTAATGTTTCACATTTTGTTTATCATTTTGGAAATAAATTCTATTTGAATAAATTATATTTTTGAAAGCTAACCTCACCTTTTAATTGCCAAATAATAACATACACTCTTACCAGGGGTCAAAACACTGCCATTTACTGCTTTTTATATAGAAATAAAATGTATATTATGCATAATTGTGTTTGGAATTTTGGCCCGGCCCTCCAACATATTTTCAGTTGCTCATTCGGCCCCCCGGGAAAAATAATTGCCCACCCCTGCTCTAGATCATGATATATTGGAGGGATAGAGGAAAGGTCAATGGGTTCATTGGGAACGCAGGAATCAGCGACCTCCAGTGGTGGCCGAGCAGACCGCAGGCAGGTGGCATGGCAGTGAGCGCTCCAGCTAACGACCGAGCCAGTAGGCCAGTTTATCACTGGGTTATGTAATTTCAACCAGGGCTAGCCGAGTACAATAGGGTTATGGGGGGAATTAGTGACGTGGAAGCGAATAACCGTGTTGTGATTTCCCGAGAGCAACAGGCGGAGTGGCTTGGTGTGATGGGTTATCCGTGAGAGCAACCTCCCATTTAGGCCGTGGGCATCGCGGGGAATAGGCAGCGCGTCGGTAGTAATGTGGAAGCGGGATACGACGCCGGCGTCAATGAGGTTTTCGTCAGCGCCCGAATCGACCAGGGCAGACAGGGGAAGTGACTGGCCGTTCCAACACAGGGTGGCACTGAATTGCATATTTGAGACCGGAGCTGGGAACACAATTGAAGCTCGAAGATGCACCCAGCATTACAGTCGAGCCCCGCCATTTGGGGCGAAGCGAACACGAACCGAGGAAGTGACCGAGCTGGCTGTAATAAATACATGCCCCCGTTTTGAGCCTGTGGAGGCGGTCGTCGGGGTGAAAGCGGGACCGGTCAAGTTCCATTGGCTCAGGGGAGTAGTGCTCGGCGCAAGCAGTGCGCCTGGGGGGAGGAGAGCGAGATGTTTTGGACAACGAGGAGCGGGTGCCGCTCGTCCTTTCACGGCGGCGTTCACGAAGACTAGGGATGGGTACCGAATTCGGTACTTTTGAGGTACCGAACCGAAACACGTCGGTACTACCGAGTATCGAATCAAGTGAGAAACCAAAAAAAAAAAAAAAAAAAAAGAAAAAAAATTATTAATTAATTATTATTATTTTTTTTGACTTTTTTCTTTTCATGTCAACGTTCACACGCACAATATATGCTTACCTAGGATTTTACTTGATTCAACAACAAAGCAGTCGGAGCAATGACAAGCCGAAAACTGTCGAAATTGTAGTTATTTGAAGTTTGGATTTTTTTTTTTACGACTGAGGTAGGTAAATTAAATTTCTTGAGACTAAAGTACCGAAAAAAGGTACCGTTGGGTACCGGTATCGATTCACAGGTACCGGTACCGGTATCGGTTCAAATGTGAAAGGTACCCATCCCTAACGAAGACGCATGTCTAGGTCTCTGGCTAACTCAATTAGCTCGTCCAAGGAGTCCGGTTTCTCTTTGGACGCCATTTCGTCTTTAAGGACGTCGCTGAGGCCTTGACGGAATGCCTCTCTTAACGGAATGTCATTCCACCCGGAGCCTGCTGCTAGGATACGGAATTCGATGGAGTATTCGCTAACGCTGCGGTGGGCCTTACGGATGTTGAACAAGCCAGCAGAGCTATCCGAGCCACAGGTAGGGTGGTCGAAGACCTTTTGCATGTCTGCGACGTATGCGGAAAACGAATTGCAGAGGGGAGACTGACTGAAATGAAGAGCTGTTGCCCATGCTAACGCAGGACCCTTGAGCAGACCCGACAGGTAAGCGATTTTAGATTTATCACTTTGGTAGGTGTATGGCCGAATACTAGCATACATTGAGCTGCCCATATAAGGGCATGGAAGTAGGTAGAGAAATGGCGGCTCTCGCCATGATTGTGACAGATAGTGAGTACTTTTTGATTTGGAGAGAGCTTCCTTATAGTGGAGTATGTGGTTAAAGTACATTTCTTTATGGACAGTAAGACCAGTCTTAGTATGGAGGCGCTCTAGGCGGCAGCCTTTGAGCAGGCGTAGCTCAGGTGTAAACCAGGGTGCAGAGCGAGTAAAGGAAACAGTCCGTGTTTTAAGTGGAGCAAAAGTGTCTAAGGGGGCTTTCTCATTAGGAGCGGGCTGCGGGTGCACCACTCCGTCCTCGCTCGGTCCTCGCTCCGTCCTCGCTCCGTCCTTTGATGCGAACTCCCCCCCTCCCTCTCCCCCCTCTAATTTGCGTACACACTGCAGTCTTGGTGCGCTCCGGGCAGGGAGCGAAATTAACTTTTTGACTCACCGGCCAGTGGCGGGTAGATGGGAAGAGTCTACCCGCCAAGCATATTTCTTACCTGCCAACATTCTTTTGATTAAAAAAAAATATATATATATTTTATATAAATTTTTTTTTTAAATAAAATATATATTATATAATCATACTTGTAGTTGTATTATCTGCGAGACATCGCCACCACGCAATAAGTCAAAATGCTTGCTATCTGCAAACAGCTCCACTGTCTGTGTGTATACTTGAGTAGCCTCCAGCTCCAGCAAGGATTCTCCGGCCCTGCAGCTAGACCCTATATTCAGCTAGACCCTACATTCAGCATGCAAGGATTCTCCGGCAATGCAGCTGGACCTATTTATAACGTTACCGTTCTTTTGTCAAATCACATTCAACATGCCCTCAGCTAGAATACGCATTCAATCAATGTTATAAGACATTGATATCAGGAGCTATCTGTAGCTACTGCTAGCCCGGTAGATAACGTTAAGACAATTTAGTTTACTGGGACAGATGGATCAACGTGAGCTAGCTAAGCTAGCTAACGAGGGACCGGAGGTATTATGCACTCGAGTAGACTATTGCTGGAGCATTTGTTGATATCAGCAGCTATCAGTAGCTAGCCAGCTAGATACCGTTAGACAATGCCTCGTCATGTATTAAACTAAAAGTGAATAGTTGACTGGGTCATTGTTTAAACAGTAACGTTAGCTCTTGGAGGTCCGATATAGACTAGAGCAGATGGAAGTAAACAAGCCAAATGATAGCTTCCGATTGGTCATTTGCTTTTTTTCTCATGAAACCAGTCACGTCACTCTACTGTGATTGGACCTAGTGCGATGTGGGACTTGTAGTTTTTTAACGATCTCGCGGCGGAGAAAAAAAAGACGAGCGGCTATAATCTGTACTCGCACAAGAGTATCGTTATGAAGTTATGAACTACACGTCTACACGCCACACGGCGGGCAGCCCTCTAAGTGTCATGCGCCAAAGGTAAAAATAGCCCGCCCCTGGCGGGCGGCGGGCTTTAGTTTCGGTCCCTGGCTCCGGGTTTTGTTTACGGTTTGCGTTTTGAGCGTGTAAGCTGCCGTAGGCGATGATGTCACACTCTAACGTCAACACAGGAAGAGTTTAACATACGGTGGTGGAAACTGGATGCTGATATAAAGAAACAAATAACCAATAAATATGAAGTTATATTTGAACCTCTGTTGTCAAGCCTTGTCAATATAACCCACCCCCTTTTCTCACGAATGGAACTGGTGTCATGGAGTCCGCTTTGAGTGTTTTCCAGGGTTAGCGGCTAATGCTAGTTAGCTTAGCATATTTATTACTAGTTAGCAGCTAATGTTAGCCCATTGCTCGCGTCAATTATATTGCATGTCATTGATCTACCGGTCGATCACGGCCGACTGGTTGGGCACCACTGGTCTATAGAAATAAATGCATTCGAACAAGAAACCAATGTATAGTATAGTCTTGTGCTTGTAACGTGGCTTCATCTCGAAGTTTTCATCCACTGAGCCGTGACTGAGGCTCAACATGCTTGTTTGGTTGAGGTCTGAACTAGAGCTGCCGCGGTATTGATATTTTCCTTACCGCACGAATTTGCGCAATATTTCCTACCGCCGCGGTAATTACCGCACAGTGCGCACAAAAAAAAAAAAAAGTTTGAATGCATTTTTTTTTTTTTTAGTAGTCTACTCTTATAGCCTGCCTCTAGTCTAATGGCGCTTTTCCACTGCATATTACCTACTCGACTCGACCCGCTTTAGGCACCTGGTACTTCGTTCCTTTTCCACTGCAGCCAGGTACTACTCCGTTTGGGGAATGGGGATGCAGGCGGGGCCGCTGCCGCTCGCTTGTGTACACTGAAAGCTCCGTGGGCATAGATGTCCGAGGGCTTGCAGCAAGCCAGAGTTTAACACAGTTTCAATCAATCAATCAATAACAACATTAACCAGACTCTCGTTGCGTCTATTCTGCCAAAGCTAACGTTACCTCTCATTGTGTATTCTACCAAGCAAACCCGGGTTTAACGTTGTTACCTCTCGTGTATATCGGCTGACTGTAGTATTAGGCTAATCACAACAACAAACACATCAGCGATCTTGTTGTGACACTAAACTCTCCGCTCGGTGGTAAATTGGGTTGATGTCGGTTTTGTTTCATCAATAAATAAGGCAGAATACACAGTGAATCCATTCTTTTTTGTTTATTGCACTTGGTTCT
The DNA here is from genome assembly GCF_963971535.1 of Notolepis coatsorum. Classification (NCBI taxonomy): domain Eukaryota; kingdom Metazoa; phylum Chordata; class Actinopteri; order Aulopiformes; family Paralepididae; genus Notolepis; species Notolepis coatsorum. The sequence continues at coordinate 74,250,500 of NC_140180.1, read as the reverse complement.
GTCGCAAACAAATCCTGAATGAAATGCATCCTTAGCGAGGCAGTAAAGATGGCGGCGCGGCGTTCTGTTTTCGTTCAGAGGCTACAAAGTGTGACGCGTCGAGTAGGGGGTATCTGCAGAGCCGCAGAGCCAGGCTGGACCAATAGGGTCGCTTGGAACCGAGTAGGGTATATCTGCAGAGCCGCAAGCCGCAAGCCAACTTTATTATTATGATAAAAAACAGCGGTGACGCGGTATTAAGCCTAACTCTGCGGTGAGCGTGATGCAACAGCGATACCGCGGTAATGCGGTTATCGCGGCAGCTCTAGTCTGAACTCACCAAATTGCCCATAAATATCGTTTTTGTGGGTATTGTCCAGTTGTTGCTGTATGTTTTTATCTGCCCAAAATTCAAGCAAGCATGAAAGCATTACAGTAAGCTTGCATACCACGCCCCCCGCTCCGTTGTCGGGGACACTGGCGCGCACCCGAGACCACCTATTCCAGCGGTCCAGGTTTGGAGCGAATCAGCATCCCCGGGGACGGGGGGGGAGCGTTCTCATCACGCGATATTCTGGTGCGATCGCGCTCTGATTCGACCCCGATGGCTAGTGTGAAAGCCCCCTAAGATGCTATGGAGTCCATTGTTGTACATTGAGACCAGTTCATCACAGGTTGATTCATTGTCATGACAGGAAAGGTTAAGTTCACTGGATAGAGCAGGTACATCGATGTTCTTAATATTCCTGAAAGAGATGGAATGTGACATGTTTGTTTTGTGTCTTCAGGATGACATTAAAAGATATGAACTTGTGATCAGAGATGGGCAGGTCAGACGCAGTACAGTTTTGGGGTGTGACACCAGAGCAGCACACTAAGTCAAAAATGTGTCCTTTGGAGTGGGTAGGAGAATCAACATACTTGAAATCCACAGCTGTCCAGGGAAGATGACTTGTGAGCTCCTTGGTAGTAGAATTGTTTATATTGTCCATATGAACATTAAAATCCCCCAGCAGTAAAATATTAGGAGACAATAAGTTTAGTGAAGCTAAAAAGGCAGAGTTCATCTATAAAATCTCTATTTGGCTTTGGTGGTCTATAAACAGTCACTAGAATGGTAGGCGTTGGACGGTGAATTTGAATAGCAATGCATTCAAATTACTTGTACACAGGAACTGTCAATGAGGCACTTTCCACTTCTCATTGTAGATTATCGCGAGACCACCTCCTCGCTTATCGGAGGGGCGGGGTTGACAGATGTAAACATACCCATGCAGAGTAGTCTCATTAAGTTGTGAAAAGTCATTACTAGGTATCTGCCAAGTTTCAGTCAAACAAGAAATCCAACTTACGATCGGTCAGTAGACCCTGTAGTAGCAGACCTTTCTCAGTAAGCAATCGTGTGTTAACACTTTGAGTGCTACGCCGGGTTTTCCTTTTTACCCCCTTGATGCCACGGTCCACTTCAATGTTAACGTTAATATCGCCTAATCTATGTTTTAAATTATGGCTATGTGTCTAATCTGCCCGTCGCTTATCAAAGACTACTTTTCCAGTCAGTGCTGTCAAGGCAGATTGGTTTTTTATCACTTCATTTCCATTTCAGAGCATTTATAAAAGCACCCGTTTTGAGATAAAAAACAGTTCATTCTGGACCATTCTATGATAATCGTCTTTTACTGGAATATTCCAGAACGTTGTTATTTGTCGGCCTATTTATGAATCGTTTTCAAATAAACGCTAGATGATCAATATTATACGTGCACGCAAGCACATTCGGGCCGCGCACGGATAATCGCCGTGTTCATTTCCTCTTCGACTTTTACAGTGAAACCGAAAGAGCCCATTTCACAAAACAGCCTATATCTTCATCAAAATTTGTCTGATTATCCTAACACTGATAACATAGATTCCTTACCTGACATCAGATGGTATCCAACTGGTATATTCCAATTCCTGATCACCATTCGAAAAAATCGATAAGTGTATGGATCCAACGTGATACAGTAGAACTCCATGATCAGCGGGGCTCAGAGGCTCCAGAATGAACTGTGGTAACCCCGGCTGGATCAGTGGACTGGAAAATGTGGAGTACCGGATTTTTTTCCCCATCCATTTTCATTGAGTCCATTCCAAAATCCCTTATGTCATCTGGGAGACGATAGGGGGCGCTTTTTTCCACATATGATCGCCGGCGCCGCTCGGGTATACTCGGGTAGGCTCGCGTGATGCAATATGATTTCTGATTGGCTGAAACAGTCAAGTTAGACGTGGTTATTTCTCATAACACACGCTCGTGATCCCAGAACCCGCCCACAACCGAATTACAATCACTCCGCCAGTTCTAGTTTTTAGAAATGAAACCAAGATGGCGGACAATAATCTTTACGAATGGATGTGTTGATAGCGTCATAACGACTCATTCAAAAACGATTCTGTCACGTGGAATGTGTTAGTTGCTTACACAATGTTGGATTATGTAATTGCCTTGGTTGGTCATGACTCATTGTGGAACAAAATATAAATCGCGGGAAGTCTGTTGTTAGATGCCATTCGTCAAAAGGACACTAATTTCACTGTTAATAAAATGTTCAAGCAATCAATCAATCAATCCAATAACACATGCTCACTTCATTGTTAAACGGCATGCTGTGAAGCAACTCGGAGGTGCATGCCATCTAAGAATAAAGTGAGCGTGTGTTATTGGAATGATTGATTGATTAAAAAAAAATCAGAGAAATCTCGTGAGTGGCTTTCAACCACATATTAATAAACCCGAGATATCTCGTGTGTGGCAGTGAAAGTGTTAAAAAGCCCAATGTTAATGTTTTTATCGGGTTGAGTACTTGCATTAGCCGGTCTGGCTAGACTAGCCAACACTGTGGTCAACAGGCCGATGTCTATAACCAGGTATAGTGGGACAACGGTTTGTGATTAAAACCGGGATATTATTTACTGTATGAGGTCCAAGTTCGAGAATTGGTAGGCCTGAAGAGGAGGGAGGGGGGTAATATTAACTACTGTGGGAGTATTGGAGGAGTAGTGATCAGCAGGACCCACAGTGAGATGCTCAACATAATGACCAGGTGAGGATTCTAGTGCAGGGTCATGCTGAGGTAAGTATCAACTATCAATCAGAGTTAAAAGCAATGTGCTGGATAAAATTACATGATATGATGATGTCATGTATGTTGTGTATGTCATAAATGTCACTATGAATTGAAAATGGGGGACCCTGATGTAAACGAGACAAACCTCTTTCTCTGGTCTGCATCCCCTTAGCAATTGTGTGTATTGAGCCGTACTGTATTGTACCCATTCTGCAATTCTGTTAAATAAAGTTTTCATTCATTCATTCATTCACGTCCGCTACGTCTCTCTCTCTCTCCCTCTCCCCCACCCACTCGCTCACATGCACAGCTGCTGATTGGTTTAGGTAGTTCGTCTACTGCCAAAATATGCTGGCCCAGTGTCGCGTTACAATCTCCAAATCCAATTGTTGACATGAGATGTTGTTTTTCCATCTGGATAACTCATGAGATTGCTAAGGAATGTAACTAGTGAAGTCACCCCAATCACTGGTGTTGATCAGTAGTGGACCTCTGAATGAGAGGATAATGGAGAGCAGGGCCTATTATATGTTGTATTGGAAACAATAAAAAAATAAATCTAGTGGTTTTTATTTTCCTCTCCCACTCAAGTAGAAGATCTACAACATGCACTGTATCTCTTTTTCATATTGAAATTTATATCTTAAATTGAATATGTGCAAGGGTAGCCACAACAGAAACAAATGTCAGGGAGAAGGCCAGCTTTGATTTAGCCCAGTTGGGGCGTGGAACGTTACTTGGCCATGGAACGTTACTTGGCCGTGGAAGGTCACTTGGCCATGGCCAAGAGCACTGGCAGTGGAAATGATCTAGAATGAATCCAGTGCTGGTTAGGGAGTGCATATTGCATTATAATTTCTTCTGAAGGATAACAGCACCAGACCTCATGAATTTGGTTAGTCAAAGCTAAAAAACAACAATAATAAATACTACTAATAATAAAATAAAATAATAATTATTATATAATACTCTAATATATATATATATATATATATATATATATATAGTATTATCACAGTAACTTTGGTACTGTATTTCAGTCATCTGTGCTGATCTTGTACCCAAGGTTTTAAATTGTTACTTTTTAGTTTTAAATGCTAGTATTTTGCACACAAACTCACACATATAGCATTCCTGAACAAATTAAGTGCGTTTTACCGTTATTTTAGTTTTACAATTATTAAGAGTAAATAAGTTTGGATATGGCCACCGGTGATGTCATTGGGGACATTGAATCCTTGTGTTGTGTTAATTACAGCTCCACGAATAGCAACACCTTGTCGTATAGGGAATGTCTGCTACCTTCTCATTTCATTGAGCTGTAATTAACACAACACAAGGATTCAATGTCCCCAATGACATCACCGGTGGCCATATCCAAACTTATTTACTCTCAATAACTGGCTAAACGGTTTAGAGTTTTGGAATGTGTGTGAGATTATGTGCAAAATAAATCAGCATTGGTTTTATTAAAGTGCCCCTTTAACCCCAACCGTAACCCCATTGGACGTCATGCCCCACCTTAACCCTAACCTTAAGGTGGGGCATGATGTCCAATGAGGTTAGGGTTAAGGTGGGGCATGACGTCCAATGAGGTTAAGGTTAGGGTTACGGTGGGGCATGACGTCCAATGAGGTTAAGGTTAGGGTTAAGGTGGGGCATGACGTCCAATGAGGTTAAGGTTAGGGTTAAGGTGAGGCATGACGTCCAATGAGGTTAACACTTTGAACGCCAGCCGTGTGAGCCATCCTTGTACTCAGTGTGCCACCGCTGTAAATGGCTCATTTGACAGTAACTATCCCTCGTTCAACATCTGAAAAAGAATAAATATTTTCATGTATACGTTTGCGTGTTATACCGTGGTGAATATTGTATAGTTTCAGAGTGATCCTGGCTAATTCCTGGTAACTGTGTTATGGAGCAATATGGGAATTTTGTTAAACGTGTTCGCGTTGCTCGCCTGGACACGCTACTATTTCCAAATCAAAGTAGGGCTGGGTGATATGGCCTAAATATGATATCACGATATTTTCTGACCTTTCGGCGATACACGTTACACATCACAATGTTTTTCTTTTTTACCCCAAACAATTCATTATGAGGCTTACCAAGACAGTATTTGAGTTTGCAAGCTAACATTAAAGACAAAATAAAATACCCATGCATTTAGCATTTTTATATTATATATTAGATTTAGATTATTAGATTATATATTGCATATGAGATATTATATGATTTAGATATGAAATATGATGAATTGAAAATGGGGGACCCGGATGTAAACAAGACTAAAGTCTTTCTCTGGTCTGCATCCCCTTAACAATTGTATGTATTGAGCTGTACTGTACCCATTCTGCAATATGTTAATAAAGTTTTAAATCAATCAATCAATAGCATTTTAGCATTTTTATGAAACTACTGTATATATGTATGTCTCTAAATGTTTTGATGAATTGAAAATGGAGGACCCTTATGTAAAAAAGCCGAAAGTCTTTTTCTGGTCTTCATCCTCCTGTACTGTATTGTACCCATTCTGCAACCTTTTAATACAGTTTTCATTCATTCATTCTGACGGAAACATAATCATTTTGATTGACAGTCGAGTCTGCCAATGACGTCACACCGCTTGCACCCGCCCTGCTGTTCTTAGCACCAATCGGCAAGCGCTATTAGTTTTGACTTCCTGAATGTCCTGTGTGCTGAACAACAACAAAGCTACTAACGTTAGCTCCCCGCGGCCGTCGAGTAGGAGACCAGTGCTCCACAGGATGACTGAATGAGGCATAATGATTTTACTACAACGAATGTTATAATAAAAGCCTTTCCATACATCTGTCTGATTGAAAACTTTATTAACAGACCGCGGAATGGGCATATCTCAGCACGGGCTGAGATATGAACGAGTAACGTGTGGACAGATTGACGCGACACAATCCTCTTGGGCAAAACATCACGATATCCACGATACGTTGAAAAAGTGTATCGTTAATGAACTGTACCCGATATTTATATAATATCGTCATATCCGCAGAGATGGCAACCTCCAACCTCCTCTCAGCCCTTACAACCTCCTTCGACAAGCTCTGTCCCCTCGTTGAGAAACCTGCCCGCCGTTCCCCACCCAGTCCATGGCTGACAGATCCAGTGAGAGAACAAAGACAGGTCCTGAGAGCAGCTGAAAGGAAGTATAGAAAGTCACGCCTCACTGCTGACATCGACACATATCACAACCTCTTGTTAACATTCTCCAAAACCATTACTAATGCCAAAGCTTCTTTCTTTCACCATAGGATCGAGGCCTCTGCCAAGAATCTACGCAAACTGCATGCTACCATGTCCCCTCACTCCCCCCCCACCCCCCCTCCCTCATCTTTCTCTGCCGAAGACTTTGCGATCTTCTTTGAGGAAAAAGTGGAGAACATCCGCAGCTCCTTCTCCCAACCCCCACCCATTCCAAATGCTGAATCGAGAACCTCATCCTTCACTCTGTCATCTTTCTCTCCCATTACAGAAGCCGAGACCCTGACACTGGTAACGTCGAACCGTCCGACTACATGCCAGCTGGACCGGCTACCCTCCCCACTCCTCCAGACCATAGCACCAGACATCCTCCCATTCCTAACTGCAACCATCAACTCCTCACTCAACTCGGGGGTGGTCCCCACCTCCCTAAAACAAGCCAGAGTCACGCCCCTCATAAAAAAACCATCCCTGAACCCTACCGTCATAGGCAACTACCGTCCTGTCTCTTTTCTCTCCTTCCTTTCTAAAACACTTGAACGTGCTGTATCCAGCCAACTTACTGCTTATCTCTTACAGAATGACCTCCTAGACCCTAATCAGTCAGGCTTCAGGACTGGTCACTCCACAGAGACAGCCCTCATTGCGGTCACAGAGGCACTTCACTTAGCAAAAGCGAAAGGCCTCTCCTCCGTCCTGATTCTCCTAGATCTATCTGCAGCCTTCGACACAGTCAACCACCAGATCCTCCTCGCGGCCCTCGCAGGAATGGGAGTGGCTGGCTCTGCGCTGACATGGCTGTCATCATACCTCAATGACCGCTCCTACCAAGTGTCATGGAGAGGGACCCTGTCGGCCACCCGCCCCCTGCGGACGGGTGTCCCCCAGGGCTCGGTTTTAGGACCCCTTCTCTTCTCTCTCTACACTAAATCACTGGGTAACATTATCACGTCTCATGGCTTCTCCTACCATTGTTATGCCGACGATACTCAACTCTTCCTCTCCTTCCCTCCCTCAGATATCCACGTCTCTGAGCGGATCTCGGCCTGTCTGTCCGACATCTCCGCCTGGATGACGACCAACCACCTCAAACTGAACCTAAGCAAAACAGAATTGCTCCACCTGCCGGCCAAATCCTCCGCCCTGACCGACCTTTCCATCACAGTCGAGAATGCAGCTGTGACCGCGCCCCCGACCGCCAAGAACCTTGGTGTTGTCCTCGACGACCAGTTGAACTTCTCTGCTCACATCGCAGCGACAACCAGAACCTGCCGATTCCTCCTGAGCAACGTCAGAAGGATCCGCCCCTTCCTGACAAAAGAAGCCACCCAACTCCTCGTCCAATCAACAGTCATCTCCCGCCTCGACTACTGCAACGCACTGCTTGCTGGCCTCCCGGCCACTGCCACTAAGCCTCTTCAACTCATTCAGAACGCAGCGGCCCGCCTGATCTCAAACCTACCGAAGTCGGCCCATGTCACCCCACTTCTTAGGGACCTGCACTGGCTCCCCATTGCTGCACGAATCCGCTTCAAGGCCCTCGACCTAGCATACCGTGCGGCAAAGGGAACCGCTCCCGCCTACCTCCGGTCAATGGTCTCTAACTACACACCCTCAAGACCCCTACGCTCTGCATCTTCTGGCCGCCTCAGACCTACTCCTATCCAAGCCCCGGGAGGGTCATCAAAGAGAAGTCGCCTATTCTCAGTCCTTGCCCCACAATGGTGGAATGAACTACCCACCCCAGTTAGGACAGCCGAAACACGTCCAATCTTTCGCCGTCGACTAAAGACGCACTTCTTCAACCATTATCTGAAAAAAAAAAAAAAAAAAAAACGAACTAACCTTACTGTCATGCACTTGTCCTAATAAACTAACCTACACTGTAGCACTCAACACTTTGATGAACATTGTTGCTCAGCTGATAGAGTTGTGCCCTTCCTGATGGCTTGTCGTACAGAACATGTAAGTTGCTTTGGATAAAAGCGTCAGCTAAATGACTAAATGTAAATGTAAATGTATATGCCTCAAGTGTACTGAACGCGTTTTGAAGTGATCGGATGAAGCAATTTACTTGGCTTGGTCTAAATTCTCCGCCCAGACAAAACTAGATGTGACACACAGTGTGAAATAAGGTTTCAAAGGGTGGGCGATACTGCCACCTAGCAGGATGCGGCCGGTATTGCACTCTAGGGATCTCAGAATGATTTCCTATGGTAACACAGAGATCCGTGACAATGCATAGAATAAAAAAATCGAATAAAGGAAAAAACGATGAAAACCTGATAAATCTCGGGTTTTGGTACTCAACCCCTGTCAAGTCAAGTCAAGAGTTTTATTTGTCATGGCATACAAGCATACAGTGAAATGCGGGCGAGATAACACGAGAAATCTCGGGTCTGGCGCCCAATGTGTTAAGGTGGGGCATGACGTCCAATGAGGTTAAGGTGGGACATGACGTCCAATGAGGTTAACACATTCTGTGCCACGCAGTTTGCCCATCATATACCACTCTCTGCCAGTGCTGTAAGCCTATGGAGTCGCTCACCTTCTTTGCAGGGCTATAACTTTTTAAATATTATAGCTATATCGACATTACTATGGCCCATTCAACATCGGGTATCTATCGTTCCGGATGTGGGAACGTTATATTTTTGTCGTGTTAGTACCGTCGTGAATATAAGTATGTTTTTGGAGTGTATAGCAGTAATTCCCAGAACGGATTCCCAGAAGAGTTATAGGCCTTGACGCATATTACACATAATCGATTGGCGTTTCGTTCCTATACACGCTATATTAAAAAATTCAAATGCATATGCTCGGTATACATTATGCTCCATCATGTGTGAAGGAAAGGGGGGGGGGGGTCGTTTATGATTCCTTGATTGTCAGTAACGGCTTTCCTTAGTAAGACATCATACGTTGAGCAGATGGATTGCAATGAAATAAATGGACAATCGAGCTGGAATTAACGTTAGATTCCTCTTACCTGTGGCCGATGCGTCTGGAGAGAAAAAAATCCAATTATTTGACGTCGATCTGCTAGATCCATTTTCCGTTTGTATGACGCAATAAACGCCGAAAGCATATTGATTCTTGCGTCTCGAAAGCGATCAAATGCACTTGAGTGTTTGTCTTGATCAACATAACAAGATATGTCTGCCGGAGGATTTTCCCCAATGCACAGAGCGCCACATCCGGTTTAGAGTGGAGTGCAACTCGCCCAAAATCCACCAGGCGGCGGTATTGAGGCGTTGAAATATCAGACAGGGTCCAGCTGGCTCCCGGAGCCTTCCTGGATACATTATGAATGCCAATAGCGAATAAAGGAAATAACGATCATAAAAACGAGTAAACTTGTTGTTGGCGCTATTCGATTGGCGGGCAATAACGAGTAAACTCGTTTTTGGCGCAGGATGTGTTAACACTTTCTGCGCCAAACCCGAGATAAGTCGAGTTTCGCCGCCATGCGTTGAGCGCCATACCCGAGAATTCTCTGGTTTTGATCCTTTGATCTTTTTCCTTTGATCCCCGTTCTATACACTCGCCCGGAGCTCCCTGGCTCATCTGCCTACGTTACAATTGCAATGACGATCGAATCCTGCCAGGTGGCAGTATCGCCTACCTTTTGAACTGGAATAGTTTGGTGTGGAGACACTTTTTCTTTTCTTTTTTTTCTGGAAGTTTTCAAGTTTTTCAAGTTTCAAGTTTCTTTAATAGTTGTCATACAGAAGTACAGAATACTTTCATACAAAATGCTTCTTACTGTTACGCTCCAGAGACTGTGCTAGACAAGATAGTATCAAACATAGTATACATGTAATTTAGAAGAAGAAAAAGAGGTCACAGTGTTCGGTATAGACATATGTACAATGTTCTGAGTTACCATATAATATACAATACTATGCAGTGTACTAATGTACAGTACTATCTAGTGCAAAGCAGAAATGGGATGAGGTACAATTTAGGTACAATTTACAGTAAGGTGTACGAGTTGTAGTGCAATCCTTCATCAATAAATATAAAGTGTGGGGAGTGGGTGCTACAGTGTGTTTGTTTAAAGTGGGTGTGTGCTATGAAGTGTGTGGAGTGGGTGCTACAGTGTGTTTGTTTAAGTGAGTGTGTGCGTGTGGATGTGTGTGCTATGTGCGTTTGGTGGTTGTTGTTGTGTAGTGTTCATTCATTGTTCGTTTAGCAGCCTGATGGCCTGGGGATAGAAGCTTCTTCTGAGTCTTTCTGTGCTCGCCTTGAGACTCCGGTATCGCTTGCCTGACCGCAGCAGTTCAAAGAGGCAGTTGTTCGGGTGACTGGAGTCTTTAATGATTCTCTTAGCCTTGCCCTTGCAACGCTTGTTGTAAATGTTCTGGAGGGTGGGGAGCCCCCCTCCAATTGTGCGTTCGGCTGAACGTGTCACTCTTTGTAGTCTGCTTCGGTCTTGTGCAGTGCTATTCCCAAACCAGGAGGTGATGTTGCCGGTCAAGATGCTCTCTATTGTACATGAGTAGAAGTTCTTAAGGATCTTCTGACTGACTTGGAACTTCCTTAGGCGCCTGAGGAAGTAGAGGCGTTGTCGTGCCTTCTTCACAACACTGTCAATGTGTGTGGTCCATGTCAAGTCCTCGGATATGTAGGCTCCGAGGTACTTAAAGCTGTTGACTCTCTCAACCGGTGCCCCGTCGATGCTGAGGGGGCTGTAGTCCTTGACCCCCGACCTCCTGAAGTCCACAATCATCTCCTTTGTTTTGCTGACGTTCAGGGAGAGGCTGTTTTCCTGGCACCATCCCGCCAGGACCTTGACCTCTTCCAGGTAGGCCCTCTCGTCGTTGGCAGAGATCAGGCCCACCACCACTGTGTCGTCAGCAAATTTGATGATTGTATTGCTACTCCGCTGAGCCACACAGTCGTGTGTGTACAGGGAGTAGAGGAGGGGACTCAGAACACAGCCCTGGGGGGCCCCTATGTTGAGGGTGATGGATGAGGAGGTGCAGTTGCCTGCTCTCACCACCTGGGGTCTGCCAGTCAGGAAGTCCAAGACCCACTGGCAGAGGTCATAGTTCAAGCCCAGGTCCCTGAGCTTGGCTATGAGTATGGAGGGGACTATGGTATTGAATGCCGAGCTGTAGTCGATGAATAGCATTCTCACATAGTTCCCCTGCCTCTTGTCCAGGTGTGATGCTGCTGTGTGCAGCACATGGGCTATGGCGTCCTCCGTGGACCTGTTGGGGCGGTATGCAAATTGCAGGGGGTCCATGTTGATGGGGAGGGAGGAGCAGATGTAGCCCTTTACTAGCTTCTCAAAGCACTTCATGGCTATGGAGGTGAGAGCCAGTGGCGAATCCTTATGGAAGCCAACGGAAGCCATGCCTCCCTAATATTAAAATATGAATTAATATCAAATATGAAATATGAAAAAAAAAAAAAAAAAAAAAATCATATAGTTTACATTCTTTTTCATCTGTGCATCTGTGTTATATATATATTTTTTTTTTTTTAATGTCTCCCTCTTCTCCTTCTCACTCCCTCTAACACACTGTCAGCCTCACTATGCTCACTGCAGCAGGAGAGGAGGCAGATGGTAGGTCTCTTTCTCCAGGCTTCCAGCATTATAGAGTCCAAATCCGATCCTAGCCAATCAGATTCGAGCTGACTGCCACACCCTAAAAGTTTAAAACGGGGCTGTGAGAAGAATCATGAGTGTGGAATCCCCTCTGCACACCTCCCCTCTGCACTCTGAACATTGTATTAACCCGTAACTGTTCCCACGGGCCGAATATTGCCCCGATCCTCGCGAGATTAAATCCACGGGGACCTCTCGGCGTGCCGAAGCTTTTCCTAAATCACTTCCATCATCGAAAACGAGGGGAAAAGGTCGGCTCGCGACCCTGAAAATGTTGCGTGATTTTAAAAACGCTGTATTAAGTGAGCCTATTATGGGATCCACGCGAGCTTTCTATCGTGGAAACATCTGGGCGTCCCGCAACTTTTACTGATTCACATGTAGCCCCTAAAATGCTTAGAAAAGGAAAACAGAAAGCGTGGAATAAACTCGCCGAAACGGAAAAGTGTCCCACGGGCGCGCCGTGATTCCGATCCGCGTGAAAATATTCACGGCCATAGAGGAGACCGTGGGACACATTTTTGCAACCGAATATGTGTCTCGAATTTGCTCCCACGCGGCGCGCAAAATCGCGCAAGGAAAAATTGGACCAAAAATTAACCAATGCTCCAGCAGTATTAATGACCCTGATGTAAACAAGACAAACGTCTTTCTCTGGTCTGCACTGTACCCATTCTGCAATCTGTTAAATAAATAAAAAGAACGTTTGACTGGCCGCCGAGCCATACTGTAGTGTACATGGTGACTGCTTGACTTTAAAAAAAAAAGAAAAAAAAATTATTAATAAAAATATTTAATAATTTTTTTTTTATAATTTTTTTTTGGCTTCCCCTGTTATTTTACCCACGCGACGCCACTGGTGAGAGCTACAGGGCGGTAGTCGTTGAGGCAAGCAGGCTTGGATTTTTTGGGTACAGGGATAATAGTGGACTTCTTCAAGGAAGGACTACTCCCCCTCAGGGGACAGAGCGACAGAGCGATCGCTCAGAGATTTTATCACCTGAAACCTATTTCCCGTATACACGAGTATAGACATATTAGGGCTGGGCGATAAAACGATAACGATAACTATCGCGATAAATTATTTCCTCGAAATAAACATGAAACGTGGTCGCAAAGTTTAGATATATCGATTTTCCAAGCTTGGCTCCGTTCAGCCTCGGCTCACCACACTCACTAACAACAACCAACGTTACGTGATGACGTATTTACGCACAACAGCTAACAACCAATCAGTGAAGGAGATGGCCGAGAGCGAAGTATACCCGGAAGGAGGTAGGACTCACTCAACAACCAGGCTTGCTAGGCTAATTAGCTTGCACGGCAATGTTTTATATATTTACGTGCCGAGTATGTGTGTGACGTGAATTCTGAGGCCACGTTTATAGTAGTGGGGGTATACAGTGGACGTCGTTTCAATATATTGTGGCGGAAGAGAGTATTTTAGTGTAATATTTAGCACATTGTCATGGAATACACAGCTTAGATACTACAGGCTTGCTAGGCTAATTAGCTTGCACGCCGATGTTTTATATATTTACGTGCCGAGTATGTGTGTGTTTTGAATTCTGAGGCCACGTTTATAGTAGTGTGAGGTATACAGTTCGTTTCAATATATTGTGGCGGAAGAGAGTATTTTAGTGTCATATTTATTGTCATGAGATACTCCGCTTGTCGGCTAACGTGTAACGTGCGCGGACTGATGACGACATCAACTCGACTTGAGACATTCGCAGCAGCATAAGAAGTCAATTAAACTTGACGGACATTATATCGACGATAATTATCGATATCGAATTATATGAAAATAATTTTATAATTTTATCGCGATAACGTTTTTGGTCATATCGCCCAGCCCTAAGACATATACACGAGTAATCGCGATGGCGATGGGATCACTGGGGATTTTTTTTTTTGGAGTACCTTCTGGCTAAGGTATGGTATATTCTATGTCTATTTTACCGAACCTGAAACATGTTTTTGTAACGATCACAATGTCGTATTTTACCAGACCTAAAACTTGCTTTTGGTAACGATCACAGTTTTGAGTTAAAACGACCCCCCCCCCCTTGATGATTTTGTGAAGACACATATGTACATGGTATATACCTTTGATTTGGAAGTATTTGGGGTTTCAGGCGAGCAACCAGAACGATTTGGGCATATTGCATATAACGCGCCATATCTCGCAATCTATGAAAAAAGACTGGATTATTTTGGAAAGGGGGGATGTTTAGCGTGTAATATGCACAAACTATAGAAATTAACTCATTAGTCAGTGATGGACTATGAACAATGCCTGTCAAATGAGCCATACTATTGTCTCCATAGCTATAATACAGAACACAAGATGGGTCTGCAAACATCGCTAAGATGGTCAATAACGCTGGCGCCATTGAGTAAAGATGGAAAAAGGGCGTCCCACCCCTTCCACAAGGTGCATGATGCGGCATATGAAATACCAAGTTTTTAGTGAGTCCCTTGGAGTGACGACCCATAGATCTGTTTTACTCCAGTGTTTAGAAACAATACCAATGTAAACAAACATTTTGAATACACAGAAAACAACTAATACAATTGCAAATTAATATTTACCTGTTATCTAGTGTTAGTCCTTGCATCAATAGCTGAGCAAGCAGCTACAGAATAAAAACATGTCTCTATTGTTATTTTGTACTTTTGGTGGTGTGGCAAGAGCCTGGATCCTGCAGGCTGCAAGGAATCGCTTAAATGTAATGATAAAGTTATGGGATTTGGAAAATGGCAGAATAAGTGTGTGATTTGGATCACTGATAGGGCCTTGACTCAAAAGTTGACTCAAACATGAAGTGTGATGAAGATTTTACAGATTGTCCTGATTTAAATGGAACTGCTTCAGGGAGGTCCTCAGTCAAGTATAGGGCATGGGCCTATACTACACTGCAAAATGATCCAACAGCCATACACAGAGAATGAAAAACAAAACCTATGCTGGGCTTCTTAAAAAGACCACCCTTTAACATAATGTTTAACATAAAATGTTAAACGCAAAATGTGTTACTTTCTTTATGCAATTTGCCCTTTATTACAACCAAACCAAAGTCCCGTCCTTGACCTTGCAGCTTAAAAGGGGAATACCACCCATTTTAAGAATGAATTCCTCCTCTGCTCCAGGAGAGTTCAGTCAGATTTCAGTCAGTCTTAGGCCCCGTTTAGACGGAAACGCTAGCAGGTGAATCCTCAAAAATATTTTTTCGGATGTGCCTTTCGTTTATACGGAAACAGCGTTTTTACGGGGTGAAACCGCAAAAAAGTGAGACTACCTTCCAGGGTGGAATTCCTAGAAACGATAAAACTTTGCGCTCTCATCTAAACTGTCAAACCGCATAAAACGATGACGAAAGGGTTGTCAAGGCTCTCGTTGCGTGTACTGCTTACATCACAGGCATGCGTCAGTAGCCTAGAAGCGTAAACAAAGCATGTCTGATTCTATCCATGGCGATCACCTGAAGGCTACATTGGCAGTACTTTTAAAGTTTTAAATACACAAGAATCTGTCCCGCGGCGTGACTGGACCCACTGTCTGTGAGTGACTCTGCTTTGGTCCAATCACATTCCCCACCCACAGTCTGCGAATCAGAGGCAGAGTAGGGCGGGTCTTCACAGCACGTCATGTGACATATGCGCCAATCGTGTGACAGCGGGGCTCAGTCGTCTGGAGTCGTTACAGCCTCGTCTGCACGGAGAATTCCATCCCAAAACGATAGTCTAAACGCAAAATTAAAAGTGAAACCGTAAGACGACTTTTGCGGTTTCTGTTCAGACTCTCCGTCTAAACGTAGCCTTAGTTAGTTTAGTCTCTCCTAAAGCTAGAGATCAGAGAGAGAACTGTCCAATCTGTGATGTCACTGGGATGTAAAGTCTGGGGCCACTCTATAGATAATGAACTTTATGAGTTTTCTGACTTTATGGGGCCATAAAATAGTGAGCCAAATAAGGTTTTAATTCTGGTGCAGACCTTCTAGCGATGTTAGCATAATATGAACCTTGTTTGGGTGTAAGAGTTCACGGACATTGTATAGCCCCAGAACCATGAGCCCCATTAATTGTCTGTGGAGCAGCCCCATCTTGTATCATCAGTACATGAATGAATGAATGAATGAATGAATGAATGAATGAATGAATGAATGAATGAATGAATGAATGAAAACTTTATTTAACAGATTGCAGAATGGGTACAATACAGTACGGCTCAATACACACAATTGTTAAGGGGATGCAGACCAGAGAAAGACGTTTGTCTTGTTTACATCAGGGTCCCCCATTTTCATTTCATATTGACATTTATGACATACACAACATGACATTTATGGCATAGGGACATACAGGTATTTAGTACTGATACATTTGTGACATAAACGGTATTCAAATATACAGTACTGTTACCCATAGATCCTGACAGAGTATATACATATGATAGGGAGGGGACTGTACATTAGGAGGGGGTGGGTGGGTGGGAGAGAAATATACATACGGTGGGGTGGAGACTGTACATTTGGAGGGGGTGGGTGGGTGGGAGAGAAATATACATACGGTGGGGAGAGAATATACATGCGGTGGGGAGGAAACTGTCTATTACGGTGGCCAGTTTAGAATTGCAGTCTCCCGTAGGTGCTCTTTAAGAGCGGTTTTGAATGTGGGTAGGGGTTCACATTCCTTTACAGCTTTGGGTAGGGCGCATAATTGATAAACGTGTTTAGTCCCTTGTTTGCGCCGAATCTGGGTTTAACATGATTTGTTGAGCTTCCTCTGGTGTAGTGGTTGTGGTATTCACTGACCTTTGGGAAGTATTTTGACATGTACATGGGTACCTTAGTCGTATAGTGTATCTTGTAGACCAGGCCCATTGCAAGTTGCTGTACTCTGTTGTCTACTCTAAGCCATCCTATAGGTTGTCAAAGTGGGCAGGGGTGAGGTGGGTTCTAGGGGTAAGGTCAAGTAGTAGTCTGCCCAGTTTGTTTTGTGATGTTTGTAATCTTGTTTTTAGCGCCTTTGAGATGCTTTGGTACCATGAGGTGCAAGCATAGTCGTAGTACCCTTGAATGAGTGCTCCTGCCAGTCTTCAGGGTATTCTCAACATCTCTGTTAGATCACCAACTGGAGGGCTCTCTCTCTGATTTATAGCTTTAGGAAATAGTGGTGCTGCTCACAAACTGACTGAGAACACATTTTTTTTAATGTGTGGTATTCCACTTTAAAGGCTCTCAATCCCATAATAACCCCCTAGATGAAGCCATGAGGTCCATTAGGTCTAAACATAAACATCACCATTAGCCTATAGGAAACAATCCGAACTTTAACTTGATAAACTGAACAGGTTCAATGCACCAGCTTTAACCCATGGCTTTAGTCATGTTGCTTCTGACATAAACATGTTTTAAATTTAAACAAAATTAATAATACGGAGACTGAAAGAAGTGGGAGTGGTTCAGGCAGTGGCTACATATACACATATACTGTACACGGGGGGCCAGTCACCAAAACGGCCTATTGACGGCCGCCAATATTAGTTAGTGCAGTGATTAGCCTATTATGGACTAGCTCCTGGTCTGATGAGAAGAATGTTGAAGAAAGAAAACTTAAAATTATATAAATGAATATATATATATATATTTTTACCTGAAACTTGAATCGGCATAATCCACCCAGCCAGTGGGCTCGGTCTTGATGGCATAATTGGCATGCCTGGTCAGAATTGCACTTTGGTAACTTTCCACTTGGCCATACCCTTGTACAACCCCCGCTCGTATCATGCCACCGTTCCCACAGTCCTGGCCGCCGACGGAGGGGCCACAGTAGCAGTGCTGCCTGGGTCCAAAAGAGGGCTGTCCATAGTTACAGTATTTACAGCGAAAATTATGTCCCCCGGATCCGCCCCGCTCCGGCTCGGTTCGAGGCGCGCCGTGCGGGCCTATGTGTTCACCGACGCACCACACTCCTCCAGGTGGATCTCTGAATAGCGCTGGGTTTGTAGAGAACGGTTTTAATGGTAAATAGTCACCAAGTTGAGAGAGGGTGGGTGGCTCGTCACCCGTAGGCCTGCTGCTCATGAACAAGTTGGACTCCTTGCAGACATATCGGGTTATGGTTGGACCGTGCGTCACGGTGCGAGCGCTCTCCGGCGGCGCGCCGCTCGATCTCAGCAGCTCCATGCAGCTGACAGTATAAGCCCCGAACGAGTCCTCAAAATCTCCTGCTGCCGGATCTCTTTCATTCGGCAGCCGTCTCGTCAGTTCGGATGTCATACTCTCGTCGTCGTTCCCCCTCTCTGGTGCTTTCGACGCACCGCCGCGTCCGACGCCGATCGGGACGATCTCGGCATAGGAGGCGCAATCGGTGCAATTGTTGATGTCGCTCTGCGGAGGACCGTCCAGACCCAAGGACACGGACACGGCGCAGCTGAGCGCAATAGTGTTCGGATACGTGCGGGTCGTGTCTGCGAGATCCGTGTTCCGATGATTTATGACCGACGACGAGTCGTGGGTTTCTTCCAACTCGGACGCTCTAGAATTATTAAAAGACATCTTTCGTTACAGTTTCACCGAACCGCTGCATTGAAAACAGATATAAAAAAAACATTCCCCCTCTCAGGAGAAATGAAAACGCATATCCAAAATGATCTGAAGTCACTCTCCGTGTGAAGAACTGGCACGTTTTCAAGTGACTGCGATGAGAAAGTAACCAACGTACACGGCCCGCTACTCTGTCATGAGATGTTTTTTTTTTTTTTCGTTTTTTTTATTTTTATAAACTTAGGCTATACTTTCAGAGACGCTCTTCAGCCTGTTTGGTCTGTTAGCAAGTAGACTAGACTGGACATGGAATCACAACTCCGCAAGTAGTTTAGCTACTTGTGTTACACACTCCTACGCAGAGCTTGTCTCTACGCATGTACGTCACAAGCCTGCTATAACAGCTCTGCCCAATAAAAACTCTTATAATAAATGTAAATTATATAATTGTCTGAACTGCTGAACTTTGTTCTGCCTTTTTTCTTTCTTTCATCATAATGCATTACCCCTTTACCATCGGTACAACGGTATATGCATGTTGTAGTATCAGTATTCCACACAAAAAAACACAATAATAATAATTACAATTTTTGTATACCTTATCCAGACGCGACCAAATGAGTTTGAAAGAATACGCAGCTATAACTTTGAATTATATACAGAGTAGTAGGCATATAACACATTCACACACACATAACCACAAATGAAACACGTGACGTCTGAACGTTGTTGATGTAGTTATATTATGGTTTCCTTATGCAGAACTATAGGGACAACGTTATAGTTTCCTTGATGCAAATAGCTATACAAGTTTCATAGTGCATCAAGGAAACTGAAACCTTAATACTGTCCTTGTTCTGCATAACAACCACACCTTTGTGGCTGCGTTCATGTCGTTTCCATGGACACAGTAAATAAACAAGGCTGTGCTACAGACGGCATGAAATGAAATTATCTAACTTTTTTCAACTAATTCTGGTTTAAATATAGAAAAAAATAGGGAGAGGGGGGGGGGGGGTAATACAATATTATTTATTCATATACTTTGGTCGAGATGTTTGACCATGTGCGTAATTTATTGTGGACGTATGTCCCCGACAATTTTGATATGAGTTTATATCAAATCTAAATTTCCATCAGCTCTACAAAGGTTTAACTTCCTCATGTTCCCGCAAGGAAACTATCAAATAAATATTATAATTCCCTTGTGTTCCCTTCCCACACGATACAAAAATGGGCATTTCTATTGAGTGTTTGTTTGCTCGTATGCGATATGATTCTACTGTGAATTGTGGAGGAATCAGAGACATTTCCAAAAGAGCTCAAGGTTGTAGCGCAAGAGTCCAGCCTGTCATGTTGCAGCAGGTGCTTTGCCTGCATGCCCTTCTGTGATCATAATAACATTATGGTACAAATCACATTAATTGTTGTATGAAAGACACAGCTGCCCTGGCACTACTAGGGAGGTCAAATGTTCTGTAGTCATAGTGTAATCAAATGGGAGCTCCGAGTCCGCCCACCCCAGTGCTATTCATGACGCCGTTCTGCAGTTCTTACATTTTCGTGCAGCTTCCCTCACAAACAAAGTCCCAGACTAATACTAGAACAAACCACTCAAATTGTAGCCAACCCCTGTGCGCACACAATGGAGTTTGGCGGTTGATGATTTGTTGGAGAAATGCCTGTCAAAATGGCGTCAGAGTTTTTCATTCAAATGGCCGTATGAACACTTGAATTGACAATTTCTCACATTTTATTGTGTTAAATAAAGTACTATTATAGTCATAGTCGTGTATTGTGTAGAATTGCAGGAAATGCAATGAAAGATTCCCCACAAAACGTACTTCAGAGTCAGACCCTCCGAGGCTCCGTCAAATTAACCCGCCACTTTCCAAATCACGTGTTTGAGAGTAGAATGCAGCCCTCGCCGCCGCCTACCTTAAATGACCTCGCACGCGCGCGTTGCCATGATTTTCCTGTCTCGCGAGACGGACCGTGAGAGACGGGGATCCAGCCTCTCTTTGGGCTCGTCACGAAAATAGGCGAGTAGCGACTGCAATGCACGCCTAAAACTGAACGGCTCAGAGTTGACAACCGTAACGAGGTACCTATGTACTGTAGTAGTTTACATGATGCACATAATTAAGCTGTAGCATTTGTCCGTGGCTCATGTAGTCGGTTTAGGCTGTACAAAATCCGATGCAATGTGCTTGGCAAGGCTGTGGTAAAAAAAAACGGCAGCTCAAGATAATGATGTTGGATCAAACTAAAGTTAAAAAAATATATATATAGATTATACTAATAGGTTTATGGACTCCTGCATGTGTGTGGTTGGTATTTTCTGTAGACATTAATGGTCATAAGATACACCACAGCCATAGTATATCAAACAATGGAGACAATTAATATATGAAACAGGATAACCTTTTTTCATTTATTTGTCGAGCAAATAGTCAGGATTTAACACCCTATAGATGGACAAAAATACAGGGTTTAATAAGAGATCACCATCAAATCAGATCATCATTAGGCCTGCCTACTTGAATCGCAAATAGGCTACAAGACTTTCATTTACATGCACTCTCTCATTTTACCATTACAGAGCATTGCCAAACACTTTTATAGATTATTGAATAGATTATCCCTATTATGCACAGAGAATAGCCCACTTTTTATTTTATTTATGAGGACATGGTGGATGGTGGATATGTTCTGTGTCTAGTTGTTTGTGTTAAAGGTGACTTTACAAATACGTTCAAGTAACCCATCTCAGATCATAGCATTAAAATCGAGTACACAAAAGGAAGTTACCGAACTCGTGCAGATAGGGTTCAAAGGTGCCTCAGCCCCTCACAAAGTGACCTCATAAATCAACTTCATCCATTTATTATTATTATTATTATTATTATTATTATTATTATTATTATTATTATTATTATTATTATTATTATTATTATTATTATTATTATTTTATTATTATTATTTTATTATTATTATTATTATTATTATTATTATTATTATTATTATTATTATTATTAATATTAATATTATTATTATTATTATTATTATTATTATTATTATTATTATTATTATTATTATTATTATTATTATTATTATTATTATTATCATTTCATATATATATAAATATATATATATACACATACAAAAAAGGGCACCTCCAGCATTATTGTTATTATCTTAAGTGAAGATAATGTTTTACAAAATGTATAAAAAAATTAAAAATTATATATATATATATATTTATTTTTTAATACATTTTGCAATGTGTCTGTGCAGTGTGCACGCTCTTGGTATTAACATGGTTGTGTGGCATCACTGCAGTTTCAACAAGACAACAAAAACATTTATTATCACAATACCCACACAATTTGTGCCTACATTCCTAACATTACATTTCTACCCTGCTTATTATGCCTATGCCAAAGTGGTGCAGAGTCTGCCCCTCTGTCCGCTACATGGACTCAAACTCGTCGATACGTTGTTTGGTGTTGCCCTGGCGGATTTGACGGAGGGTCTTGTATTTGTCTCGGCCGGCCTTCACGTTCTCAGCGTGGATCATGTCTTCAGGGGTCTTCTTGCTTTCATCCACAGCGCTGGCGAGCTCACTACTCAAGGCCTGGTAGGGAACAGCAAGACAAACAGAGTGAATTAATACCTCAGACATGAGGACGCACCCCCCACAGAAAACACTCCATTGTCCATTTATTTGATTCATTTCTGAGTCTAGGCAGCTACGCAGTGCATCTCGTCTGGATTATGAGATAGAGGTGAAATTCATTACATTTCTTTAGAAAGATTTATAATGAAGGGATGAGGAAGGACTCTCTTCAGACAAAACGGGTCTACTGCTCGTGTTTATAGATATATGGAAACACTGCTTGGTGAGTGTTTGGTGTCATAAATAAATTGTTCATTTTAGTATTCACCAGAAAATGTTGTGCTTCAGAACATCAGCAAATCACCCTTCAGAGGCTAATATGATCTCGTGTTTTTAACACTGGAGACACTCCAAATAATCACAACATGCGGCAAAGCCCAATGGGCAACAACAGGTGGCCATATTGACCTGCTAAATGTAACATTGCTCAGTAATATGAGTACTCACACTATGTAGTGTCCAAGAGGGAGAGAGGAGGTAGACACACACAGAGGGAGGGATGAGGTAGACACACACAGA
The DNA here is from genome assembly GCF_963971535.1 of Notolepis coatsorum. Lineage (NCBI taxonomy): Eukaryota > Metazoa > Chordata > Actinopteri > Aulopiformes > Paralepididae > Notolepis > Notolepis coatsorum. The sequence continues at coordinate 74,227,805 of NC_140180.1, read as the reverse complement.
GGGAGAGAGGAGGTAGACACACACAGAGAGGGAGGGGAGGTAGACACACACAGAGGGAGAGAGGAGGTGTAGACACACACAGAGGAGAGAGGAGGTAGACACACACAGAGAGGGAGGAGGTAGACACACACAGAGGGAGAGAGGAGGTGTAGACACACACAGAGGGAGAGGAGGTAGACACACACAGAGGGAGAGAGGAGGTGTAGACACATACAGAGGGAGAGGGGAGGTAGACACACACAGAGGGAGAGAGGAGGTAGACACACACAGAGGGAGAGAGGAGGTAGACACACACAGAGGGAGAGAGGAGGTAGACACACACAGAGGGAGAGGGGAGAGAGGAGGTACACACACAGAGGGAGAGAGGAGGTAGACACACACAGAGGGAGAGAGGAGGTGTAGACACATACAGAGGGAGAGGGGAGGTAGACACACACAGAGGGAGAGAGGAGGTAGACACACACAGAGGGAGAGAGGAGGTAGACACACACAGAGGGAGAGAGGAGGTAGACACACACAGAGGGAGAGAGGAGGTAGACACACACAGAGGGAGAGGAGGTAGACACACACAGAGGGAGAGAGGAGGTAGACACACACAGAGGGAGAGGGGAGGTAGACACACACAGAGGGAGAGAGGAGGTAGACACACACAGAGGGAGAGAGGAGGTAGACACACACAGAGGGAGAGGAGGTAGACACACACAGAGGGAGAGAGGAGGTAGACACACACAGAGGGAGAGAGGAGGTAGACACACACAGAGGGAGAGGGGAGGTAGACACACACAGAGGGAGAGAGGAGGTAGACACACACAGAGGGAGAGAGGAGGTGTAGACACACACAGGGGGAGAGAGGAGGTAGACACACACAGAGGGAGAGAGGAGGTAGACACACACAGAGGGAGAGGGGAGGTAGACACACACAGAGGGAGAGAGGAGGTAGACACACACAGAGGGTGAGAGGAGGTAGACACACACAGAGGAGAGAGGAGGTAGACACACACAGAGGGAGAGGGGAGGTAGACACACACAGAGGGAGAGGGGAGGTAGACACACACAGAGGGAGAGAGGAGGTAGACACACACAGAGGGAGAGGGGAGGTAGACACACACAGAGGGAGAGGGGAGGTAGACACACACAGAGGGAGAGAGGAGGTAGACACACACAGAGGGAGAGAGGAGGTAGACACACACAGAGGGAGAGGGGAGGTAGACACACACAGAGGGAGAGAGGAGGTATGTTGAAGTCAGAGGTTCTATGTAGGATTGTTAGTAACTGTCTAACTGCATATATAACTGTTTCCACTAGAGGGCGCTCTAGGCGGAGTCACTCAAGAACACCACCAGGTGGCGAGTATAAATAGAGATGTCTCCTCCTACTCTACCTCTTCCCCCCCAGCCTCTCAGTGAGAGGAGAACTCTAGAACTGCTGCTCATACCATGTGAATAAATAAACCATGCCAGTTAAAGGCTAAAGATGGAAACCATGCCTCTTGACCACATTATTGTCGCCCTATAGCCGGATTCTGTCAACAGGTTATGGGCCCAGATAACGCCGGGGCGAAATAATAAGGGTAGCAAGATTAGCTGAAGTATAGGCTAGGTTAGCGCCGGGAGCGCTAGGCCAACAAGAGCTAAAGCTATGCCTACCATCAACGAAGAGGATGGAAACCAAGGGAAGGATTGATTGATTGATTGATTGAAAAGTTTATTAACAGATTGCAGAATGGGTACAGTACAGTACATCTCAATACATACAATTGTTAAGGGGATGCAGACCAGAGAAAGACTTTCGTCTTGTTTACATCAGGGTCCCCCATTTTCAATTCATCATAACATATATGACATACATGACATACAGATAGACAGTACTGCTACATCTATACATTTATGACATATCAGATTTGCAAATACAGTACTGTTTGTGATACAAAAGTGTCCAGAAAAGGAGTGTATATACATTTGGCGTAGAAACTGTACATTGGAGGAGGTTGGTGGGGTGGGGTTGGGTGGGTTGGGTGAGGGCTGTACATTGGAGGTGGGGGGGGGGGGGGGGGGGGTTGGGTAGGGGACACACACACATTTTACACTGTACATTGGAATATTGACAAAGCCTTACTTGGTCATTTACTGTACAACTAGGTTAGGACATTTGTAGGGGCCAGTTTCGAATTGCAGTCTCACGTAGGTGTTTTTTGAGAGGGTTTTTGAAAGTGGGTAGTGATTCACATTCCTTTACAGCTTTAGGCAGGGCGTTCCACATTGATGTGGCATAATTGCGAAACGTGTTTAGTCCCTTGTTTGAGCCGAATCTGGGTTTTACATGATTTGTGGAGCTCCCTCTGGTGTTGTGATCGTGGTATTCACTGACCTTTGGGAAGTATTTTGACATGTACATGGGTACCTTGGTCGCGTAGTGTATCTTGTAGACCAGGCCCATTGCAAGTTGCTGTACTCTGTCGTCTACTCTAAGCCATCCTAGGTTGTCAAAGTGGGCAGGGGTGAGGTGGGTTCTAGGAGTCAGGTCAAGTAGTAGTCTGACTAGCTTGTTTTGAGATGTTTGTAATTTGTTTTTTAGTGCCTTTGAGGTGCTTTGGTACCATGAGGTGCAAGCATAGTCGTAGTACCCTTGAATGAGTGCTCCTGCTAGAGTCTTCAGGGTATTCTTGTTTACCAGAGAGGAGATCCGGTACAAGAATCGCGTTCGTTGGTTGACTTTTTTTTATTACATTGGATGCCATTTTGTCACAGGAAAGATTAGCCTCTAGGATGGAACCCAGGTAGGTAATTTCATCTTTCCTTGTGATAATATTGTCACCCACTGTAACCGAGAAGCCGTCGGTCTTGCTGAGTTTGTTATTTGAACCGAAGAGAATGGACTCTGTTTTGCCCATGTGTAATGATAGTTTGTTGTCGGCGAGCCATATGCAGATTTTGCCTTGTTCCGAGCTGAGCTAGTTCCGAGCCAAGGAGCAAATGGCCCTCATTCAATGGAAAAGCAGAGGACTACGAGCTCTGGGAAGAGCGCATGCTATGCTGCATGCACGGTGCGGGACTGAAGGAGACGATCCTGTCAGCCCCCACGGGAGACCTGACGGCGGAAGAGCAAGCCCTGGACGACCAGCGTAACGCAGACGCGTACTGTGAGTTAGCGCCACTGCTCGACGACACCAGCTTGGGGCTGATATTCCGCGACACTAAAGACAAAGGCAGAGAAAGCCTGGAGGTGTTGAGAGAGCATTACATCGGGCGAGGAAGACCCAGAGTCGTGGCCCTCTACATAGCACTAACGGCCCTGAGGAAGGGGCACACCGAGACTGTGACCGAATACGTCAACAGAGCGGAGCAGATCACAACGCCATTGAGGAGTGCAGGAGAAGCACCATGTTGTGTCTGTCCACTATGTTTGTTACTTTGTTATCCCCCCCCCCTATCTATGTAAAGCGACCTTGGGTCTCTTGAAAGGCGCTATATAAAATGAAGCTATTATCATTATTATTATTATTATTATTATTATTATTATTATTATTATTATTATTATTATCACATCTGTGCGGGAGCTCACAAATAGACTGTTAGTCTCAGTGAAGTTTCAACGGAGGTCATCTATTCTAACCAACAAATTGAAGTAGAAAGCATTTCGTGACCAATCTTATTTGGAAACATGACACAAAATAATTCGCTTTTTATTTGAAACAATATTTAATCGCGTTTGGAGGTTGGTGTTCTGCGTCTGCCCCCCCGTGCCAAACAAGCAGGCCAACCTCTTGTTCGCGTGTGAGCCCGTTATAATTACACTACTGTCGCTATTTTACAATGAACTATAATGAATTACGGGTCATACAGAACACGCCAGTGTTGAAACTAATGCACGGAAGATTATTTCCGCGTTGAAACTAATGCATGAACTGAGCAGCGCATATGCCGTAGTAACGATATTCTACCACTGGGCGTCAGCTAAGCATGCTCAGAGCTGTGCGTACACATAAGCACGAAGTCAAGTTCAAGTTGAAATTGATGAATCCCACACTCTGCTTAGAAATGGTCGTACGCACAGCTTAAGCACATATCTGTGCGTAAGTCACGTTGATGAATGAGGGCCCAGGTTTAAATACCTGATTAGAGTCCATGTCTAAATACTGAAATGGATCCTATGTTTAATTCCATGTTTAAGTACAGAGGTGTCCATGTCTAAATACTGAAAACGATCCTATGTTTAATTCCATGTTTAAGTACAGAGGTGGATGATTTACCATGTTTAAATACAAAAATGGATCCCATGTTTAAATACAAAGGTGGATGACTTACCATGTTCTCAATGATTTAACTATGTGGAAAAGACCCTGAAACGTTTTGACATGCAAGAATGTAGATCAAGGGAAACACCATGTGATCAAAAACTATCAGGAGGATGCTCAGAAACTGACAGATGTAAAAAAGAAAAAAAAAAATTACAGAGAAGCTGTGGGTAGCCTCATTTATTTAACAACATGTACCCGGCGCCCTGACCTATGTTTTGTAGTGAGTAGACTGTCACAGCATTTTGCTGACCCCACAGAGGAGCATGGGATTACAGCCAAACATGTCTTTTGTTATCTTAAAGGTACAGCAGACAAACAACTGTGTTTCAGAAAGAACAGCGAGGGTCTAGTACTTAAAGCCCACAGTGATGCAGACTGGGCAGCTGACATCACATGTAGAAGGAGTACCACAGGATATTGTGTGAGTTTGAACACAGACAGCTCACTGGTTTCGTGGAAAACAAAGAAGCAGCCCACAGTGGCACTATCAACGTGTGAAGCCGAATATAGGGCTCTAGCTATGACCATACAGGAGTGTATTTATCCAGAACAACTGCTCGAAGTGATGGAGATAAGATTATGAGTATATTGCTTAATATGTAATAGGTAATTGGAATGTATCCTCTATACCGAATATGGTGGTTTTGAAGATCAGGGGCGTTTTGTCAACATCATTTAAAAATGATGGACACTGTGTATATATGAAGACTGCTGTTTATGAGGGCAACCAGGGAACCATTGTGATTGCTAGGAACCCAGTGTGTCGACATAGAGGTAAACATGGCGATATAGAAAATATCATCTCATCAGATCTGTCATCAGAGAAGAAAGAATGACACTGGTTTACTGTCCAACGGACGACAGGGTAGCAGACACTATGAGGAAACCTGTTCCAAATTAAAATTGAAGGGATTTGCAAGGGTCATGTTTAATGTGTAAATATTGACTGCCATACTCTGTTGATGTTTTGGATTATATTATTTCCTTTGTAAAATGTTTTTCGGAGAAGTTATCCAGTATGATAATACAACCCTAAGTGGGAGTGTTGAAGTCAGAGGTTCTATGTAGGATTGTTAGTAACTGTCTAACTGCATATATAACTGTTTCCACTAGAGGGCGCTCTAGGCGGAGCCACTCAAGAACACCACCAGGTGGCGAGTATAAATAGAGATGTCTCCTCCTACTCTACCTCTTCCCCCCCAGCCTCTCAGTGAGAGGAGAACTCTAGAACTGCTGCTCATACCATGTGAATAAATAAACCATGCCAGTTAAAGGCTAAAGATGGAAACCATGCCTCTTGACCACATTATTGTCGCCCTATAGCCGGATTCTGTCAACAAGGTAGACACACATACAGAGAGGGAGGGGAGAGAGGAGGTAGACACACACAGAGAGAGAGAGGAGGTAGACAAACAGAGGGAGAGAGGAGAGAGGAGGTACACAGAAACACAGAGGGAGAGAGGAGGTACACAGAAACACAGGGGGAGAGAGGAGAGAGGAGGTACACAGAAACAGAGGGAGAGAGGAGGTAGACACAGAAACAGAGGGGGAGAGAGGAGAGAGGAGGTACACAGAAACACAGAGGGAGAGAGGAGGTACACAGAAACACAGAGGGAGAGAGGAGAGAGGGGGTACACAGAAACAGAGGGAGAGAGGAGGTAGACACAGAGGGAGAGAGGAGAGAGGAGGCACACACACACACACAGAGGAGAGAGGAGGTAGACACACACACAGAGGGAGAGAGGAGGTACACACAGGGGGAGAGAGGCGGTAGACACACACACACACAGAGGGAGAGGGGAGAGAGGAGGTACACACACACACACACACACACACACACACACACACACACACACACACACACACACACACACACACACACACACACACACACACACACACACACACACACACACACACACACACACACACACACACACAGAGGGAGAGCTAGAGAGAGTGGAGGCACACACAGAGGGAGAGAGGAGGTACTGGTCTCTGACAAGAACAAGTTACAGGTTGAAAAAACCCTCAGCTCAGAAATAGGCAAAATCTGCATATGGCTCGCTGATAACAAACATGACATTACACATGGGCAAAACAGAGTCCATTCTCTTCGGTTCAAATAACAAACTCAGCAAGACCGAAGGCTTCTCAGTTACAGTGGGTGACAATATTGTCACAAGGAAAGAAGATATTACCTACCTGGGCTCCATCCCAGACTACAAAGGCACCTCCCTCAAACTGAACAGTGACATCTCCTTAGCAAATTATCTCAACACCTTCTATGCGAGGTTTGAGGCTGGTAATAACAACACCAGCCTACAAGCCACGGCAATGGGGGGGGGGGGGGGGGTCTGCTGATGGAGACTCAGTGTTCAGGGTAACAGAGCATGAGGTGAGGCGGACCTTTAAAAAAGTGAATATCAGGAAGGCAGCAGGACCGGACGGCATCCCCGGCCGCGTCCTAAAAGTCTGTGCCGACCAACTGGCCCCGGTATTCACTGACATATTTAACCTGTCCTTAGAACAGGCTGTCATCCCCACCTGCCTGAAGAAGTCCACTATCATCCATGTACCTAAAAAATCCAAGCCTGCTTGCCTCAACAACTACCGCCCTGTAGCTCTCACCTCCATAGCCATGAAGTGCTTTGAGAAGCTAGTAAAGGGCTACATCTGCTCATCCCTCCCCATCAACCTGGACCCCCTGCAATTTGCATACCGCCCCAACAGGTCCACGGAGGACGCCATAGTCCATGTGCTGCACACAGCAGCATCACACCTGGACAAGAGGAAGGGGAACTATGTGAGAATGCTATTCATCGACTACAGCTCGGCATTCAATACCATAGTCCCCTCCAAACTCATAGCCAAGCTCAGGGACCTGGGCTTGAACTATGACCTCTGCCAGTGGGTCTTGGACTTCCTGACGGGCAGACCCCAGGTGGTGAGAGCAGGCAACTGCACCTCCTCATCCATCACCCTCAACATAGGGGCCCCCCAGGGCTGTGTTCTGAGTCCCCTCCTCTACTCCCTGTACACACACGACTGTGTGGCTCAGCGGAGTAACAACACAATCATCAAATTTGCTGACGACACAGTAGTGGTGGGCCTGATCTCTGCAAACAACGAGAGGGCCTACCTGGAAGAGGTCAAGGTCCTGGCGGGATGGTGCCAGGAGAACAGCCTCTCCCTGAACGTCAGCAAAACAAAGGAGATGATTGTGGACTTCAGGAGGTCGGGGTCAAGGACTACAGCCCCCTCAGCATCGACGGGGCACCGGTTGAGAGAGTGAACAGCTTTAAGTACCTCGGAGCCCACATTTCCGAGGACTTGACATGGACCACACACATTGACAGTGTTGTGAAGAAGGCATGACAACACCTCTACTTCCTCAGGCGCCTAAGGAAGTTCCAAGTCAGTCAGAAGATCCTTAAGAACTTCTACTCATGTACAATAGAGGGCATCCTGACTGGCAACATCACCTCCTGGTTTGGGAATAGCACTGCACAAGACCGAAGCAGACTACAAAGAGTGACACGTTCAGCCGAACGCACAATTGGAGGGGGGCTCCCCACCCTCCAGAACATTTACAACAAGCAGTGCAGGGGTAAGGCTAAGAGAATCATCAAGGACTCCAGCCACCCGAACAACTGCCTCTTTGAACTGCTGCGGTCAGGCAAGCAATACCGGAGTCTCAAGGCGAGCACAGAAAGACTCAGAAGAAGCTTCTATCCCCAGGCCATCAGGCTGCTCAACGAACAATGAACACTATGCAACAACCATCAAATGCACACAGCACACACATCCACACGCACACACTCACTTTAAACAAACAACACACTGCAGCACCCACTCTCCACACTTTAGATCACCTAAACACACTTTATATTTATTGATAAAGGATTTGCACTACAACTCGTACACCTTACTGTAAATTGTACCTAAATTGTACCTCATCCCATTTCTGCTTTGCACTATATAATATTGTATATTAGTACACTGCATAGTATATTGTATATTATATGGTAACTCAGTTACGTCTACTCTGCATCGAACATTGTACATATGTCTATACTGATACTGAACACTGTGACCTAATTTTTACTTCTAATTTACATGCTATACTATGTTATTTTATACTTATCTTGTCTAGCACAGTCTCTGGAGCGTAACAGTAAGAAGCATTTTGTATAAAAGTATTCTGTACTTCTATATGACAACTATTAAAGAAACTTGAAACTTGAGGCAAATCTTTCCTGTGACAAAATGGCATCCAATGTAATAAAAAAAGTGAACCAACGAACACGATTCTTGTACCGGATCTCCTCACTGGTAAACAAGAATACCCTGAAGACTCGGGCAGGAGCACTCATTCAAGGGTACTACGACTATGCTTGCACCTCATGGTACCAAAGCACCTCAAAGGCGCTAAAAACTAAATTACAAACATCTCAAAACAAACTGGTCAGACTACTGCTTGACCTTACCCCTAGAACCCACCTCACCCCTGCCCACTTTGACAACCTAGGATGGCTTAGAGTAGACGACAGAGTACAGCAACTTGCAATGGGCCTGGTCTACAAGATACACTACACGACCAAGGTACCCATGTACATGTCAAAATACTTCCCAAAGGTCAGTGAATACCACGATCACAACACCAGAGGGAGCTCCACAAATCATGTTAAACCCAGATTCGGCTCAAACAAGGGACTAAACACGTTTCGCAATTATGCCACATCAATGTGGAACACCCTACCCAAAGCTGTAAAGGAATGTGAATCACTACCCACTTTCAAAAACACTCTCAAAAAACACCTACGGGAGACTGCAATTCGAAACTGGCCCCTGTAAATGTCCTAACACAACCCCCCAATGTACAGTAAATGACCATGTATGGTCTTGTCAATATTCCAATGTACAGTTTTGCTTGTTCAGTTGTACAGTGTCCACCACCCACCCCTCCTACCCAACCTCCCCCCCCCCACCCACCCAACCACCTCCAATGTACAGTCCCCCCCACCCCCCCCCCCCCACCTACCCAACCTCCTCCAATGTACAGTTTCTACGTCAAATGTATATACTCTCTTTTCTGGACTCTTTTCGTATCACAAACATTACTGTATTTGCAAATCTGGTATGTCATAAATGTATAGATGTAGCAGTACTGTCTATCTGTATGTCATGTATGTCATATATGTTATGATGAATTGAAAATGGGGGACCCTGATGTAAACAAGACGAAAGTCTTTCTCTGGTCTGCATCCCCTTAACAATTGTATGTATTGAGCTGTACTGTACTGTACCCATTCTGCAATCTGTTAATAAAGTTTTCAATCAATCAATCAATCACACACACACACACACACACACACACACACACACACACACACACACACACACACACACACACACACACACACACACACACACACACACACACACACACACACACACACACACACACACACACACAGGGAGAGCTGTAGCGAGTGGAGCCACACACACAGAGGGAGAGAGGAGAGTGGAGCCACACACACAGAGGGAGAGAGGAGAGTGGAGCCACACACACAGAGGGAGAGAGGAGATAGTGAAGGTATACACACAGAGGGAGAGAGGAGAGAGGAGGTAGACACAAACACAGATTGAGAGAGGAGAGAGTGGAGGCACACTACATTTACATCACAACACTGTTGGAATGGAATCTTGGAACCTATTCTAGATGTTCAAATGACTTGTTGGTTCTTATTCGTTCCTCGAGTTTTGCTCCGAACTAGGAAAAACTAGCTTCTTCCTTTGATGCTTCCAAAACCTGACTCTGAAGTTGGAGGTTCTTCCTTCTCTTGCTGCATTTAAAAGTATGATCTCCAATCGAATTGTAACTGTAAATAGATTTTTATTGTTTATTTACAACAACTTATCTGTTGTGCCTATTATGTAGGAATCTACTGATAACTGTGTTTTGTTTGTGTAAGCTTACCGTCGCTGTAAAAAAATAATAAACACAAGAGCAATGATACAGCGAGACCCAGCAACGGGTGAATCAGAAGCGCCATGAGGAAGCAATGCAGGATTCCTAGGCATGCCATGACGCGATTCTGAGTGAAACTCGGGAGACTGCGGAGAAAGGGAGGACGGAAGCGCTCGATTCGTTCCACCGCGCAGAGACCCACAGAGCGGAAAGGCAGTTGAACAATATCAACCCCAGACGTTTCCTGGTCAAACTGAATAGTGAGGACGACATTGAAAGCTATTTGTCGGCGTTTGAACGCACCGCTGAACGAGAGAACTGGCCAGCAGAACAGTGGGTTAGTTTGTCGGCCCCATTTTTATCCGGTCTAGCCCAGACAGCATATCATGACACCGCCCCGCTGGTGGATAAGACGTATGATTTTCTGAAAAAAGAAATACTGCGAAGTTCGGGAATTACATTTCTCACCCGCTCACAGCGGTATCATGATATGATGGGCCCCCCAGAGAACAACAATATGATTTGTTACGGCTAGCGAACAACTGGCTATTAGCAGAGCCCCAGAACATTTCACCAATCGAACGAATGGCAATGGACAGATATTTATGTGCCCTACCTGCCGACGCACGTAAAACCCTTAGCCAAACAAAACCCACATGTTTTGACGAGGTCGTAGAGGGAAGCGGCTGAAACGCTATACCGGAGAAGTAGCAGCCCGAAAACCGGACCCCCCAACAGGCTGAAAGAGAAGGGTAAGAGACTTGAATCACCCCGCTACCTCAGCCCGCCCCACACACCCGACAACCTGTAATGTATAATGACAGAAGAAGGTGTTTCAATTGTGGCGAGGAGGGCCATATTTCCAGAGACTGTCCATATAGGAATGACATGTCAATGCCCTCTGCAGCTGAACCACACCTGCCCCGACCGTGTGCACTTGCGACCGCCTGTTGGGCGGAGGACACAAACATGTCCACTCTCACACCAGTAAGAGCTAATCACCACGACACAACCGCACTGTTAGACTCAGGGAGCACAGTGATGCTAGTAAAACCAGAGTTGGTGGACGGTCCCCTCCTGGTAAAAACAGTGGGAGTCAAATGTGTACATGGTGAGACTAGACAATATCCGACCAAATGTTCGACGACCGTGGGTGTAGTAGAAAACCTACCAGTGGCAGTATTAATCGGGACCGACTGTACATTGTTCCGCCCACTATGAACAGGGACCACAACCACGCTGACCAGAGCCCGGGCACGAAGGACCTGGATGTGTGGGTTACACGAGGTGGACCCCCAGGCTTCTACCGACCCCCTACCAGAGGAAGACACCAGCCCTGTCAGCGAGGACAACGAGGGGGATCCCACCACCGGCCCAGCAGAGGACAATGGTCCACCGGTCGACAGTGGAGGAGAGGAGTCACCACTCCACGATGAGGACGAGCCAGTCTGGGGAGATCTGTTCCCCGGCAACCCAAACGATGACACCCCACCCTTACCACCACAACTGATGGGACAATTGGGCACCGCCCAGCTGGAGGATGAGAACCTGGCCCCAGCACTACGACAGGTAGCCGTGGTCGACGGTAAGAAGATGGATGGGGTAGGAGAGTTAATGTTTCCACATTTTGCCATAAAAAAACATTGTTGTATCAGGTGGTGAAAAAAGGGGAGATGATTCAAGAATTGTTGTTGGTACCCTGACCACATATAAATACGGTGCTACGTCTAGCCCACTCTCACTTGCTAGGGGCTCACTTGGGGGTCGAGAAGACCCTAGACCGGATCAAGGCCAGATTTTCCTGGCCGGGGGTGAAAAGAGCTGTGGAGGATTATTGACGGTCCTGCCCCGAATGTCAGATGGTAGCTCCACGACCGACGTAACCCGTTGATTTCCCTGCCTATCATCTCTGTTCCCTTTAGCAGGATTGGGATGGACCTTGTGGGACCCCTACCTCGCAGCACCATGGGCCATCAATACATCCTGGTGATTATGGACTATGCCACCCGGTACCCCGAGGCCATCCCACTCCGCACCATGGCCTCAAAAGGTATAGCCTGGGATCTCATGTTGCTAATTACTAAAGTGGGAATCCCGGAAGAAATTTTGACAGACCAAGGCACTCCGTTCATGTCTAAAATAATTAAGGATTTGGCCGGATTGTTGAAAATTACCCAACTGCGCATTTCAGTATATCATCCCCAAACGGATGGGTTAGTCGAGCGATTTAACCGTACCCTGAAGAGCATGCTTAAAAAAGTAATGGAAGCCGATGGGAGGAACTGGGACCAGCTCCTCCCGTACTTGATGTTCTCCATCAGGGAGGTTCCCCAGGCCTCCACAGGTTTCTCCCCCTTCGAACTTTTGTAAGGGAGAAGGCCTAGAGGGATGCTGGATATAGCCAAGGAGGCCTGGGAACACCAGCCGTCACCACACAGGAGTTTGGTGGATCATGTGGAGGAGATACAGGAGCGGATGGCCACCTTGTGGCCCCTGGTAAGAGACCACATGACCAAAGCCCAGCAGGCCCAAGCCAGGGTCTATAACCGGGGCACTCAACCCAGAGAATTTCAGTGTTGGTTCCCACCTTCGAGTGTACATTTCTAGCCAAGTGGCACGGACCCTATGAAATTATGGAAAAAGTGGGTCCGGTGAATTATAGAGTGTGACAGCCGGGGAGGCGTCCGCCGGTGAAAATATACCATGTCAACCTTTTAAAAAAATGGGCGGCCCGGGAGGCTGTGTTCTTTCAACCCACTACAGATACCAGTCCGGACCCAACCGCTTGAAGTCTCCATGGGAGACCAACTCAGCGCTCCCCAGAAGAATGACCTGAGAGAGTTGGTGGAACGCCATCGGGATGTGTTTTCTACGGAACCAGGAAGAACCGAGGTCATATACCACCACATCCGCACGATCAGCGGAAAAAAGTTAAACTTCGTCCCTACCGGCTCCCTGAGGCCAGAAGACAGGCAGTGAGGAAAGAAGTGAAGGACATGTTACAGGTGGGAGTCATTGTGGAGTCCAACAGTGGGTGGTGTAGTCCCATTGTGCTGGTCCCTAAGCCAGATGGAACCCAGAGGTTTTGTAACGATTTCCGCTAGCTAATTGCTATCTCCAAGTTTGACGCTTACCCTATGCCCGAGTTGATGAGCTAATCGAGAGGCTAGGAAAGGCAAGGTTTATAACCACCCTAGACCTCACCAAAGGCTACTGGCAGGTTTGCCACCCAAGATGGGTTGTTTCATTATGTTGTTCTCCCCTTTGGGCTACACGGCGCTCCTGCCCAGTGGCGTTGCGCAATATGTCGGGGCCCCCCCGCAGGGCAGACCACTCCCCTAAATCAATAATAAAGTGAGAAAATGTTGCGCGCTACGCGCAAGGTCCATCCCATTACAGCCGACCCTAATGTCGAGCTCACCCTCCGCCTATGCAGGCTCTGACACTACTTGCAGTTTCAGTAAATCCTCGCAAATTACAATGACCCATAATCTCGTGCCATGTCATATCGTGACTGGCCGTCCCGCTACAACACACATCATTATTATCATCACACTGGACATCGCGGCCACTTAAACCATGTACTAAAAAATTTACGGATTAGATTCCAGTTCCAATGTAACCTGTAGGCTACTCGTACTGGTTATGGCGTATAAAACGTTATATTCTTCTAACCTGTCTCGGGTCTCTGCGGCTGTAGTGTGGCTGGGGCCTGGCTGGGCTGTCTGTCTGCCTGGACCGGCGTGTTGATAGCGGTGGACGCAGCGCGGCGGCTGGCCTGGGTGGGGCGCTTACTGCCGATGCATTCTTCAGTAACGTTAGAGTCAGTCTACCTTTGCTGCCTGCTGGAACAATGATGTTCTTTTTCGTAGCTTTGCCGTCTCCTGTTCGGCTTTCGCTCTCATCTTGTTTTTCTAAGCACCGCCGCTTGCTTGGATATTTGCGACATTTTTACCGGCGCTTCCCGCTGTGTTTTGAACACTGCCAATGAACATTAGTTATCAGCCTAGCCCTATCGCAGGTGAGCAAATCATAGCAGGGAGGGGGGGGCCCCGCCCTCTGCGCGAGATGCATCCAGCTGCAGCCCCGCAGAACCATACTGGGCTCCACTGTCTGCGCCCTGTTCGCGCGCGTTACGAAACCTAAGAGGATAGTCTACAGTGGGGGCGGGGCCCCCTAAGCTCCGGGGCCCCCCCGCACCGTGGGGGTTGCGGGGGCCTCCGCTACGCCACTGCTCCTGCCATGTTTCAGAGACTGATGGACCAGATCCTCAGACCCCACCGAGAGTATGCAACGGCCTACATTGATGACATCATCATTCACGGAGAGGATTGGGGGACCCATCTACGTCTGGTTACGCCGGTCCTACAAGCCTTGAGGGGGGCGGGGCTTACCGCCAACTAAATGTCACCTGGGCCTACAGGATGCTGACTACTTGCGATACACCATCGGGAGGGGGCTGGCCCCGCCCCCAAACCAAAAAGCAGGTACGAACCTTCATAGGCTTAGCCAGCTATTACCGGCGTTTTGTCCCCAACTTCTCTGCCCTAGCAGCACCCCTGACCAACCTGACGAAGAATAAACTGCCAGACCAGGTCCTGTGGACAGAGGAGATGGAGAGAGCCTTTCAGCAGCTAAAGGACAAGCTGTGTTGTTGGTGACCCCCGACTTCAGCCGACCTCTGCTGGTGCAAACGGATGCATCAGAGACTGGGGTGGGTGCAGTCCTATCGCAACTGAGAGAAGGTAAGGAACACCCAGTGATATTCATCAGTCGCAAGTTACTGCCCCGGGAGAAGAATTACTCCATGATAGAGGAGTGCCTGGCAATAAAATGGGCCCTCGAGGAGTTAAAGTACTATCTGCTGGGACGGCGCTTCACCCTAGTCACGGATCATGCATGTATGGCTATCACGTAACAAGGACACCAATGCTCGGGTCACCCGCTGGTTCTTATCCTTACAGCCCTTTGTTTTCTCCGTCGTCCACAGGTCTGGTGCAGTGCACGGAAATGCGGATGCATTGTCCAGGAGGGAAGCACTGGGAACATGGTCTGCCCGAGGAGCTTGGAGCTAAGGGGGGGGGGATATGTGGCAGATATCATCCCCCGTCCCATGTGGAGGAAGGGAGATACTACTGCCACGGGCAGAGGAGAGAATGGAGGAGTTGATTGGGACTGATTGAATACACCTGTGCACCACGTGATCACCCACATCCCACACACACACACACACACACACACACACACGCACACGCACACACACACACACACACACACACACACACACACACAGAGACACACATATCATAAAACCCTAGGAGAGACAGAGAAGAGTTGAGTGGAGGTGAGGAAGGAGCAGAGTTCATAGAGAGAGAGAGTGAGATACTGAGTTTGTGAGTCAAGAGGTAGTTTGAAGGAGAGGTTAGAGCGAGAAGGTGTTTGTGTTACTGGACCCTGGACTGGCTGAGATACCCCCCTGTGAAACTGACCCTGGACCGGACGACAAACCCTGAGTATTGAACATTCCCTTTTTGTACGAGAGCCTGGAACGTGTTTTGACCCTGGACTGTTATATGACCACTCTATTGCCCATCGGACTTGTACTGCAGATCAATAAATATCATTTGTTTATTGAAATTGTGCTTGTGTGGACATTGGAATTATTTGTTTTGGTCCGTGTTGAGCCTGAACACCACAAGGCTTGTCACACTATATATATATATATACACACATATATCTAATTTCATTTCACAGGGGGATATTAGGCTAAATACACAAAATTAGGCAGTACACAAAAACAATCGCTCAGCCAGACAACAGAGAAGTAACATGATTCTCTCTTGCACATCTTTCTGAGTACAGCATGGGCGAATTCAATTAAAAGTTTTCACTTGCATTACTTCAATGATAAATTGGCCAAAATGTATCCATCAGTCAATCCTAAAGGCTGTAGAGGCTACTCTTTGATGATGATGATGATGATGATGATGATGATGATGATGATGATGATGAAGACTTTATTCCAGACTCAAGGTCCATATTACACATATACAAAACAACAAGAAAACTACAATAACAAAATAAACAAGGCCAACAACATAGATTAAAATACATAATGCAGTTATGGCATGCAGTTTGCCTACCGTCAGAACCGGTCCACTGAGGATGCAGTCAACACTGTCATCCACACCACCCTCACCCACTTAGAGGGCAAGGACACATATGCCAGACTATTATTCATCGACTATAGCTCTGCATTTAACACGGTCATCCCACACAAACTCTCTGCTAAACTCCTCACTGTTGGTCTGACACCGGCTCTCTGTAACTGGTAGGGGTGGGAATCACCAGTTTCATCATGATACGATACGATATCGATTCTTTGGACAACGATACGATATTTGCCGATATCACAAAGTCTCTCACGATACAATTAGATTAGATTCAGGTGCCTGCAATCGATATGAGATGATATCATATGCCCATTTAACACAATTTTCCAGACCCCAGGAAGAATAGTCGCTGCTGAGGCAGTGACTAATGGGGATCTGAAATAAAGAAATAAATCAGTAACATTTAGATCAACTAAAAAAAGGTAACGAAAATATCATTTGACATTTGTATTTTTGAGCTCTTCCAGACATTTAAAGGAAAATCAATCTATTGTTTTTAATACAAATAGACCTCCTGTTCACTGTAAAGTGCCACGTTTTGATATTGAGCTTTAAACTTTAAGCTCCATTTTTTGGAACTCAAAACTCACAACCTAAAACCCCTCCCTACCTCCCTCTCCCAAACCGTTCCTACAACAATTTGTTGATGTTGCATGATCATGTATAGGCCTACATTTATTATGTATTATATTGTTTATGTTTAAATAACATTTAAACATCAAACTCCTCTGACCTCATCTGGTCTTTCCAAAGACGCGCGCACACACACACAGAAAGGGAGAATGCTATGCTGTAACGTCTACACACACGGAGCTACTGCTGTTGTTCTTGGGCGGATATGAGACTCGCCACAGGATTTTCAAAATAAGAGTATCGATATGAATCGATCTTATTACATTGCATCGATCCGATTCGATCGTTGATAATTACATCGATGTATCGATCTGGATCGATGTATCGTCCCACCCCTAGTAACTGGGTGCTGAACTTTCTTACAAATAGGGCCCAGTCAGTCAGAGTCGGCAACCGGACATCAGGCACAAAGGTTCTAAGCACAGGGACCCCCCAGGGCTGCGTGCTGAGCCCCCTACTGTACACCCTCTTCACACACGACTGTGTGGCCTCCCAGAACAACACCGGTATCATCAAATTCGCAGATGATACTACAGTCATCGGACTGATCACTGGGGGAGCTGAGGAAGCGTACAGAAGGGAGGTGGCGGAACTGGTGGCCTGGTGTCAGGTCAATAATCTCTCCTTGAACGCAGACAAGACCAAGGAGATGATTCTTGACCCACGGAGGAGGAGTGTACAGTACACACCTCTGTACATAGGTGAGACGGAGGTGGATAGGGTGAAAACCTTTAAATTCCTCGGTACCCACATCAGCGTCCCACTCCACTGACACATGCCTTCTCTATTTGAACGACCACATCAAACAAGGTGGATGCGGGCAAATACTGCGTCATGGTCATGCTGGACCTACAAAATGCCTTCGACACTGTCAATCACTCCATTCTGATTGACAAGCTAAAAGCAATTGGTTTTGATAGTATATCAGTGAGCTGGATGCAATCCTACCTGGAGGGGAGAGAACAGATGGTGGAGGTAAACGGTACCCTATCCCCCCCCCCCTCCCAGTGAGCTGTGGTGTTCCACAAGGAAGCATACTAGGACCGCTACTGTTCCTAATTTATGCAAATGACATGTCGTCAGCTTGTGACTGCAACTTGTTCCTGTTCGCAGACGACTCAGCCCTGCTGGTCTCTGACAAGAACAAGTTACAGGTTGAAAAAACCCTCAGCTCGGAACTAGGCAAAATCTGCATCTGGCTCGCTGATAACAAACTATCATTACACATGGGCAAAACAGAGTCCATTCTCTTCGGTTCAAATAACAAACTCAGCAAGACCGATGGCTTCTCAGTTACAGTGGGTGACAATAATATTTGTCACAAGGAAAGATGAAATTACATACCTAGGTTCCATCCTAGAGGCAAATCTTTCCTGTGACAAAATGGCATCCAATGTAATAAAAAAAGTCAACCAATGAACTTGATTCTTGTACCGGATCTCCTCTCTGGTAAACAAGAATACCCTGAAGACTCTGGCAGGAGCACTCATTCAAGGGTACTATGACTATGCTTGCACTTCATGGTACCAAAGCACCTCAAAGGCGCTAAAAACAAAATTACAAACATCTCAAAACAAACTGGTCAGACTACTGCTTGACCTCACTCCTAGAACCCACCTCACCCCTGCCCACTTTGACAACCTAGGATGGCTTAGAGTAGACGACAGAGTACAGCAACTTGCAATGGGCCTGGTCTACAAGATACACTACACGACTAAGGTACCCATGTACATGTCAAAATACTTCCCAAAGGTCAGTGAATACCACGACCACAACACCAGAGGGAGCTCCACAAATCATGTTAAACCCAGATTCGGCTCAAACAAGGGACTAAACACGTTTCGCAATTATGCCACATCAATGTGGAACGCCCTACCCACAGCTGTAAAGGAATGTGAATCACTACCCACTTTCAAAACCACTCTCAAAGAGCACCTACGAGAGACTGCAATTCGAAACTGGCCCCTGTAAATGTCCTAACGCAACCCCCTCCAATGTACAATAAATGTCCTATTAAACCCAATAATACACGAGACCCTCTTCTTGGGACCAAGTAAGGTTTCGTCGATAATCCAATGTACAGTTACCCCACCCCGCCTACCCAACCCCCCCCCCACCCCACCCCACCACCTCCTATGTACAGTTTCACCCCCATCCCACCCCACCCCACCTACCCAACCCCCCCCCTCCACCCCACCTACCAACCTCCTACCTACCAACCTCCTCCAATGTACAGTTTCTTTTTTTTATCCACTTTTTCTCCCATTTTCGTATCGTCCAATACAACCCTCCCCTGTCTTTGAACGCTGTTTCATGCCTCCCATAAGCCGGCTGCAATGTGGACTAAGTCATACATAGCACGAGTCCCCTCCGATACTCGATGTAACAGCAGTCGCATCTTTCCACCTGCGCGGCTCGATCTTTCAGCGTCGGGGTCTGGGCTTTGGAGGGGCCCCGCCCCCGTCGCTTCCTGATTCTACTGCGCAGGCGCACCAACCGACCTGTAGGAGTCGCTGTCCACAACGCCCGATCCCCACCCATCAGTTTCCCTCCCCCTAATACTGCCAATGTGTATTAGTGCGGACGACCAGCTAAACTGAAAGCAATGTGGAGCGCTGGGCTCGAACAGGGAGATGATCTGTTTGAGCCCAGCCTCCAGTATTTGTGGTGAGCGCCTTGCCCACTGCACCACGTAGCCGCCTCCAATGTACAGTTTCTTCGTCAAATGTATATACGCTCTTTTTTAGACTCTTCTTGTATCAAAAACAGTACTGTATTTGTAAATCTGGTATGTCATAAATGTATAGATGTAGCAGTACTGTCTATCTGTATGTCATGTATGTCATATATATTATGATGAATTGAAAATGGGGGACCCTGATGTAAACAAGACAAAAGTCTTTCTCTGGTCTGCAACCCCTTAACAATTGTGTGTATTGAGCTGTACTGTATTGTACCCATTCTGCAATCTGTTAATACAATTTTCAATCAATCAATCAATCAATCAATCAATCAATCAGCGAGGACCTCACCTGGGCTCACAACACCCAACAGATAATAAAAAAAATCCCACCAACGACTGACTGTACTTCCTAAGAAGGCTGAGAAAATTTGGCATGCCACCCAAAATTCTCAGCCACTTCTATAGAAGTACGGTTGAGAGTGGAAACTGTACTGCTAAGGAGAGGAAGGCACTCCAGCGAGTGATTAAACTGCTCAGTACATCTATGGAGCAGCCTTCCCCTCACTACAAGTTCAGGTTTCAAGTTTCAAGTTTCTTTATTAGTTGTCATACAAAAATACAGAATACTTTTATATGAAATGCTTTTTTCTGTTTTGCTCCTGAGAGTGTGCTAGATGAAAATAGATAAGTATAAAATAGAAAGTCAAAAGTATGTAAACAAGTGTAAACAAAAATTTTCAATATACATATATACAATATACAAGTAGAGTAGGACATTTTTTTGTAACTGAGTTACAATACAATATACAGTACAACCTAGAAATGGGATGAGGTACAACTTAGGGTAAGGTGCAATGATGTATGAGTTGTAGTGCAAATCTCTTTACCAATAAATATAAAGTGTGTTAAAGTGTCTAAAGTGGGTAAAGTGGGTGCTACAGTGAGTTGTTTATTTAAAGTGAGTGTGTACGTCTGGATGTGTGTGCTGTGAGTGTTTTTGATGGTTTGTTACATAGTGTTATTGTCGTTGAGCATCCTGATGGCCTGAGGATAGAATCTTCTTCTGAGTCTATCTGTGCTGGCCATGAGACTCCGGTATCGCTTGCCTGACCGCAGCAGTTCAAAGAGGCAGTTGTTTGGGTGGCTAGAGTCTTTGATTATTCTCTTAGCCTTACCCCTGCAACACTTGTTGTAAATGTCTTGGAGAGTCACTAGAGGACATTTACTCTACCAGGGCCACCAGGAGAGCACATAACATAATTAAGGACAGCAAACACCGCCAGCACAGACTCTTCAACCGCCTGCCATCAGGCAGGCGATACAGGAGTCTGAAAGCCAGAACTACGAGACTGACAAACAGTTTCTACCCACAGGCCATCAGGCTAGTGAATGCCTGTTCCATGTTTTAGTTTAAAGCCAAACTGATTATCACTGGTGAGAATGTACATTTCTGTTCTATACAATAAGATTCTCTCCAGCACCTTAGAGAGTACGCTGGCTAATGCAATTGGCCTATAGTGAAATAATCCTCTTCGTTCCCCCAGACGCTGTCACCACCCTTACCAACAGTCTTGGCAACCTGTCCCTGGTCAAGCCTTATGTCAAGAACCCAGGTGTAATTTTTGATCCCCAATTTAAATTCGACAGACAAGTGAACTCAGTGGTGAAGGCATGTTTTTTCCAATTACGCACCATTGCTAAACTCAAAGCCCTTCTCTCCCCTGCAGACCTTCAGAGAGTTATCCACGCTTTCATTTCATCTAGATTAGACTACTGCAACTCCCTCTATATAGGCATCAACCAGTCTTCCCTGCCCCGCCTACAGCTAGTACAGAACGCCGCTGCCAGACTGTTGACCGGAACCCGTAAGAGAGACCACATCACCCCTGTCCTTGCCTCCCTTCATTGGCTTCCAGTACGCTACAGGATAGATATTAAGGTTCTCCTATTTGTTTTTAAAGCCCTTAATGGTCAGCCCCCCTCCTACATCTCAGACCTCCTATCCCCCTATTCCAGGGGTGGCCAACCAGTCAGAGATTAAGAGCCACAAAAATTACTGTGGTACCACAAAGAGCCACACCACATACCAGCGTTTCTCAACTTTTTTTTCAGTCACGGCACCCTTCATGTGTTTATAGGTCTCACCCTCTGGCCTCTGAAGTTGCTAATGTCTTTTTTATTTGGGCCTCACAGGGTTAGAAGTACCCTGTGAGGGGCGGTTGGGTGGCGTAGCGGAGATTGCGTTCGTCACCAACCCCGGAGCTGTGAGCTGGATTCGCCTGTTCGAATCCAGCTCACAGCTCCGGGGTTGTCACCAGCTTGGCTGGCCGTTCACACTAATCAGGCTGCTAAACGAACAATGAATGAACACTACACAACAACAACCACCAAACGCACATAGCACACACATCCACACGCACACACTCACTTTAAACAAACACACTGTAGCACCCACTCCACACACTTATAGCACACACCCACTTTAAACAAACACACTGTAGCACCCACTCCCCACACTTTATATTTATGGATGAAGGATTGCACTACAACTCGTACACCTTACTGTAAATTGTACCTAAAATTGTACCTCATCCCATTTCTGCTTTGCACTAGATAGTACTGTACATTAGTACACTGCATAGTATTGTGTATTGTATATTATATGGTAACTCAGAACATTGTACATATGTCTATACCGAACACTGTGACCTCATTTTCTTCTTCTAAATTCATGCTATATTATGTTATTATGTTATTTGATACTATCTTGTCTAGCACAGTCTCTGGAGCGTAACAGTAAGAAGCATTTTGTATGAAAGTATTCTGTACTTCTGTATGACAACTATTAAAGAACTTGAACTTGAACTTGAACTTAATACAATTGGCTGTATTAGAGGGTGGGAGAAGCTGGCGGGGTGGGTCCGGGTCGTTGTAGACAGCGACTCCTACAGTTCGGTCGGGGCGCCTGCTAAGCGCGGATAGGACCTGAGTGGGATAGTGTGATCCTTCCACACGCTACGCCCTCTCAGGGAGGATCCGCGCTGCCAGGTGAAAAGAAGCGGTTGATTGGCTGGACGTGTGTCGGAGGAAACACGTGATAGCCTCCACTCTCCCAGATGATCTGACTGTGGGGGGTAAGTGCGCAGCGACCAGGAAGGGGATTGGGAATTGGCATACGACTAACATTGGGATGGGAGAAAATCGGAGGAAAAAGATCAATAATAAAAAAAAATAAGTACCCTGTGAGACCCACGGTTGCAAAATGACAAAATCACGTTTAGCCATTAAAAAAATTTAAAAGTCTGTAAATGTTTATTTAAATTTTTTTAAGCATATGTATAGTCAAGTCAATTGGTCCTGTTGTTCAGCCTCACAATGCTATTTGATAGTAAATGTGTTTATATGTCCCACCCTCTGAAGTTGCTAATGTCTTTTTAATTTGGGCCTCTTATGCCAGAAATATACAGTAAAAGTGTATATTTTCAGCATTACGTTTGTTTACCAATGATTTTAACTGTTATTAGTGAAATATAAGATTCTAGAAATCTCAGGGCATTGAGTCGGAAACCGGCGCATATTGACAGGAGCAAGTGGAGCAGCCAAAAGTAAGTGTAGTCTTTTGAAGGAAGAGACTCTGGGCTTTAGAATTTCGAAAAACGACCCTACCCACGCCAGCCCCTGTCAATCATCTGACTTCTGCATTTACTTTTTTATTTCTCTTATTTTTTGGGATTATCGCCCACAAACTTGAACGTTATTGCCATAAAACAGAACGCAGTTAGTTTCTCTACCTTTCTGTGAACGTCTAGCAAAAACAGTGATGCAATATGATGAAAAATGGTGGAGAAATTTACATTATAAAAAAGATGGCAGAATTCAGTACTGTATCTACAAAACCTGTTTAATCATCTTCCCTTTATTCATTTGCTTAGATTTTTCAGGTCTGGTACATTTTAGCATGGTGTTATTCACAGTGAAAGATAAAAAATATTTTTTAAATATAATTGATATTCTCCTTTGGTTCATTACAATTTACTCAAGCCTAGTAACAGACACACTATTTCTGACACTGGGAATACATTCCCTGAGATCCATACAGTAGATGTCCCTAGATTCAGATACCAAGAACATGCAAATGGACCATTTAAAAAAAAATCTGTAAATGTTTATTCTACGTCCTTATGGAATGAGTGACATACAAAAAAATGTATAGGCCTATATAAAAAAAAATATATAATATTTTTTTTTCTTTTTATGGATGAAAGAGCCACACATTTATGGGCAAAGAGCCACATGCGGCTCGCGAGCCGCGGGTTGGCCACCCCTGCCCTATTCCAACACCAGGTCCCTCAGGTCAGCCGATCAGAGGCTCCTGACAGTCTGGAGGTCTAACCTTAAGCTCAGGGGGGCCGTGATTGATTGATTGATTGAAAACTTTATTAACAGATTGCAGAATGGGTACAATACAGTACAGCTCAATACACACAATTGTTAAGGGGATGCAGACCAGAGAAAGACTTTCGTCTTGTTTACATCAGGGTCCCCCATTTTCAATTCATCAGGACATATATGACATACATTGTTACGATTCTGGTTCCTGACTACGGTCGGGAACCACCCACCTTCTCTGTCATCTGTCACCTGACTGCTGTCACTTGTTTTTCCCTGTCATTTAGTGCTGTCACTTAGGGGTTGGCTTCTGATTGGCTGTCACGGGTGTGTGTGTGGAATGTTGGTATTTGGTGGCTATTTAACATTCCTTTCCTCTGCTTGTCATTCGTCAGGTCTTCACTATAGGCGTTCGGAGATAACGTGGCCGGTTCCAGTTCTGGACCACCACTAAGCTCCATTATCTATTCTCTCGTTCCTTTGCCCTTGGCATAGTATCCTAGTATTACTCTTTGTGTTCTTTACTATTAAAGTCGAACCTGTTCAAGAGTATACATTCTCCGTCTCTGTGATTGCCTACAACAATTGGAACTCACCTACCTCCATCCTGACAATACATGACGTACAGATATCAGTACTGCTACATCTATACATTTATGACATACCAGATTTGCAAATACAGTACTGTTTGTGATACAAAAAGAGTCCAGAAAAGAGAGTATATACATTTGACGTGCAACAACGTGCCTTTGCTAAAACGGAGTAGTGATTGTTGTCTATATGTATCTATGTATCTACCCTCTGTACAGCACTTTGGTTGACATGTGTCATGTTAAATGTGCTATATAAATAAATCTGATTGATTGATTGATTTATTATTTTTTTTATCCACTTCTTCTCCTCATTTTCTATTTTTCTCCTATCCCAATTTCGTATTTCCAATTCTTCCCTCCCCTGTCTTGAACGTTGCTAGACTATGCCCCCCACTGGTCGGCTGTAGTGAGGATAGAAGCCTTGCATCACGTGTCCCCTCCGGTACACGAGGAGGCAGCCTGTCGCATCTTTTCACCGCAGCAGCTCGAACTCTCAGTGGCGAGGAGTAACGCGTGGGAGGCTCACGCTGCACCGGCGTCACCCAACCGACCTGTACCGTCCACAACGTCCAATCCCCACCCACCGGCTTTCCCACCCTCTAACACTGCCAATTGTGTTAGTATGACGGCCGGCCAAGCCGGTAGCAACGCCGAGAGCTGGGCTCGATACCAGCATCTCCTGCGTTAGTGGCGAGCGCCTTGCCCACTGCGCCACTCAGCCGCCAATTGATTGATTTATTGATAGTTGTCTTTGCTGTTAATTTATCTAACAAATCTATCCCGGCCTCCCTGGGCCATTTGATTTGGCCGCATCATCTGTTGGAAGAGAAGAGTCCATAAAAGAAGAAGAGAAGTGTCTAGAAAAGTGCTATATAAATGTAATGATCATTCATTCATTGAATAAGATGCTTGTTTCAGTCACACAGGCCTTCAGGGTTAACCAGTCCATACCCGGGTTATATATACCCACCAGGCCTTCAGGGTTCACCAGTCCATACCCAGGATATATATACCCACCACACAGGCCTTCAGGGTTAACCAGTCCATACCCAGGATATATACCCACCACACAGGCCTTCAGGGTTAACCAGTCCATACCCAGGATATATATACCCACCACACAGGCCTTCAGGGTTAACCAGTCCATACCCTGGATATATATAACCGCCACAACGCAGCGCAGACTTGCCAAAAAATGCTCATTAAGCAGAACATTTGGGAAAATGGAAGAATCTGATTGATTGGCCAACCTGTTACAAAGGATCAGATTAAACCGAATATATATATTTATTGATTGATATATATTGCATAATATTTGTATATCGTTTGATATCCCTTGTATATTCCTTGTACATATACACGGAATATCCCTTTAGCCTAGTACAGACCATAATATTTCATTCTCCTATTGGACAGCGGTCCACAGGCGCCAAGGCCATGCCTCCAGAGTCAGGTTCAAAGCCACCGTCAAGACATGTCTGTACATGCCCGGCCTTGCCCAAGAATACGAGACAGAAATGAGGTTGGCACTAGATTGTTCGCCGTGCATATAAATATGGCGCAGGTGAATACAGAAGTACTTAGAGAAACTTAGTGTTGTTACCCAATAAGTTGAAGCCTCACCCACGATACTCCGTGCGGTGAAGTATGGCCTGTTTGGCCCCAAATAAGAGCATTGAGACCGCGTGCGAATTAATAACTGAATTGTCAGAGTTTGGCGCTATACCGTCGAGTGCGACATATTTCTATTAAGTCAGTAATAGTCTATTTGTGTATAGTGTATCGTGCGGCTAAAGTTCTACAGTGACCAGCATCACCAACGCTTCCTCGTATCAGCTAGAGAGCTTATCCAGGCTGGGCTGCTTTCATGGCGCTTTCACCCGAGGAGCCCTAGACGAGAACCGTGTGGACATGTACACTGGATTAATCTACCCAACGACTACATAGCCCTTTGCGGCTGGATTATATTTGCTTTTGGTCCTGTGATTAATGGAGCGGAGAATCGCCGACGCCTACACGTGTGTGGGATTTACCCTGTGAGGAGCCACGTCGAGTCTGCGCCTCAGAGAGCCTGAGGCAGGCTAGCTTTCTTCCCTGTGGATCTACAGGCTACGGAGAACAGCTGTATTCGTCTGTGGATCAAGATCTTATTGCACCGTCTCCCGTACTCGGAGTCTCCTTATCATCGTTGACCCAGGCTCTACTACCGACAGATCCTCTACCCCTGCTGGCTTACAACCGGGGGGACCCTTCCAGTATCTCCCGCTATATATTACTAGTGTACCATAGATATAATTCCCTAAGATTCAGGTTGTATAATTACCTCCTGCGTAACCAGAGAATGGACATTCATTATTGATTTGCCTACGCACATTCCTTTGCCTTATAAGCGCATCCAAAGTAAAATAGAGAAGTATATTATGTACCTTTTGCTGCAATAAATACTTAATTACAACTTTGTGTGGAACCGATTCATTGTGGGAAGTGTTCATCATATTTATATATCATGTACTGTATGGCCAGTAATTAAAGTACATAAGACGGTAGTGGTTTAATGATACCATACTTATCAATACAGTCAGGGAATTGTACCCCTCAGTTACAATTGGTCCTTCGAGCCGGAGGGTAACTAGTGTAATATTAATATAGTGGTATTAATATTGACATGGCCAATGATGAACACTCCACAAAACGGTTCTCCTAAAGTAGATCGCCCGCAGCGTAGACGGCAGACACCTCAGTACTTAGAGGATTACGTTGCCAATATACTACCTAGCTTTCTACAGACGGTAAACGCGGAAAAAGTAGATAGTAAAATTATGTCCGACCCTATCGACCAGGCTACCCCGCCAATAGAGGCCCTAGTGGGTTCTAACGTAACTGACCAAGCTCACGGTAGGGACCAGGAGGGACCCGACATGACTTTACCCGCCGCCAAGACCGAAGAAGTAGTCCCCGGAGAGCTCCAGGATAAAGACAGCCCTCCAGGGATGGAACTCGACCCGCTACAAGAAGAGGCGAGCACCCCGGAGATGGATCTCCAGGACTCGCCACAGGAGAACAGATCTCCAACGAGTACTGCCAGGAGCGGATCACCTCAACCAGCGTCTTCCCCCAGCGAGGCGGACAAGATGCTGGCACAGGCATTCCTCGCCAGCCTGGCAGCCTCAACAGAGCGCGATCGACTCCAAGCACAGACGCTTAGTGAGCGCGAACATTCTTCCATGGAAAGAGAACGCCTTCAAGCGCAGCAACGGAGCGACGAAGATCGTATACGTCTAGAGATTAGACGCCTTCAGACGGAAGAGAATACGGTAAGGGACCGGGCCGAAGCCCAGCGCGCCGCCGCCGAAGCCCAGCGCGCCGCTGCCGGTGCCCAAAGAGAAGCAGAGCGCGACCTCGCTCTCACCAAGCGCGAAGCCGAGCGCGACCGATTACAAGCGCAGATAATGGAGCAGCTGATCACCAGGGCAACACCCCCTCCTTCCGCACGGGGTTCCAGGGCCTCGTCAAGACAAGGGTCAAGGGCACCCTCCCCTACCCGATCAAGCGACCCTGAGCCCGACCACCAGAGAGAGCCTATACCCCCCTCCGAACTCCTTCCCCGACCGGTCCAAGTGAGACCCAGCTACAAGGAAGAAACGGTCTACACCGCGGAGAGGCTAAATAGACGACTACAGGATCTAGAGGACCTGCCAGAGGAAGAAGAAGAGGGAGAGGAGGAGAGTCAAGCCCGACAGCAGCACAGTACTCCACAGGACCAGGAGGTCCAGTACAGCCCAGGCTCTACCCCCGCGGCTCTGCGCTACAGACCCCCGACTCAATTCACGGGTGAGCTTGACGCACGACCAGCCCCGAGGAACAGCACCTGGATACGCGGGCCATGGTACCCAGCAGGTACCAGCCCACCAAGAGGCGTAAGAGGAGACTCGCCTAGGAGGCCTCTCTTCCAACGCTCACCGATGTGCCAGCCATCCATGGCATCATACATTGGCACACCGACATTTCCGGACTTCACCCACGAGAACAGAGCACAGTACACGGAGCTACGAATGTGCTTAGAGACAATGATGTCCGATGTAGCTGATGAACCGTACAAGTATGCTATCCTACTGAAGCACCTCAAGGTGCCCCGAGCGCACAATATAGCGCTGGCCTATGCCACCTCTACTACCCCATACACAGCGGCTCTAGCAGCACTCGACCAAAGATATGGACGCATATGGGACTACGTAATACAAGAGATAAGGCATATTGACCGCCTACCCCCAGCCACAGACAATCGCTCACTAGATGACCTGTCTATCAAGGTACAATCCCTGGTAGGGATGCTGGGGGCGCAAAGAGAAAAGGGTATGCACGAACTGTACGCAAACTCTAATGTCGAGAGGATTTTAGAGAAGCTTCCGCCCGCCCGACAAGAGCGCTTTAGGCGGCAAAGAGACCACCGTGATCCTAACGGTCCCGAGCCATCCCTCCTAGACCTAGCCGACTTCCTGGCGAGAGAAGTCACCAGCCTACGGTTGGATACGTTCATGCGGAGCACACCAAGCTCCAGAGAGGGACCTAGGAGAGCAAACGATGGCCGCAGATTGGTGACCGTCATGCACCAATCAGAATCAGTACCGAGCAGCAAGAACCACAGTACCCCCTCGATGAAAGAGAAGTGGAAGATGGTGTGCCCATACTGCGAAAAGGAACACTGGTTGTCACAATGTGACACGTTCAAGAAGATGACCGCCGACGAGGTGAGTCAATGGATAAAGTCCAACCGACGCTGTTACCGATGTGCGCGCAGTCACATGGCAGCCGATTGCCGCTTAAAGAAGAGGTGTAGTCGGTGTGACGGAGCCCACCTAGATGTCCTACACGACAGTAACAGAAGAAAGCCTGCACCCTCAAGCAGCACAAAGGCAAGTGTTATGTACATTGACCCCGCCAGCAGCGGGGGCGCCCGGGTGCTCTTAAAGGTGGTCCGCGTAACACTGAGTTACCAAGATAAGGTCATGGACACTTACGCCGTCCTTGACGACGGATCAGAGAAGACCCTTCTCCTCGCGTCCGCTGCGGCCCAGCTGGGGCTGCGGGGGAGCGAAAACCAGATGACGATTCGGACAATAAGAAGAGATCTAAAGACGATAAAGGGCGAGAATGTCTCCTTCACTATCGCAGCAAGCGGGCAGCCAGAGAGACGGTATAGGATTACTAACGCTTTCACCAGCCAAGAAATAGGCCTGTCGCAGTACACCTACCCCATCGCCAAGCTGATGGATAAATATGTGCACCTGCGTCAACTACCTATACCGCTCATAGACGGTGCCACCCCGACCCTGCTGATAGGCTCCGACCATGCAGACCTCATCGTCCCGATAGACCGGGTCCACACAGGGCCCAGAGGCTGTCCTGCAGCAGTCGAGACCCGCCTAGGATGGACATTACAAGGCCCCCTCGCTAAGTCTCTTAACCGAACAGCAGCCACTAACTGCCTCCACTCCAGAGTGACAGAAGAAGACACCACCCTCCTACAGCATGTCGAGAGGCTATGGACACTAGAGACAATGCCCTTTAAGAACGAAAAGAAAGACATTCGTTCCAAGGAAGACATTTACGCTATAGCCCTCCTCGAGCAGGGGACAAAGAGAGTCAAAGTCAACGGAGTGATGAGATACGCAACTCCACTCCTGAGGCGAGAGGGTATGCCTACCTTCCACGCCCCAAAAGAAGCGACGGAGCGGTATCTATTGAACACAGAGCGGCGCCTAGCCAGAGACCCCGCTCAAGAGACTGTGTACCGCGCTGAGATTAACAAGCTAATCACAGCGGGACACATAAAGAAAATTGACATTAAAGAGGCCGATCAGGCGACCGAATCATGGTACATGCCGCACCACAAAGTCCACCACAACGGCAAGTATTGTGTTCAACTGCAGCTACCAGATCGGATCACAAAATCTGAATAAAGAGCTCTTGCCCGGCCCAACACTCGGCCCCTCTCTACTAGGCGTGTTACTACGTTTCCACCAAGACAAGGTGGCCATCAGCGGCGACATCAAAGGGATGTTCCTGCAGGTGAGACTAGTGGAGGAGGACAAGCCCCTGCTGCGGTTCCTATGGAGAGAGAGGATCGGGGATGAGCAACCAGCCATCTATCAATGGGAAGTCCTCCCTTTCGGAACCACATGCAGCCCATGCTGTGCTACGTTTGCACTGCAAAAGCACGTCGCAGAGGATCCAGCAGCTGATGAAGAGGTCCGACAAAGTGTAGGAAATAGTTTCTACGTGGACAACTGTCTGCAAAGCGTCTCGACGCCAGAAGAAGCCGAGGCCCTTCTACTCAAGCTCCGCGCCTCCCTGATCAAAGGCGGCTTTGATCTCAGGCAGTGGGCCAGCAGCGACCCGCAAGTATTGCGCAGCCTCTCCCCCGAGGACAAGGCAGCAAGCAGCGAGACCTGGATGGCGACCATCCCAGGAGAAGCCCAAGAAATGACATTAGGACTAGTCTGGCGCTTCAAAACAGACTCGCTCCATTATAAACACACACCCCTGACCAAGGAGCAGGGAAGGTCGACTGCACTACCGACCACCAGACGGAGTGTATACAGAACACTCGCCAGACAATATGACCCGTTGGGATGTATTCTACCTTACACCACCAGGGCAAAGATGATTGTAAGAGCGCTATGGGACAAGGACCAGGGCTGGGACGACCCCATACCCGAGCACCTTGCGTCCACATGGAGAGAGTGGGAGACGGAACTCAGCTCACTCCCAGGTGTCAACATACGCCGCAGCTACTTCCCACCCACAGTGAGGCCGGAGACGTGCCAGATGGACCAGCACGTCTTCAGCGACGCCTCCGAAGTAGCCTACGGTTCAGTGGCCTACTTGCGTGCCCGAGAGGAGGGAGGAGAAATACATACTGCTTTCATCCTGGCTCGCTCAAGAATAGCCCCACGCAAGCAACAGTCTATCCCGCGTCTAGAGCTCTGCGCAGCCCTAGCAGGAGCGCAACTCGCCACGTTAATCCAACGTGAACTCACCATTCCGGTGCAAAGAACAATCTTGTGGTCAGACTCCACGACAGTACTCACATGGATCCGGTCTGATTCATGCAGATACAAGGTCTTCGTGGGAGTCAGAGTCACAGAGATTCAAGATTTAACAGAAGTAGCAAGCTGGAGGTATGTGGACACAAAACACAACCCAGCTGACGTCATCACCCGGGGAATGTCCCTGGATGACCTCACCCGTCACAACCTATACAGTGACGGGCCAGAGTTCCTCAAGCTCCCGGAAGAAGAGTGGCCTACACCCACCCCACGGGAAGCGAGTAAAGAGGAGGCCGAAAACAAGAAATCTATGTTCTGTGGATTGAACACACTCGTCTCCACAGACCCCGACATAGACGATTGCCTCACCCTAGAGAGTGCGCAGCTAAAGACATTCCTGTGGCACCACCCAGAGGTTCAGCTCACTACTGACATTACAGCAGCTGACTACGAAGAAGCAGAACTTCTTCTACTACAACGAGCCCAGAGAGACTCGTTTCCCGATGAGCTAGACTGTCTACAGGGAGCAAAGCCCGTCCCATCAGACAGCAGACTGCTCCACCTAGCCCCCGAGAGCGACGCCCATGGTCTCATCAGAGTGGGTGGTCGTCTGCGGAGAGCTCCAGACTTACCGGATGACGTCAAGTACCCGATAGTCTTAAACAGCCGACACAAGGTCACAGAGCTGATCATAAAGAAATACGACGAGGATGTGCATCACGCCGGGGCAGAGAGAGTCTTCGCGGAGATCAGACGTCGTTATTGGATACTGCAAGGGAGAGAAGCAGTGCGGCGCTTCCAGCGAACCTGTCTAGACTGTCGTAAGTGGCGAGCGCAGCCCAGTATACCCCGGATGGCTGACCTACCTCCCTGTCGCCTCCGACTCGGCGACAAGCCTTTTCACTCCACCGGTATGGACTGTTTCGGCCCGCTGTATATAAAGAAAGGAAGAGGAACCGAGAAGCGGTGGGGTATTGTATTCAAATGCATGACCACCCGAGCGATGCATATAGAACTCCTTCCAACCATGAGCACAGACTCATTCCTTATGGCCTTCCGAAGATTCACATCGCGGAAAGGCAAACCGTCTATACTATTGTCTGATCACGGGACAAACTTCAAAGGCGGAGAAAGAGAGCTGAGAGAGAGCTTCCAAGCTATGGGCCCAGAACTTAAGACCCACCTCGCTCCATCCCAGATTGACTTCCAGTTTAATCCCCCGAACGCACCTCACTTCGGTGGAACTTGGGAACGAGAAGTACGTTCAATAAAGACAGCCCTGTACGCCGTGCTTGGGGCCCAGACCGTGGCGGAAGAAGTCCTAATGACAGTCCTCACGGAGATCGAGGGAGTATTGAACTCAAAGCCCCTCGGTTACGTCTCAAGTGATGTAGCAGATGTCGACCCAGTCACCCCCAACACACTCTTGATGGGGCAGCTGGACCCCGCGCTACCACAGACAATGTACAGGCCTGAAGAAGCGAACGGCCGAAGAATGTGGAGGTACAGTCAAGTATTGGCTGACAAGTTTTGGAACAGCTTCCTACTCCACTATCTACCGTCTCTACAGACCCGCCAGAAATGGGTGAAAGAGAGAGACAATTTGACAGAAGGGACAGTCGTCATGATTATCGACCAGTCACTACCCCGAGCTATGTGGCCGGCTGGCCGCGTAAGCAAAGTGATCACCGGTGCCGACGGAAAGGTCCGAGCAGCCGAAGTGCTCGTCCAAGGACGGATCTACACCCGACCCGTGGCGAGGCTAATAGAACTGCCAAGGCTCCCCGATACTATCGATGACGACCATGACCCCATGACTTTGTGAACTGCCCGACCCCTCACAGCAGACATTGAGTAGTGGACAGTTCAAGTTCTTTAATAGTTGTCATACAGAAGTACAGAATACTTTCATACAAAATGCTTCTTACTGTTACGCTCCAGAGACTGTGCTAGACAAGATAGTATCAAATAACATAATAACATAATATAGCATGAATTTAGAAGAAGAGAATGAGGTCACAGTGTTCGGTATAGACATATGTACAATGTTCTGAGTTACCATATAATATACAATACACAATACTATGCAGTGTACTAATGTACAGTACTATCTAGTGCAAAGCAGAAATGGGATGAGGTACAATTTTAGGTACAATTTACAGTAAGGTGTACGAGTTGTAGTGCAATCCTTCATCCATAAATATAAAGTGTGGGGAGTGGGTGCTACAGTGTGTTTGTTTAAAGTGGGTGTGTGCTATAAAGTGTGTGGAGTGGGTGCTACAGTGTGTTTGTTTAAAGTGAGTGTGTGCGTGTGGATGTGTGTGCTATGTGCGTTTGGTGGTTGTTGTTGTGTAGTGTTCATTCATTGTTCGTTTAGCAGCCTGATGGCCTGGGGATAGAAGCTACGGTTCTGTCTCTGCTTAGCTAATTAGGTGGGACTAATTAGGAGGCGGCTGTTACAAAGGATCAGATTAAACCGAATATATATATTTATTGATAGATATATATTGCATAATATTTGTATATCATTTGATATCCCTTGTATATTCCTTGTACATATACACGGAATATCCCTTTAGCCTAGTACAGACCATAATATTTCATTCTCCTATTGGACAGCGGTCCACAGGCGCCAAGGCCATGCCTCCAGAGTCAGGTTCAAAGCCACCGTCAAGACATGTCTGTACATGCCCGGCCTTGCCCAAGAATACGAGACAGAAATGAGGTTGGCACTAGATTGTTCGCCGTGCATATAAATATGGCGCAGGTGAATACAGAAGTACTTAGAGAAACTTAGTGTTGTTACCCAATAAGTTGCCTCACCCACGATACTCTGTGCGGTGAAGTATGGCCTGTTTGGCCCCAAATAAGAGCATTGAGACCGCGTGCAAATTAATAACTGAATTGTCAGAGTTTGGCGCTATACCGTCGAGTGCGACATATTTCTATTAAGTCAGTAATAGTCTATTTGTGTATAGTGTATCGTGCGGCTAAAGTTCTACAGTGACCAGCATCACCAACGCTTCCTCGTATCAGCTAGAGAGCTTATCCAGGCTGGGCTGCTTTCATGGCGCTTTCACCCGAGGAGCCCTAGACGAGAACCGTGTGGACATGTACACTGGATTAATCTACCCGACGACTACATAGCCCTTTGCGGCTGGATTATATTTGCTTTTGGTCCTGTGATTAATGGAGCGGAGAATCACCGACGCCTACACGTGTGTGGGATTTACCCTGTGAGGAGCCACGTCGAGTCTGCGCCTCAGAGAGCCTGAGGCAGGCTAGCTTTCTTCCCTGTGGATCTACAGGCTACGGAGAACAGCTGTATTCGTCTGTGGATCAAGATCTTATTGCACCGTCTCCCGTACTCGGAGTCTCCTTATCATCGTTGACCCAGGCTCTACTACCGACAGATCCTCTACCCCTGCTGGCTTACAACCGGGGGGACCCTTCCAGTATCTCCCGCTATATATTACTAGTGTACCATAGATATAATTCCCTAAGATTCAGGTTGTATAATTACCTCCTGCGTAACCAGAGAATGGACATTCATTATTGATTTGCCTACGCACATTCCTTTGCCTTATAAGCGCATCCAAAGTAAAATAGAGAAGTATATTATGTACCTTTTGCTGCAAAAAATACTTAATTACAACTTTGTGTGGAACCGATTCATTGTGGGAAGTGTTCATCATATTTATATATCATGTACTGTATGGCCAGTAATTAAAGTACATAAGACGGTAGTGGTTTAATGATACCATACTTATCAATACAGTCAGGGAATTGTACCCCTCAGTTACACAACCCATTGAGGCGAACGATGGATGCAGACGAACAGACATGAGTTTAATAGTAGGATACAGACGGAGCACTGAATGGAGAAATCTGCAACGCTAAAGATGACGGCAACAATGAAATGACTTGCTACAACATACAAACATATTCAGAGGAAATAATTAAATGTGATGTTATTTTATGTCGAGCACAATTATAATCTACTGCATCTTGAGGTGAAATGTAACCTCGTTCCCAGATTTATCTCCTCCGTGAGATAAAGCCTGGTAAAGAACTACGGCCGAAAGTGTCTATGGGGTAGAATTTCCGGTGTATGTACTTCCCCTGGAAGCTGCCTTCGAACGGACCAAACTTTTCCCGAATCCTGTCGGCAAACAAGCTAGAATGTCCCGGTCATGTAGTAAATTCTTCAGGCAAAGCTGTTGCAGTGGCTTAAACAAGGAAATATTGTGCACTTCACACGTTTCTATAATTGTTTTGTCGAAAACGGAAAGCCTGTAGCCTGTACTTCCTGTACTTCCGTTTACACAGCCTAGGTGAAATGTGAGTTTTAAAGATCTATAATTGAATCTCTGCGGTCAGTGGTTGCCATGGTAACCATTGTGTTGTTGAATAAAGAAGTCCTTAGTTCGTTTTCTTCCTTTATTTCCCACACATCTGTCTGTTCCAGTCTGTTTAATTTAATTTTCTTTCCCAACCCTCCTCACGTTCCTGCCTCT
This sequence comes from Notolepis coatsorum, assembly GCF_963971535.1. Classification (NCBI taxonomy): domain Eukaryota; kingdom Metazoa; phylum Chordata; class Actinopteri; order Aulopiformes; family Paralepididae; genus Notolepis; species Notolepis coatsorum. The sequence continues at coordinate 74,191,497 of NC_140180.1, read as the reverse complement.
AAATCATGTCTCCCTGTTTTCGGGCTTGTGATACTAATTCAGCTACACTACATCCATCCCACAGATTACAAAGGCACCTCCCTCAAACTGAACAGTGACATCTCCTTAGCAAATGATCTCAATACCTTCTATGCGAGGTTTGAGGCTGTGAATAACAACACCAGCCTACAAACCACTGCAATGGAGGGGGGGGGGGCGCTGCTGATGGAGATTCAGTGTTCAGAATAACAGAACATGAGGTGAGGAGGACCTTTAAGAAAGTGAATATCAGGAAGGCAGCAGGACCGGACGGCATCCCCGGACGCGTCCTTAAAGTCTGTGCCGACCAACTGGCCCCGGTATTCACTGACATATTTAACCTGTCCTTAGAACAGGCTGTCATCCCCACCTGTCTGAAGAAGTCCCTGTACCCAAAAAATCTACGCCCGCTTGCCTCAACGACTCCCGCCCTGTAGCTCTCACCTCCATAGCCGTGAAGTGCTTTGAGAAGCTAGTGAAGGGCTACATCTGTTCCTCCCTCCCCATCAACCTGGACCCCCTGCAATTTGCATACCGCCCCAACAGGACGCCATAGCCCATGTGCTGCACACAGCAGCATCACACCTGGACAAGAGGCAGGGGAACTATGTGAGAATGCTGTTCATCGACTACAGCTCAGCATTCAATACCATAGTCCCCTCCAAACTCATAGCCAAGCTCAGGGACCTGGGCTTGAACTATGACCTCTGCCAGTGGGTCTTGGACTTCCTGACGGGTAGACCCCAGGTGGTAAGAGCAGGCAACTGCACCTCCTCATCCATCACGCTCAACATAGGGGCCCCCCAGGGCTGTGTTCTGAGTCCCCTCCTCTACTCCCTGTACACACATGACTGTGTGGCACAGCCGAACAACAACACAATCATCAAATTTGCTGATGACACAGTGGTGGTGGGCCTGATCTCTGCCAACGACGAGAGGGCCTACCTGGAAGAGGTAGAGAATCTGTCGCAGTGGTGTCAGGAGAACTGCCTCTCCCTGAACGTCAGCAAAACAAAAGAGATGATTGTGGACTTCAGGAGGTCGGGGGTCAGGGACTACAGCCCCCTCAGCATCGACGGGGCACCAGTTGAGAGAGTGAACAGTTTCAAGTACCTAGGAGTCCACATATCCGAGGACTTGACATGGACCACACACATTGACAGTGTTGTGAAGAAGGCACGGCAACACCTCTACTTCCTCAGGCGCCTAAGGAAGTTCCAAGTCAGTCAGAAGATCCTTAAGAACTTCTACTCATGCACAATAGAGAGCATCCTGACTGGCAATATCACCTCCTGGTTTGGGAATAGCACCGCACAAGACCGCAGCAGACTACAGAGAGTGGCCCGTTCAGCCGAACGCACAATTGGAGGGGGGCTTCCCACTCTCCAGAACATTTACAACAAGCGGTGCATGGGTAAGGCTAAGAGAATTATCAAAGACTCTAGCCACCCAAACAACTGCCTCTTTGAACTGCTGCGGTCAGGCAAGCGATACCGGAGTCTCATGGCGAGCACAGAAAGACTCAGAAGAAGCTTCTATCCCCAGGCCATCAGGTTGCTCAACGAACAATAACACTATGCAACAACCATCAAAAGCACTCACAGCACACACATCCACACGCACACACTCACTTTAAACAAACAACTCACTGCAGCACCCACTCTACACACTTTAGAACACCTAAACACACTTTATATTTATTGGCAAAGAATTTGCACTACAACCATACCTCAGTACACCTTACTGTAAATTGTACCTAAATTGTACCTCATCCCATTTCTGCTTACACTATATAGTATATTGTAATTAGTATATTGTATAGTATATTGTATGGTAACTCAGTTACTTCTACTCTGCATTGAACATTGTACATATGTACATACTGAACACTTGTGTCTACGTACGTGACTTATATTTTATACTTGCTATACTTATTTTATTTTATACTTATCCTTTTGTCTAGCACAGTCTCTGGAGTGTAACAGAAAGAAGCATTTTGTATAAAAGTATTCTGTACTTCTGTATGCCAACTAATAAAGAAACTTGAAACCTTTGTTAGAATGAAAGCACATCACTTTAACATAACAATATATTTTCTCTAATCCGTTGCAACTGCAATTGACGTAGTTTCTTTCACAACATTCTTTTCACATTTTCACAAAACATTTTGAACATTTAAAAACCTCAGTTTCAAATCAATCTAAAGTCAATATTGTGTTTTATAACATAAAGTCAAGTGTTCCTTTATTAATCCCCTTCAGGTGTCTTGGCAGCATGGGGGGGGGGGGGCTGGTAAAATAGGTCATAAAGTGCAACAAAGTGATGTTGAGGATTGTGAACAGTAATGATAGGCAGGATTCAATCAGACAGTAGTAATAGTGATGATTGTATACATGGTCCAAACCGTAGTAACACGCTGCACCAGAGTCTCTGCAGTGTATATTATTAAGATTCAGATAGTCCTAACAGTTCTCAAGTTCACCCGCCGTTAGCTCGCCAGAAACTGTAAACAGAACTTTACAGATGGATGCTGTAGTGACTCTAATAAGTGTCTCTATAACGGGCTGGCTTCCTGATAACTCCTGATAACTTCCTGATTGGTTTTTACCGGGCAATCCGGTAGAGAAAGAGAGAGGAAGTATGGGACGATAGAGGGGGGAAGACATTCGGCAAAGGTCGCCGGGTCCGGGAGTCGAACCCGGGACGGCCATGTTGCACCGCAGTGCTGCCATCCTGGCGCCCCTATGCTTGACATTTCTGATGAGCATAGATCATCAGATCATCAACATGGCTTAGAGTAGACGACAGAGTACAGCAACTTGCAATGGGCCTTGTCTACAAGATACACTACACCACTGGGATACCCATGTACATGTCGAAATACTTGTACATGGGAATGCGAACAATGCTATTTGCACCCAGGTGTCAGTAGCGAACAATGCTATTTGACCCAGGGGTCAGCAACCTTAGGCACGAGTGCCACCATTGGCACACAGTATCTTAATCAATGGCACACTAGCAAGTGTGTAAGAAGAACCTTTTTGGAAATGGTGAAGTGTCCTCCTTCCCCATGCCGAGTTACCTCTTCCATAGCCATTTGCAGTTGCACAGCCTGTTATTTATGGTAGTTTGACTGATATACCAGGGATATTTCAGGGTCAGAGCCAATCAGAAGGGTCAGTCTGTTGCCAAACTTTATATGTGTTAAACACCATTTTGAGACCAAACATGAGAAAACTTTAAAGGATGATGCAGACAAGGCTGAATGTGTCCAGGTATGGCAAGCAAGCATATTCTTCTGAGCTGTCTTTCTTTCTGCATTCTGGTGCATAATCACCAGTTTTCTTGCAGTACAATTCATTTAATTTTCCAACATGCCAAAATCACATGATTTTGACTGTTCTCTCAGTGCATTTATAAACGTATCAATAGATTCGTCAGGGGACTGATTTCTTTGTCGGGGACATGAAACATGAAAGGCGGTTGCTGCGGCTGTGTTTGTCTCATCGACCGTGGCTCTGACGAATGCTAATGTAAACTACTGATGAGTCGCAGTCAACCAGCACCTGTTAACGGGTCGGACCATTTAGCTCAGCTGGTTAGTGCGGCCGCCTGTGGATCCTATGGTCCCAGGTTCAGATCCATCCACTTGGTTACATTGGTGAGAGAGCGGTGGTATCTCACTTCCCTGTGAATCTGTTTCCAGGTATGCGTAGCAATGGGGGTAGTATCTCAGGGCCTTAACCCTGGGAAAGTGTGCATGTGGACAAAATAACGCGTGAGGACGCACTTCTCGGAGGAAGGTAAACTACGGATAAGTCGTTAACAAGTAGTCGTTAGTTATTTAACTTTTTTGATTTCCCACATGTACTGTATGTTCCTATTCTACGGGCTTGCAATATTAATTCAACTACACACTACAGTAACTTAGGAGACTGTGGCAGAAACAACTGGATGGAATGTGTAGAAGAGGTCAGGTCTTGCTAGTCTTGTTAGTTGCCGTTATCAAGATGGCGGCAGAGTAAGAAAACTTCTCTTGAGAGAGACTTTGGTGCTCAAATATATACTGATTTATGACAAAAAAATTTAAGTGCAAGTTGCCTCAGCTAAGAGACATAAAGCAGGACATTAAAAGTACTACTCCAAAGTCAAACGTCAGGTCTGCATTAAGGAATTGGTCCAGTGATGGTTTACTGCACTTCAAATGATATGCTACTCACCACTTGGCAGGTTGTTTCAAACCTTCCAATTAACACTAATTATGTGCTTGACACATGATAGCCAAATGATCTCTGCAGAATGAAGGGGACAGATTATTTCTATTTATAGCTAACGAGTGGTTATGCAACATGGCTACTTTCTATTCTGGCTATGTGTTGTGTCACAGTACTGTCGCAATAATGCACATACTGTAACCCTTGTGTGGTGTTCGGGTCTGTGGGACCCATTTTCAATGTTTACTAACATAACTATTTTTCAGACTCATTGGCCTTGGCTCATTTTCTGTGAAGAACATGTAAAAGAACACATTTTCATTGAGTGCACACTGCACACTGTGTACCCCCCCCCCCCCCCGTACACATTTATATTACATACGTGGTGTTTGGAAGTATGGAAATTGTAGGTGAATATGGTACAAATTGAACAAAAAGGTTCACCATGTACCTACAGTCTGCCGCCACCTTGTTTCATTTATATTATTCAAGATAAACATGATTTATTCCATTCATGTCTTGATTATAATGGATTTTTATTTAATATTTTTTCTCCAAATTCGAGGGCACTGTATCTGGACGTGTGCCACATTGAGTCCCAAGTCTTCCTAGGGACTGAATCCGTCGATCTCTAGCATCACTAAAGCTGGGTGAAAGTTGGATGTTATTAGAAAGCAGAAAGTCAAGTTAGACCGCGCTCACAAAGTCTGACACATGGGTGCTGAAATCCCGTAGAATTAAGTTGAAGAAAGCAGGAAGCCGGACCAGCACTCTCAGATTCAATATCACTGCTGTCGGGACAAAACCTCATAACTCCAAAAACCCAACTTTTCAGCAGATGAAAAAAACTAACACAGATTTGAGGGTGAATAGAGTTAAGAGATTTAGACAGATGATCGGTTTAATGCTTTCCCATTGTTTAAACTTTGTAAAACCCACACACACATATGGAGGATGATCTACGGAGTTGATTTATATAATAAAAAAAAAATTCAAAAAATGGAGTTATGAGGTTTTGTCCCGACAGCAGCGATATATATATATATATATTTTTTTTTATTAATTGCAGCCTGAAACATACATGTTTCGGAACTGGAGTTCCTTTGTCAGTGTTTGGCTAGCCATTAGAAAGCAGACAAATGCCTCTTTGAATGTCCTGTAGCTTTTCTTCATACTTGTGTTTTTGATAGATGGTTTCAACTGTTTCAAGTTTCAAGTTTCTTTAATAGTTGTCATACAGAAGTACAGAATACTTTTATACAAAATGCTTCTTACTGTTGCGCTCCAGAGACTGTGCAACTGGACAACATAAACATTCTAAATGGACCTTTATTTCCTGTTTCATTGTTTGCTAATATCAAAGCTACAGTAACTATAGGAGATAAAGTTACTGATAAAGATAAAGGCCTGTGGGCGGCTAAATGGCGCAGTGGGCAAGGCACTCGCCACTAACGCAGGAGATGCTGGGTTCGAGCCCAGCTCTCGGCGTTGCTTCCGGCTTGGCTGGTAGTTCATACTAATACAATTGGCAGTATTAGGGGGTGGGAAAGCCGGTGGGTGGGGATCGGACGGTGTGGACAGCAACTCGTACGGGTCGGTTGGTGCGCCTGTACAGCAGAATCAGGAAGTATCGGGGGCAGCGTGAGCCTCCCACGCGTTACTCCTCACCGCTGTACAGGTGAAAAGATGCGACAGCTGCCTCCTCGTGTACCGGAGGGGACACGTGATGCAAGGCTTGGTCCACATTGCAGCCGACCAGTGGGAGGCATGGTCTAACAACGTTCGAGACAGGGGAGGGTAGAATTGGATAATACGAAATTGGGATGGGAGAAAAATAGAGAATGGGGAGAAAAAGTAGATACAAAAAAAAATAAAGATAAAGGCCCAGGGACAACAGTTGAAAATTTGCTTTGGCTAACACTGTCTCACACATTTACTTTATGTACTTTATGTGTGCTGTCCCTGTTCAAATAGGGTTAGGGTTATCATAAGACATCATCAGAAATATGATGTTGACATAATGGACTGGATTTATATAGAGCATTTATCCAAAGCGCTTTACAATTTATGCCTCACATTCACCGATTCACAGTCCGACTACTAGACGAATGCTCTACCTCCTGAGCCACTGTCGCTCCACGTGCTGGGATTCCTAAAGATCTGTTCAAACCACCTGCATCGAGAAAGAAAGGTTGAATAATCTGTCTGAATCTGCTGCCTTGCATCTGATTGGTCCTGACTTTACGACCTGACTAGAGTACCTGAACGCTACCATTTGGTCACATGATAAACGTCCGACTTGACGCAGACCGACTGAATGCACCATTACTTGGGGTTTAACGTTCCCTACAATCAAGGGCTCTACAGGCACACAGCCGTGCCTCGTACATCTTTCACTCAAGCAGTCACTCACAAACGTTTTCAGTTTGTCATTATAGTAGCCTATAATTTCTCAGAATATCCAACTACACAACTGGGCTAATCATAATCATACACTCCACGAATGTTGCAATCATCTGTACAATTTAACCAAGTTATTTATGGGGTGGATCAGCAGAGGCGACCATTAATGCCTCCTTAAGTAGCCATGTTGAATCCTGCTTTACTTTGTTCATGCACTTTATTTTGCAAAGGTGTATTTAATTAAAGTAACCACATTTGAAAATGTTCCCCACTGCAATCACGGGCGCTACAGATGCACACCAATGTCTCAAACGTCTTTGTCTCAAGCAGTCATATACTTACAAAAGCTTTCAGTTTGTATTTAACAACTATTGTATGGGTCTAGGTAAATCATAATCACTCCAATTTTGTATTGCACAATTGACCAAATGAAGAAAGTTGTTTATGGGGTGCTCGATATCCTATTTGTTACACAATTCTACCAGAGCAACAACTTGACCAGACTCAGAGATGGGCCGGCAGGTGGTGACCACAATCAAAACCAACCACTTCAGAGAAAAAGTAGACTTTTTGTATTGTATAATTTTTTATTTTGAACAAAAATGTAATTTTAATCTTTCAGAAAAATAATGCAGATCTTATTAGGTTCTATGTATTGCCTGGACATCACAAGATGTACGTGTGTGCAGGCAGATTGGGGCGTATGGCGGAGCATACGTGTTGTGAGCAATTGGCAAGGGGACCTAGCCCCTTACATGACTGTGAGCGAGCCTGGGTCTCTACCGCAGTCACTTTCACCTAGACTGCGACCATTTGCAACTTATGGTACCGAGCGTGATCACATGGAGCGCACTGGGTCAAAAATATATCATATATGAATTTCAAAGATACCCAGCGCACAATATGGGTTTAACACAGCTTTACAGTGGGGTCTGGAAGCTCGGAGTTGCTAATAAACAGTTTAAATCATTGTTACAAAACGAGTGGTACTCACAGAGCGAACGTTGGCAAGATGGCGTCTTCTTCTTCTGCCGCTATTTGGCTGCCTGGGGCGCATGCGCTGTGGCACCAATGGCGGAAATGGACGTTCGGTCTGTAAGTACCACTCGTGGAGTAACAATCTTTTAAACTGTGAGTGAGTTTACTTGCCCATCAGAAATAGAACAAGCTCTGCATCGCTTTACAACAGTGGTTTTCCACAGGCCCCTAGAAGCTGGGAAATATATAAGTATATATATATATATATATATATATATATTATTATTATTATTATTATTATTATTATTATTATTATTATTATTATTATTATTATTATTATTATTATTATTATTATTATTATTATTATTATTATAAATGTTCTTTTTCATCTTAAAGCTGGTGCCTCTCGGAGTCTATGAAAGTGATGCAGAGCTTGCTCTATCTCTGCTGGGCAGGTAAACTTACGTTTCTCCAAAGTTGCCTACTACTACTTTAAATCACCTACTCCATGATAAATTGGCATAGACATTTAGCCAAGAAAGAGACAGGTTGGAAAGCTTAAACATATGTGCTTGCTGTCCCACGTTGATAGTCTAACAGGACTAGTAGCCTGTTATTGACCAGTTAAGATCATCTCATGCAAATCTACTATGCCTATCATTTGTAAGGTACAAATTACCTACTGTATTTTGGTGAAGACAGGTCCCCTGATAGCATTAATCCAATGTGAATACACATCACAGTAACAAACAATTGGCTTTTAAGTAGCATTTACAATTATAATATTTTTTTTAGCTTGAGGCAGTGCACTCATTATTAATTATTCTGAGGTTATTTTGACATATCAGCAACAAGAAATTAAATCCAGGAGCATGTCAAGTCAAGTTCAATAACACTTTTCAATGACAGAAGATCCCCACATAACTAACATAAAGTCATAATAGCCGAGGTTCTGGAGACTCCATTTCACTCGACCACAATGTGCTCACTCAAAACCTTTCTGTGTCACTCACATGGCATTTTTATTGGTTGCCGCCATCTCTTATCAACAGTGATGCCTCATTAAAGTTTGAATTTCAAATGGAAGTGGATACGGAATAGCTTTCTACTGAACACACAGAGAGGAAATTGGTATCTTCTTGCCTGACTCTGGAGAAGACATTAAGCGCATTTCCCCTAATGTTGGTCAGAATCAGAATCAGAATCAGAAAGGTCTTTATTTGCCAAGTAGTTTTCACATACAAGGAATTTGCTTGGGACGTTATCGGTGCGACATTAGCGGAGTAAGCGGACAGACATTAACAGACAGATATTACAATAAAGAGGTGGAGTCAAATCAAATGAAATATGAGCCAAGTAAGCACAATAGAATAATATAATTATGAAATAAAATATAGGCCAGGGCTGTACAACTGTTGGTTGAATAAAATTAGATGGGATATAAACTAAATTAAATATAGCACAATAGAATATAGTACAATCTTAAGTAAAAAATTAAATAGGAATAGGCCAGTGTTCCTTTTAAATAATATTAGCCTAAATAGGAATTTGAAATTCAAACTTTAATGAGGCATCACTGTTGATAAGAAATGGCAGAAAAAAAATGCCATGTGAGTGACCCTGACGATTTTTGAGTGAGCACATTGTGGTCGAGTGAAATGGAGTTTGCATTAATTCGTGCTAAACTAGGCTAGCTTGCCTAGTTTGATAGCTTCCTTAAAATTCTCCCAAGTTCTGCAAGGTTCCTGGAAGCAGGTGGGGTAATAAAGTGTGTGTTTTGGACCGGATATCATAACACACAAGAGTAAGTTGAACTCTTTCCCTTTACCGCTGACATAATGTACAGGACTCCATGCATCGGAAAACCCATGCACGCATGGTACTGCAATATGTTTTGTATAACGACCTATCGGTAGCCTCCTACTGTTAGTTAGCACTTCCTTTGGTCAATCCTCCAAATAAATAAATAAGAATCAAGTTGCCTCATAAACCACTCAAGTTCCTTCATAACAGCGAGTAACAGAGGAAGCGATTACTCACGGCCATCCCTACTATTAAACAAACCTTGTTCATTTGATCAGGTTAAGAGTTAGGGCCCTTTGGGTGAACAAAACCCCTTATTTTATTTTATTTTATTTTATAAAACCCTGTTTTGCAAATACCCTCCCCAGATTTGCCTAATTTCTTTGGAGTTTAAGAGAATTTGAAGGGCATTTTAAATCAACATGGTTGTAATTGGGTTTACCCCAAATCCCTCTGCAAACACAAGTTCTTAGCTTGGTTACATTACTGGCACTCACTAGCTATTATATCCTCCACAGCTACAACCACACTCTATGCCATGCTGCTAAAACTCAATGAGTTTACACAGCATGTACAAAATATTAGGAGCACTTCTTTTCGGAAACAAATCGTTTTTTTTAATGGGAGTTACTCAGAAGTTAAAACGGTAAGGTGTGGAGTACCCCAAGGAAGTTGCCTTGGGCCTTTGCTCTACACCATATTTACAAATGACATGCCTCTTGTCCTAAATAAGTCCTATATTTCTATGTATGCGGATGATTCAATGATTTACATATCAGCCTCAACAGCCAATGAATTAAATACGGTCCTAAAGGCAGAGTTGCAATCAGTGATGGAATGGATAAAGAATAACAAACTAGTTCTAAACATATCAAAGACAAGTAGCATCATTTTCGGTTCAAACCATACTCTAAGAACGAACCCAGTCTTGAAACTTTTGATAAGTGATGTGGTAATTAATCAAGTCCAGGAGACTAAACTCCTAGGGGTAACATTAGACAGTAAATTGTCATGGTCACACCATATAAACAATATAGTAGTGAAAATGGGAAGAGGGATTTCTGTTGTTAAAAGATGTGCTCATTTGTTACCACTAAATTCTATCAAACAGGTAATTCAAGCTCTGGTTTTGTCAAATCTTGACTATTGTCCTGCAGTATGGTCGAATGTAACGACGAATAAACTGAAAAAATTACAAATGGTACAAAACAAAGCAGCACGTATAGCGCTTCACTGTGAGTACAGAACTAATGTTGCAGCGATGCACAGTTGTTTAACTTGGTTACTTGTCAAACATAAATTACTCTGCTCACTCCTTGTATTCACTAGGAATATTCTTGTTACAAAGATCCCCTCAATTTTATATAACAATTTATCAATAAGTCTTGACAGACACAACCATTCCACCAGACATGCTTCTGCACGAGGTTTTACACTTCCAAAAGTGAGGTCGAATGCAATGAAGCGAACTGTCATGTTCCGTGGTATGCAGGAATGGAACTCTCTTCCCAGACATGTTAAGCAGGAGAATAGTAAATGTCGTTTCAAAATCGTGGTAAAACAACATTTTCAACCAAAGAAATTGACATTCCCTAATAGATAGTGTGTACGTAAATGAAAATGTATGTGTCTGATAAAGAGATAGGTATATATGGATGAAAAGGCATGTGTCTGATAGGGATATATTATTAAAATATTGTATAATTGGCTGATATGAACATAGATAATGTATGTAAAAGCTAAATAGTATATTATGCTGTATTGTATTATGAATTAATTATGAGTAGGTATTATTGTATTGTATTATGAATTCATTCATAAGGAGTATATATTTTTATATTGTATTATGAATTTGATTAGGGTTTTTATTGTTGTTTTAATTGTCTGTATGACATGTAAATGTTGTGAGTGTATAAGGGTTTTTATTGTTGTTTTAATTGTCTGTATGACATGTAAATGTTATGAGTGTATAAGGGTTTTTATTGTTGTTTTAATTGTCTGTATGACATGTAAATGTTGTGAGTGTATAAGTCTGTAACTGTATTTTATGTGTTATGGACCCCAGGAAGAATAGCCCCAGCACTGCTGTGGCTAATGGGGATCCAAATAAACTTAAACTTAAACTTTTCATGAATTTGACCTTCAATCCAGCCATAGAGGACAGATCGATATATATATATATTTCTTAGTTTTTTTTAAAGGGGAACTACTCAATTATATCATTGTGTCATGTGTACTGCATGCGTTTACAAGATGCCATGAATTCAAACAAGCCAGGACCAGAGTACAGCATATACATGGTTAAACAACATAGAAAACAAAAAAGAAACAAAGAAACAACTAAAGCATCTTTCTCATTCAGATCTTCAGATCATCATTGAGTAACATCCCTCTGAGACCCACGGGCACGCCGGCGGGAGAATACGTCTTTCAGAGGCTGTAGCGGGCTCAGTTTTAAAGCTACTGGTATCATATGGAACTAGATGACCATGGGAATCGATAGGCACCAAGCATGGTGTCAGGGCATGGGGCTAAATAATGCTCCAAAGTTAGGCTAAGTTTTGACGAGGTGAAAAGCTGCCACGGCCATTTTAAAAGGGGTCCCTTGACCTATGACCTCAATATATGAATGAATATTGGTTCTATGGGTACCCACAAGTCCCCCCTTTACAGACCTACCCACTTTATGCTAATCCCATGCAGTTTCTTGCATGTAGTACAAATATGTTATTTTCGCCTATTCTAAAAATGATGTAATTGACGATTTATGTATACTTCAGTCTCTAAACAGTCTTGGAATTACACAAATTGGGTGTGTGTGAGGTTTCTGTCCTTGCTCTCTCACTCGTTCTGTTCCTTTAACCACCCTCGCTCTGTTTTCATTTGTTTTTCTGTTAATTATTTCAATTCCCTCATTCACACGCTTCTCCCCAGTGACGTCATCAGAGACGTCGCTGATTGGTTCTCTCAGGACCGCACGCTTTTCAATCACATTCCCCAGCTGTCACTGCCTTTCAATCAATCGATCCCTTATTATTTATACCCCGTTTCTCCACTCTAAGTTTGTTGGATCGTCTTGATTTTTCTCTGGTTGCATTTCCCCGTGTTGCTGCTGCTGCTGCTTTTGCTCCTTGTGCTATCTCCAGGAATTTCCAAGAAGCCTTCCCTTGGACTCCTGTTCCCGTGGCGCGCCCTCGCTCCGCTGTTTGTTCCAGCACCATTACGCATTACGTCTGGGTGAGTTTTTATTGACTGTCTTGATCTATTCCGTTTTTCGTGTGTAACTATTACACTGAAGACTACCACCTTTTGTCAGACAGTCACTCACCCAGCTTTTCTATTTTTGCTTGTTCCCTTATGGGATAATATTTTTGGGACCTTCCATCTCCCTCTGTGTGTTGCTCACACCGAAGATATTATTTCACTATTGGATTGTTTTGGACTTCACTAACTGTGTGTATATTACACGAAGATATTCACTGGGACTGTGTTTGGATTTTTGCTAACGGTGTGTACATTACACGAAGATATTCACTGGGACTGTGTTTGGAGTTTTGCTCACTGTGTGTATTACACGAAGAGATTCACTTGGGCTGTTTTGGAATTGTGCTCACCGTGTTTAAATTACACGAAGAATTGTTCACCCTGTTCTCCTGCTCGTTCAAACTGCACTGTGTTGACTCGTTCCCTCTCTCCCTCTCTCGGTCTCGCAACACATCTGAGATTCTGCCGAGAGAATTCTGCAGAGCGGTTCAGACGTCAACACCTGCTATCCCCAAGACTACCATCACGGGAGAAGCTGCAGAGCAGCAGAACTTTGCCCCTTGTCCTATGTACCTGTCTTGTTGACTTGCCTTTCCTGTACTCTTTATATTTAGTATCAAATAAACAAGCCCTCGTATTTGGCAACTCTGAATTCCTACTCTCTTGTGTTGTGCGTTTGGGGTCGGTATCAAACCATAACATTACGATCCAACCAATATGACGACCCCAGCCGACACAGAGAGGGTCAGAACCGCACTTGCAATTCAAGTCGAGTTGACCAGGGATCATGGTCTCCAATTAGAGCGGGCTGCGGCTGCGGTGCAGAACCTCAGGGATCAGGTCCTGCCTATGCAGGGTTCAATGGCCGCTATGGCGGGACAACAGTCCGAGATTCTCGCTCAGCTTCACTCGCTGGGCGACACCGTTAATACCTTTAATCTCTCACACCCTTCAGGAACATTCCCCGCAGCCCCAGCAGATCTCGCATCTCGGGAACCCCGTCTCTCCGTCCCACGGCTGTTCGACGGTAATCCCGAGGAGTGTGCCACATTCATCATGCAATGTGAGTTGGTTTTCCGTCATCAACCAAGCCGTTTTTCTGCTCATGGGTCCCAAGTGGCTTATATAACAAACCTACTTTCAGGCCATGCTGCCCAGTGGGTCACTTCCTCCTGGGCAATGGAAGCAGATTTTTTGTTTTCCTACCCAGACTTCGTGGCGGAGCTCCGCAGAGTGTTCCACCATCCAGCCCGAGGTCTGGACCCTGGAGCCCGGTTGGGGACCTTCCGACAGGGGAGCGGCAGGGTGACGGACTATGTCATGGAGTTTCGACTGGCGGCGGTGGAGAGTGGATGGAACGAACCTGCTCTTCGCCTAACCTTCTTGAGGGGGCTCAGTGACGCAGTCCGGGACCAGCTCGCTACCCGGGAGTTGCCCGACTCCCTCGAGGAGCTGTTTAGCCTTGTCATCCGTATTGACGGACGCCTCCTGGAGAGAAGGCGCGAGAGGACCCGACTGTTACCTCCTGAAGCACCCCGGACTCCTGGACGCCCCGTCACCAACACTACTGGTGGTAACAGGCTTCCCCGTCCGGTTCGCGAGGAGGAACCCATGCAGCTGGGACGCTCTCATCTGAGCCAGGCGGAGCGTGAGGCAAGGCTCAGGTCCGGTCTCTGCCTCTACTGCGGAGGTGCGGGACACCGTATCGCCGACTGCCCTACCCGGCCAAAAGATCAGGCTCACCGAGACCCCGGGAGATCCTGGTGAGCCGTTTTTCCCATTCCCAGCGCCGCGCACCACCTGACCATCTGATGAGCGTCACCCTGGCCTGGGGGGACCAACGTGCCACGGTGGAGGCCCTCATCGACTCTGGGGCAGACGAGAACTTCCTCGACTTCGAGTTTGCCACCCGAGCCAACATACCTCTTGAGGACCTTGTGAGGCCCTTGGAGATCTTTTCGTTGGACCAACACCGCCTGGCCGACATCTCTCAACGCACCGGCCCAGTCGTGCTGACCATCGCTGGGAACCACGTCGAGAGAATCCAGTTCCTCATTACCCAATCCCCCCTTGTCCCGGTGGTCCTGGGTAGGCCCTGGCTCGCGCTGCACGAGCCCCACATCGCCTGGTCCTCCGGTACCATCAGGGGCTGGAGCTCCTCCTGTCACGCCCGCTGTCTGCAGGCGGCGTCCTGTCCCCCGCCCCGGAGGCCGGCTGGTGAGTTGCCCCCGGACCCCTCGTCCATTCCTCCCGAGTACCACGACCTCATGGAGGTATTCAGTAAGACCAGGGCTCAGGCCCTTCCACCTCACCGCCCCTATGACTGCGCCATCGACCTCCGCCAAGGGGCTCCCCTTCCCGGCAGCCGCCTCTACAGTCTGACTGTCCCGGAGAAGAAGGCGATGGATCTCTACATCTCTGAGTCATTGGAAGCAGGACTCATTCGGCCTTCCTCCTCCCCGGTGGCGGCCGGGTTCTTCTTTGTTGGTAAGAAGGATGGGGACCTGCGACCCTGCATCGACTATCGTCAGCTCAACGAGATCACCATCAAGAACAAATACCCCCTACCTCTCATGAGCTCCACCTTCGAGCCACTGACCCAGGCCTCGTTCTTCACCAAGCTGGACCTCCGAAGTGCTTACCATCTTGTCCGTATCCGTGAGGGCGATGAATGGAAGACCGCCTTCAAGACCCCCAGGGGCCACTACGAGTACCTTGTAATGCCGTTCGGCCTCACCAACGCCCCGGCGGTATTCCAGGCACTCATGAACGACGTCCTCCGTGACATGCTGGAGGTGTTCGTGGTGGTGTACCTGGACGACATTCTCATCTTTTCCAGGACCCTCGAGGAACACATCCTGCATGTCCGCCGTGTGCTGGAGCGCCTCCTCCACAATCGGCTCTTCGTCAAGGCGGAGAAGTGCCGTTTTCACTCCAACTCCGTCGACTACCTGGGCTTCATCGTTGAGAAGGGCTTGACCCGAGCGGATCCTCGCAAGATCCAGGCTGTGGAGGATTGGCCAGAACCCACCACTCGGAAGGAGTTACAGAGTTTCCTCGGGTTCGCCAACTTCTACCGAAGGTTCATCCGGAACTACAGTCAAGTGGCGGAGCCACTTACCAAGCTGACCTCCCCCGCTCTGCCGTTCGACTGGTCCCCAGCGGCATGCGCTGCGTTCCGCTCCCTCAAGAGAAGGTTCACTTCCGCCCCTATCCTGCTCCACCCTGACCCCAAGAGACAGTTCATCGTGGAGGTGGACGCCTCGGATTCTGGCCTGGGCGCTGTCCTATCCCAACGTTCTCTTTCAGACCAGAAGGTGCATCCTTGCGCCTTCTACTCGCGTCGCTTCCTCCCCGCCGAGAGGAACTACGACACCGGCAATCGGGAGCTGCTGGCGGTCGTGGCTGCGCTGGAAGAGTGGCGTCATTGGCTAGAGGGTGCCGAGGAGCCTTTTACCATCTGGACGGACCACAAGAACCTGACGTTCATCCGCGCTTCCAGGCGCCTCAACGGTCGGCAGGCGAGATGGGCCAGTTTCCTCAGTCGGTTCGACTTCTCGCTGACCTTCCGCCCCGGTTCCCGCAACACGAAGGCCGACTCCCTGTCCCGGATGCACTCCAAGGGGGCTCCACCCTCTGAGGACCCTTCTCCCATCCTCCCGGAGGCCCGAGTGGTTGGAGCCATCACCTTGGGCATCGAGGGTGTGGTGAGGCGTGCCCTGCGCTTCCATCGTGCTCCAAGCAACGTCCCTAGGAATCGTCTCTTCGTCCCCGACTCTGTCCGGTCCCAGGTACTGCTGTGGGGCCATACCAGCCGGTTCGCCTGCCACCCAGGCGTCCATCGCACGTTCTCCTTCCTGGCTCGTCGTTTCTGGTGGCCCACCATGCGGAACGACGTCAAGGAGTTCGTATTGGCCTGCGCGGTCTGTGCCCGCAGCAAGGCCTCTCACCAGGCACCCTCCGGGCTCTTGCAGCCACTTCCCATTCCGAGCCGTCCATGGTCACATGTGGCGCTCGACTTCGTCACTGGTCTACCCTCCTCCCAGGGGAACACCTGCCTTCTGACCGTGGTGGATCGATTCAGCAAGGGGGTCCACCTCGTGGCCCTCTCCAAGCTTCCCTCAGCGGCCGAGACGGCGGACCTCCTGACGCACCACGTGTTCCGCCTTCATGGCTTTCCCCAGGACATCGTCTCTGACCGGGGGCCCCAGTTCACCTCCCAGGTATGGCGGGCTTTTTGCAAAGGGTTGGGGGCAACGGTCAGTCTCTCCTCTGGCTATCATCCCCAGACAAACGGGCAGACGGAGAGGATGAACCAGAGCGTAGAGTCAGCTCTTCGGTGTGTGGCAGCCGAGAGACCGGCATCCTGGAGCCGTTTCCTTCCCTGGGTTGAATACTCCATCAATTCAATGGTCAGTTCCGCCACCGGCCTCTCCCCTTTTGAGGTCTCCCTGGGCTACCAGCCCCCTCTTTTCCCCGCACAGGAGACGGAAGTGGCAGTTCCCTCCGTGCAAGTCCACCTCGACCGCTGCCGACGAGTTTGGGAGATCACCAGGACCGAACATCTGAGCGCGCCTGTCGTGGTGCCGACCGGCGCCGGGTTCCTGCGCCGACTTACCGCCCTGGGCAGAGGGTGTGGCTCTCCGCGAAGGACCTCCCGTTACGGTCCTCGGCCAAGAAGCTCAACCCCCGCTTCGTCGGGCCTTTCGAGGTCCTAAAGGTACTCAGTTCGGCGGCCCTGCGCCTGAAGCTTCCTGCATCCATGCACATCCACCCCGTGTTCCATGTCTCCCGGGTTAAGCCCGTCTCCCTCAGTCCCCTTATGCCTCCAGCTCCTGATCCGCTGCCTCCCGTGTTGGTGGATGGTCACCCCCAGTGGCAGGTCCGCCGGTTGATGGGCGTTCGTCGGCGGGGCCGGGGGTTCCAATACCTGGTGGACTGGGAGGGTTACGGCCCTGAGGAGCGTAGCTGGGTCTCCCGGCAGCTCATCGTGGATCCCGGCTTGATCACCGACTTCCATCGAGCCCATCCTGACGAACCGGGTCGGCCTGGTCGCCGGGTGGCTGCCGTGGAGGGGGGGGTACTGTGAGGTTTCTGTCCTTGCTCTCTCACTCGTTCTGTTCCTTTAACCACCCTCGCTCTGTTTTCATTTGTTTTTCTGTTAATTATTTCAATTCCCTCATTCACACGCTTCTCCCCAGTGACGTCATCAGAGACGTCGCTGATTGGTTCTCTCAGGACCGCACGCTTTTCAATCACATTCCCCAGCTGTCACTGCCTTTCAATCAATCGATCCCTTATTATTTATACCCCGTTTCTCCACTCTAAGTTTGTTGGATCGTCTTGATTTTTCTCTGGTTGCATTTCCCCGTGTTGCTGCTGCTGCTGCTTTTGCTCCTTGTGCTATCTCCAGGAATTTCCAAGAAGCCTTCCCTTGGACTCCTGTTCCCGTGGCGCGCCCTCGCTCCGCTGTTTGTTCCAGCACCATTACGCATTACGTCTGGGTGAGTTTTTATTGACTGTCTTGATCTATTCCGTTTTTCGTGTGTAACTATTACACTGAAGACTACCACCTTTTGTCAGACAGTCACTCACCCAGCTTTTCTATTTTTGCTTGTTCCCTTATGGGATAATATTTTTGGGACCTTCTATCTCCCTCTGTGTGTTGCTCACACCGAAGATATTATTTCACTATTGGATTGTTTTGGACTTCACTAACTGTGTGTACATTACACGAAGATATTCACTGGGACTGTGTTTGGAGTTTTGCTCACTGTGTGTATTACACGAAGAGATTCACTTGGGCTGTTTTGGAATTGTGCTCACCGTGTTTAAATTACACGAAGAATTGTTCACCCTGTTCTCCTGCTCGTTCAAACTGCACTGTGTTGACTCGTTCCCTCTCTCCCTCTCTCGGTCTCGCAACACATCTGAGATTCTGCCGAGAGAATTCTGCAGAGCGGTTCAGACGTCAACACCTGCTATCCCCAAGACTACCATCACGGGAGAAGCTGCAGAGCAGCAGAACTTTGCCCCTTGTCCTATGTACCTGTCTTGTTGACTTGCCTTTCCTGTACTCTTTATATTTAGTATCAAATAAACAAGCCCTCGTATTTGGCAACTCTGAATTCCTACTCTCTTGTGTCGTGCGTTTGGGGTCGGTATCAAACCATAACAGTGTGGCTGGAAAGTTGAAACTCTTATGGATCCAATGAGCCCAATTATCATCCAATCTCCAAGCTATCCTACTTACCAAAACTGTTATAATTGGTAAACAACCAAGAAAAAGCATTTCTCTCAAAGTACTCTGTATTAAGCCCACACCAATCAGCTTTTAGAAAAAAACATAGCACAATCTCAGCCACTACCTTAGTTATAAATGATATAAAATCCGCCTTTGACAAAAGAAAATATTGTGCTGCCCTGTTTGTAGATCTGTCAAAGGCGTTTGGCACTGTTATATATTGTATTGCAGATTCTATGAAACTAGCCACTGAGAAGCTGCAACTCTCTTTTAATGCTTTACAAGATGAATCTATTAGTCTCAAATTGGTGTTAATGCTAGTAAAACTAAATGTATGTTGTACTCTAGAGCCAGAGATAAAGTATACAATGATCTTTGTATATCTACTGTGAATGAGTCTGACATTGAAGGAGTCACAGAATATATTTGGCTTGATGAGAGAATAACATTTAAATACCATGTGAGTGTTCTTGCCAGTAAATTGTGCAGAAACAGAGCCAGCTTCCCAATTATTAGCAGAAAAACAGCTGTGTCAAATACTCACCATTGTGTCCTGTACAATAGGCCTGGGTGGTCCTCTTTGGCGGAAAGACGAGATTTGCACTGGCTTTTGTTTCTATATAAAGCCATAATTGGAGATTGTCCAATCTACTTTACCTCATTGTTGGAATGGACCTCTGGACCCTATGTTACACAAACAAATGACTGGATTCCACTTAAAGTGCATAGAGTTTATACTGAACTTGGTAGATCTGCCTTTGGCTTCTGTGCTCCTGAATCGTGGAACGCCCTGCAGAGGACATTGGATTAAGGTGCAGTAGTGTCCATGGGTCGATTTAGAGAACTGGTGTGAGTTTTTTAAAGGATTCTATTTTTCTATTTCATTTGTAATTTTTTTTAATTTTTTTTTAAATTTATTATAATGAACATGTTATTGATAAATGTATCCAAGTTATTAAGCCGTAATCATCTATTCACCTATTATTATATTACCTCTGGCGACCCTTCTGGTATTTGCCTCTCTTGCCAGATGGCCAGTCTGTCACTGGTAACAACCAGTACATGCATTGTTAAGAGAGGGTGTCTTCTGACTGTCTGTTATTCCAGTGGTCTCAAGATTAAAGGAAAAAACATCCCCAAAGCCAAAGACTATGGAGAACTGATGATGATGTCATCAAGGTGTATAATCTGGACCCCCTTAGCTTGAATGCTTCAAGAACGTCTCTCCTCTTCATTTATATCTTATAGTATATTAAAGGGGCACTTCACCAAAAAAACAAAGCCGATTTATTTTGCACATAATCTCACACATCCCAAGGCTCTAAACTGTTTCGCACACATTCATTTAGTTTGACATTCATTGAGATTTAATGAGTTTGCATATGGTCACAATCACAAGTGATGTCATCAAAGGACAGTGAGTCTTTGTGTTGTGTTAATTACAGTAATAATACGTGAAGAAATTGAGATAAGGATTGCAATAGGGATTGATATTTCATCTACATCATTTCATTGAGCTGTAATTAACACAACAAAAGGATTCACTGTCATTTGATGACATCACTGGTGGCCATATTCAAACTCATTCAGACAAAGGTTCTGAACCACTCTCTTCAAAATGTGTGGTTTTATAGATACTAGATGTTGGATTGTTGACTATTTTGTGGTCAGTTCCACTGAGCCTGATCTCAGAAACCCAGATTGTGTAGATTTTGACTCTACATTATACTCTAAATCAAGTTGGTAAAATGAAAAACGAACTCATCAGGTTACACTGAGTCCAGTCCCGGAAGCCCATTCTAGTGTTTTTTCTTGAATATTCCATATAAAAAAAAAAAAAAACACATGTGTTTTCTCACAGCAGATTGTGTAGCGTGCACAAGCTCCTGAGTAGCATACCGGCTCCATTAGCCGGACACGTCAGACACGTGGAACGTGCTAGCTCTCCATTGGGACTGAATATGGCACGTTGAGAAATAACCAAATAGCTTGCCGGTGGAAATGGTCAGAAATGGTCTCTCATTCCTGGAGCTGTGATCACATTAGGTAATACAGAGAGGGACACAAAAGCGGCTTTGTCCTGTACTTTAATGTAATTACAGCGCCAGGAATTTGGTGCGTCATGAGAGACAAGACACCAACACATCACCATGGTGAGACAAATTCACTTTATTGATGACCATTTCCACCGGCAATCTATTTGGTTATTTCTCAATGTGCCATATTCAGTCCCAATGGAGAGCTAGCTTGTGTACGTTCCATAGGTGACGCTATAGACGGGTTTCTTGTTTATAAACATATCATGTTGCGATCAGCAGTACCCGCTGAATCACATGACTGAGTCGCCCCCTACCTGCTGCGCTACCAAAAAGCACAATGGAGCTCTATGGAGAAACCATGGCACTCCCCTGACTAAAAGTAGTTTCAAACGAAAATGGCTGGATGTCATTTTGCCAAATCAGTATGGCTGTGAGTGTGAGTCTTTCACCTTTTACATATCTAGCTTTGGCATGGATTGACTGTTAAATCCTTAGCATGGCTAACAAATACAAATATATTGTAGTCTGCCCCACTGTTCTGACCAGGATGAGTCCGATGTTGACGAGAAACCCGTCTATGGCTATGACTCCCATGTGCAGGAAGTGAAAAGCTGTAAGAGGGAGAACTTAACTAAGCCCTCTCCCTTTCCTGAGAAGTCACAATGAACGCTCACCAACAGGCCAGTAAGGTTTGTTTATGTGCCACACAATCCCCAAAATCCGATTTACAAATGTCATGAAATTGAAACGCCTTATGCGGACTTCTTTTAGACAGCCCGCCATCAGACCCTTGATGTTAAAGGTGCTATACTTAATATTCAGCCACTAGATGTTGCACTTAAGCACCAGCATGTCATGTATCCAATCAGGAGCATTCCACACAGGGAAATGGGAACTATTTCGCCTGCAACATGTAAACAACAACATTTATTTTGGATCCACCAAAATGTTTTAAATGATCAATTCATTATTTTTTTTGGGGGGAAAGCAATACATTTACTCTGCAAGCTCTGTGGATATATATAAAAAAAAGTATATATATATAAAAAAAATAAAAGAAAGATGACTCTACATGTTATCTATAGCACAAGAGTCCGAGGACGAGACTAATGCATATACACCACTGACCTTGAGGTTCTTCTGTAGCCGCTGGTTCTTCTGGGCCTCGGTCACCCTCTCCTCCTCGCTGCGGTCTCGCACCACGCCCGGTAACGTCAGCTCGGCGCTGGCTTCCGCGTTGCTCTCGTCCGTCTCGTCGTGGTCGTGCATGTGAGTGTTCTCCGGCTCCTGAATGTGGACACCTGTCAGTTTAGTCATCAACTCCTCGTTGGTCTGCTCCAAATCAACCTCCACCGTGACAGCCTGTCGATGTTCATACACACACACACACATGTGTCTATGTTTCCAGAGCCCTATGTTCCACCAGCCCTATGTTCCACCAGCCCTATGTTCCACCAGCCCTATATTCCACCAGCCCTATGTTCCCCCAGCCCTATGTTCCCACAGCTCTATGTTCCACCAGCCCTATGTTCCACCAGCCCTATGTTCCCCCAGCCCTATGTTCCCCCAGCCCTATGTTCCCCCAGCCCTATGTTCCCACAGCTCTATGTTCCACCAGCCCTATGTTCCCACAGCCCTATGTTCCACCAGCCCTATTATGTTCGCACAGCCCTATATGTTCCCCCAGCCCTATGTTCCCACAGCACTAGGGGGGGGGCACGGGTTAAGGGGGGGACAACAACACATTGTGTGCATTAGGGAGCGGCCATACCTGTGCTGTGGGGATGTAGGCCTGAGGGAACATAGGAACATGGCGTCCCCGACCGCCAAGAACCTTGGTGTTGTCCTCGACGACCAGTTGAACTTCTCTGCTCACATCGCAGCGACAACCAGAACCTGCCGATTCCTCCTGAGCAACGTCAGAAGGATCCGCCCCTTCCTGACAAAAGAAGCCACCCAACTCCTCGTCCAATCAACAGTCATCTCCCGCCTCGACTACTGCAACGCACTGCTCGCTGGCCTCTCGGCCACTGCCACTAAGCCTCTTCAACTCATCAGCGGCCCGCCTGATCTCAAACCTACCGAAGTCGGCCCATGTCACCCCACTTCTTAGGACCTGCACTGGCTCCGCATTGCTGCACGAATCCGCTTCAAGGCCCTCGACCTGGCATACCGTGCGGCAAAGGGAACCGCTCCCGCCTACCTCCGGTCAATGGTCTCTAACTACACACCATCAAGACCCCTACGCTCTGCATCTTCTGGCCGCCTCAGACCTACTCCTATCCAAGCTCCGGGAGGGTCATCAAAGAGAAGTCGCCTATTCTCAGTCCTTGCCCCACAATGGTGGAATGAACTACCCACCACAGTTAGGACAGCCGAAACACGTCCAATCTTTCGCCGTCGACTAAAGACGCACTTCTTCAACCATTATCTGAATAAAAAAAAAAAAAAAAAAAAAAAAAAAACTAACTAACCTTACTGTCATGCACTTGTCCTAATAAACTAACCTACACTGTAGCACTCAACACTTTGATGAACATTGTTGCTCAGCTGATAGAGTTGTGCCCTTCCTGATGGCTTGTCGTACAGAACATGTAAGTCGCTTTGGATAAAAGCGTCAGCTAAATGACTAAATGTAAATGTAAATGTAAATGTACATAGGGCTGGGGGAACATAGGGATGACCCCCACACACACACATACATAGATATAGCAGACGAGACATGTCTGGGCTTGTGTGTCATATACTGTACACAAATCGAGTACACACAATCGTTAGCGTCAGGAAGCTGTAGTCATCTCGACTTCATCCGTTCTCTTTTTAGTTCTCACCCTCTTCTGCCAGCTTGTTGCCTCCTCATCATTTTCTTTCTTAATGTCTTCCAGCTGGGAGATCTTCGAGGTGAGCTCAGCCAGCTCAGTGGCCTGCACACACGCACACAGAAACACAAGAGCAAACGGAGAGAGAGGCTTAAAGAGAGTTACAACAGATGGCCGCAGTCTGGATTCGATGCCCTCTCGCCCTGGAATTCCGAGAGCGGTTTAGAGGCAGTGTGTGGAGGCACGCAAAGTCAGAGGCCAGCGGAGTGTGACGCAGCTTCCTCCTTGTGGCACAAACTTAGGGAATGGCGATTGCTTAAAGGAGACATGCATTGCTATTCCTTTCACTATTTGGGCAACTTTACACAATTCCTGTGAGTCTATGGAACACATCTGTAATATTTCTTTCCAAAAAATTCATTGTTTTATATATTTAATCAATTACTCAAAAGCAAACATTTTCTACTTCAAGATTCCAAGCTGTTTGGGCTGGGCTCCGCCCATAAGCGCTTTGAGTGACAGTCGCCCACAGTCTGCGACTGGCACAGAGAGAGAGGTAGAAAGATTGAGGGGGATACTAATTAATTTCGCCGCAGGGGGCATAATCCCACAGGACAATGCATTGGTAACTTGTTTCAAATTACAATATATACCGCTGTGAATATTATTGCACGGATTGGAATATGGGCGTGCGCGTGGGAGTCAAAGATATTTTGACAGTGATATCCCAGGGAGAAGACCCTCCACCAGCCCCGCGCGCACACACATTTACACACTCCTGCGCGCGGTCCCTCTCTCTCTACCAGGGAGAAGACCCTCCACGCACGCCGGTCAGGTTGTATGTAAAATGCGTGTGTGTTTGTTTCCCCGACAGCTCCTGTCCCTCTCTATCTCTCTCTCTCCCTCTCTCTCTCTCCCTCTCTATCTCTCTCACTCCCTCTCTCTCGCTCGCTCGTTCTCTGCCTCTCTCTGTCAAAACCCGCTTGAGGAAGTGTCGGGTATTTCCAATCTCTCTGCTGTTGAACGAATGGTTGCGCTACAACCATAGAGGGGGTGTTAGTTATGCAGATCAGTGCCTTATTCACGTCAGCAAAACAGGCAAATCAGAATGACCTAATTCACTGGGGGAGGAGATTGTCTCAACTGAATTAGAGCAATCCGCCAAAATGGTCATTAGAGACACAGACCCATTGATACTAACCCCCCATTGCTATAAAACAATGCTAAACACTGGAAAAGGCCATTTATAAGACACAGGACCTTTAACACAATGTGCGCCATAAACGAGGTAACTCGTTATTGGCCGCCATGCGTTGAGCGCCAGAAAGGAGTTAACTCGTTTTTGGGATCGTTATTTCGTTTATTCGCTATATCTATTCATAATTCATAGCTGCAGCCTCTGGTATCCCCTTCAGAGCCTGTCTGAGCTGTCAGACGGTCAACACCGCCCTCTACTGCCAGGCGGAGCTATTGCATCTCATTCAAAATGGGATGGTGTGTTTTAGGAGGCGATCTGAGCCGGGCGGGCGGGGTTTAAATATTCAGGCGAGCCACTTCTATACAACGATGGCATCGAACAGTAACTCCGCCCGCCCGTCATTGTGAAACGGTCGGTAGTGTGGTGCGGACCTCCACAAGCATTATTTGGAATTGCGATCAGATATTTGGATTATCTCTTTTGCATTACATCAGATACAAGGTAAGAACATCATATATGAATTTGATCGTTGATCTGACATTTAATTCTACCCCGATCACAGCTATCTGTGTGGACCGTGTATGGCTGTTTACCGTTGGGTAGGAGGAGGGGGGCGGGCGAGCGCCCCGCTACAACGGTCATTTCATGTATGGACGAGGAGACATAATAGTGATAATCTAGCGTTGACTTCAGCATGATTAGATAATCAGCCGAATCTTGGGCATGTTGACTAGAAGCAACTCACTGAGACCCGACAGCGTTATTAGACCCATAGATATAATATAAGATATATTTTAAGCACTCGCAAATGTC
This sequence comes from Notolepis coatsorum, assembly GCF_963971535.1. Lineage (NCBI taxonomy): Eukaryota > Metazoa > Chordata > Actinopteri > Aulopiformes > Paralepididae > Notolepis > Notolepis coatsorum. Next base: position 74,165,704 of record NC_140180.1, on the reverse strand, counting down.
ACAGTCTAAAACTATATCCATTGAATAAAGACCTGGCGATGAATGGGGTATCAGCGCCCCCTGCTGCTGGCGGTCAATGTGTTAAAGGGGAACTTTGTCAAAAAACAATGCTGTTTTATTTTGCATATAATATCACACACGTCCAAAAATGCTTTTCCTCACATTTATTTAGTTTAGAAAATGTGTTTCAATATGGCCACCAGTGACAGGACATTGAATCCCTGTGTTGTGTTAATTACAGCTCCATGAAATTATGTAGAATAGATTAAATAAATAGCAATACTTTGTATTTAGGTATGCAGACGACTTGTCGCTTTTGGCGATATTCACCACTTTGAAATCCGAAATAGGTCATTTGTGTGATTGGATGATTTTCTTTTAATTTAGGGCTGGTGGTGCACATGGTGCTGCATTCAACCAGATGTTGTTTTTCGCACACTCATTGGCCAATGGGATGATTGTTTACAGCGTGCACATGCTTGACACGCAAACCACGGAATAATAACACATAGGAATTCAACATGACAGAATAACAATGGGAAGATTTGTGTTATTATTGTTGGATGTTATATCAGTGAAAACTAGTTAATGCCAGGCTTGGGGGGGGGGGGGGGGGTGTAGGGCACACACAAAAGGGGGGAATCTTAAAGTTAAGAGGGGTAACAACTTAGGGCTGGGCGATAAAACGATAACGATAACTATCGCGATAAATTATTTCCTCGAAATAAACATGAAACGTGGTCGCAAAGTTTCGATATATCGATTTTCCAAGCTTGGCTCCGTTCAGCCTCGGCTCAGCTCACTCACTAACAACAACCAACGTTACGTGATGACGTGTTTACGCACAACAGCTAACAACCAATCAGTGAAGGAGATGGCCGAGAGCGAAATATACCCGGAAGGAGGTAGGACTCACTCAACAACAAGGCTTGCTAGGCTAATTAGCTTGCACGGCGATGTTTTATATATTTACGTGCCGAGTATGTGTGTGACGTGAATTCTGAGGCCACGTTTATAGTAGTGGGGATATACAGTGGACGTCGTTTCAATATATTGTGGCGGAAGAGAGTATTTTAGTGTAATATTTAGCACATTGTCATGGAATACACCGCTTAGATACTACAGGCTTGCTAGGCTAATTAGCTTGCACGGCGATGTTTTATATATTTACGTGCCGAGTATGTGTGTGTTTTGAATTCTGAGGCCACGTTTATAGTAGTGTGGGGTATACAGTTCGTTTCAATATATTGTGGCGGAAGAGAGTATTTTAGTGTCATATTTATTGTCATGAGATACTCCGCTTGTCGGCTAACTACTACCGTGCGCGGACTGATGACGACATCAACTCGACTTGAGACATTCGCAGCAGCATAAGAAGTTAATTAAACTTGACGGACATTATATCAACGATAATTATCGATATCGAATTATATGAAAATAATTTTATAATTTTATCGCGATAACGTTTTTGGTCATATCGCCCAGCCCTATAACAACTGGTATTTCAGAGCGATAAGATAGGCTGGGGGAAGAATAATAAAAGCTATAGAAAACACAAAACAACCGGATGAAAGAAATAGGGAAAAAACACAAAATAACCACCACTTCCTAGCAGTTGAAAAGAAACAGGAAACCAAAAGCACTTCAGAAACAGACAACCCTAGAAACAGAACTTGAGACACTCCTCTAGTACTG
>NC_140180.1:74056509-74156509 GCF_963971535.1 Notolepis coatsorum | reverse complement strand
CAATAAAAGGATGTCTTGCACATGCTGATGTGCCCAGTCAATCAAAAAGGGTTTTCAGGTACCGGAGCTTTCTTATCGATTGGCTTGATGACAAACTTCTTGTCGTTGAAGGAGATGTTTCTGATCTCACTCCACGGGAAGCCAATCTTGGGAGTCATCCTGTTGGCAGAAGAGGGCGTGTTTACATCTATAATGACTGTATTTAAAGACCGCCACTGTGTCGCACATAGTCCTACTTGTCTGTCTTCTCGTAGATGTTGAGACCCAGTGCGTCCACTCCCAGCCACAGCTCCGATCCTTTCTTGTTCTTGATACTGAAGTAGTTGACCCCGTACATCTCCAGGTCCTGAGCAATCTTCAGGTACTCCACCATGGCATCCTCCCTGTGGGGGTTAGCTTTTTAGTTTGGAACATGTGGAGTTGAGGAAGAAAGAGCCCGCCCACTTGTCTGCTCCCAACATTTCAAGCATAATGATTTGGTATGTTTGATAAACGATAAACAGGAAGTAAGTATGTTTTAGTTGCACCAAAGTGCTGTACTATAATAAATACTATAATAAAACACAGTAAAACATCGTAAAGAAAGCAATACAAATATGACAAATATAACAACAAGTGAGAAAAATAAAACAGGGTAGGTGTGAGATCAGACTATCCATGCTAAAGCGTTGTCCAGTAAGCAAACGTTGGAGCAGAATTATTTGTTCTTAATTTATAGGGAGGCACCAAGGACATGTGTGTGTTTTTCTCTCACGAACAAAACGCCAGACGTGTGGGAATAATGTGTGCCGTAGAACTCTCTTCAGCATACCTCAGGACTCCCTTGTGTTCTTGGTGCCACACCTGGATCCGCTCCTCCCACTGCTCTTTATTCAGCTTGTGCTGCTCCAGAACCCTGGTTTCAACACGGGACACGGGCAAGACGGTGTCAGGATTGAGGCAGAAACAGAAAATGGGAATGAGATTGACTTCTGTTTACATTTATCATGATGCAAATCATTTCACACACAGGTGGACTTTTCTCACAGTCACAATCAAGACCAGGGTCAGTGTAACTGAGGGGTACAATTCCCTGACTGTATTACTAGATATGATACTTACTACCACTACCTTTGTACTTAATATTCGGCCACCCAGTACTCGGCATAAATATATTATGATGAACACTGTCACGTAGATGAAACGGATCCAACACAAATGTACGAATTAGAAATAGGTCTTTATTTCTACACAGCGATGGTGTGTAGAGCAAGCACTTAATCAAATCAATCACATTTATGAATGGAAATTAGTATGCACTTTTATGGCAAGAGTATTCGTCGGTATATCAATAGAGAATGTCCAATCTCTGAAGGCGCAGGTGGTACATATACGACCTGGAATAGTTTAAGGAATAACAGCAATGATACCTTAATGATTATAGACTGGACACACTAGGGGGGGGTTAATCCGGTCGCTTGTAAGCCGACAGGAGTAGGAAGGGGGGGGGGGTAGAATCCGGCTGCCTCATCCGGCCAAGGGTATCCCAGGTGAACCCACTGTAGTGCCGTTCAATGCGCCGGCGATCCTTGGACCACAGATGAAAGCAGATGGACTCTTTGTGGGCCGGCGTCCTCCGGTCCACGGAGGAGAGACGTGAAGCGACCTCGTCTTGCAGAGCGTCTCCTCACCTTGCGTCCTCTCCAGGGGGGGGGGTTCCAACACACGGCAGTGTCGGGGGTCTTTATCCATGGAATAATCAACGTATACAAAGCATAATCCGTGCCTGGGAAGGCGGGCTGTCGTCGGTAGAATAATCCGGTATACAGGTCCACTCGCTCGTCGGCTCTGGGGCTCCTCGGGTGCAGCTTCACGTGGGGTCAACCACCCTGGATAAGCAGCCAGTTCTCTGCCCGAAACGATGGGGTACTGACTACGGTAGTATTCTCACCGCACGAAGCACTATATATTAACAGACTATTATTAGCTTAATAGACTACGTCCAACTCGACGATATAGTGCCAAATATGACTATTCAAATATTAATATACACGATGTCTCAATACCGATGGTAGGCGAACTTGGCCTTACTCCCACACGTGGCGTCGCGGGGAGGCTTTACGTCTGTGACTCTATTGGAGGGTAAGAAACTGGACTGAAAAGAAAGTCCTACTTTAGTAGCGCAGTATATATACGCACTATGAACAAATAGTCCCATTAGTGGTGCGGTAGCCAGATTCCTACGCGGAACTAGGACTTGTTCGTACATGTTGAGCGGTACGTTTGAACTGGGTCTGGGGGTATGGCAGCCTGGCACCAAGGTCTCGACCAATAGTAGAATGGAGACTATTATGGGATGTTCAGTAGGCTAGAATGGATATTCAATGCATATTGTACAAGGAATATACAAGGGATATCAGGGAATATTAGAGAATATACAAATACAATTAAATATATATATATAAATAAATATATATTCGGTTTAATCTGGCCCTTCACAACAGCCACCCCCTGATTGGTCCCAGACCTAATCAGTTAAACAGAGACAGATTAATCGCGTTGTCTATTTACACATAAGGGTTTGCTGTAGGGGTCAGTCAACTTCACAAAGTCATAGGGTTATAGGGTCATGGTCATCATCGATTGTGTCTGGGAGTCGGGGCAGTTCTATGAGCCTCGCCACGGGACGGGTGTAAGTGCGACCCTGGACAAGCACTTCAGCTGCTCGGACCTTGCCGTCGGCACCGGTGATCACTTTGCTTACGCGGCCGGCCGGCCACATAGCTCTGGGCAGTGATTGATCAATAATCATGACGACTGTTCCTTCTGTCAAATTGTCTCTCTCCTTTACCCACTTCTGGCGGGTCTGTAGAGACGGTAGGTAGTGCAGTAGGAAACTGCTCCAAAACTTGTCGGCTAATACTTGGCTGTACCTCCACATTCGTCGGCCGTTCGCTTCTTCAGGCCGGTACATTGTCTGGGGTAATGCAGGATCTAGCCGCCCCATCAGGAGTGTGTTGGGGTCTGCGGAGATAACAGTGCTCAATCCACAGAACACAGGCTTCTTATTCTCAGCCTCCTCCTGACTGGCTTTCCTCGGGATAGGCGTGGGCCACTGTCCTTCCGGGAGTCTTAGGAATGCGGGGCCGTCACTGTAGACATTGCGACGGGTGAGGTCATCTAGGGGCATTCCCCGGGTGATGACGTCAGCTGGGTTCTGTTTTGTATCAACGTAGCGCCACTCTGTTTCTCCGGTTAACTCTTCGGTTAAGTCTTGAATCTCGGTGATTCTGACTCCCACGAAGACTTTGTACTTGCATGAGTCCGATTTGATCCAGGCGAGTACTGTCGTGGAATCTGACCACAGGATTGTTCTAGACACCGGTATGGTGAGCTCACGTTGGATGAGCGTGGCTAGGTGCGCTCCGGCTAGGGCTGCGCAGAGCTCTAGGCGTGGGATAGATTGTTGCTTGCGTGGGGCTATTCTCGAGCGGGCGAGGACAAATGCTGTGTAGATCTCTCCCCCCCTTTCTTGGGCCCGCAAGTAGGCTACTGATCCGTATGCGACCTCTGAGGCGTCACTGAAGACGTGTAAGTCCATTTTACATGTCTCTGGCCTCACCGTGGGTGGGAAGTAGCTTCGGCGCATATTAACGCCTGGGAGTGAGTGGAGCTCCATCTCCCACTCTCTCCAGGTGGATGCAAGATGTGCGGGAATGGGGTCGTCCCAACCCTGGTCCTTGTCCCACAATGCTCGTACAATCATTTTTGCCCTGGTGGTGTACGGTAGAATACATCCTAGCGGGTCATATTGTCGGGCGAGTGTTGTGTACACACTCCGTCTGGTGGTCGGCGCCGCCGCCGGCCTTCCCTGCTCCGTAGTCAGGGGCTTGTGTCTGTAGTGAAGCGAATCTGTTTTGAATCGCCACACCAATCCCAGGGTCATCTCCTGGGCTTCTCCCGGGATTGTAGCCATCCAGGTCTCGCTGCTGGCTGCCTTGTCCTCGGAGGAGAGGCTGCGCAGTACTTGCGGATCGCTGCTGGCCCACTGCCTGAGATCAAAGCCGCCTTTGATCAATGAGGCGCGGAGTTTAATCAGGAGAGCCTCGGCTTCTTCCTGGGTTGAAAGGCTTTGTAGACAGTTGTCTACGTAGAAGCTGTTCTTTACGCTGTGTCGGACCTCTTCGTCCGCTGCTGGGTCCTCTGCTACATGTTTCTGTAGTGCAAATGTAGCACAGCAGGGGCTGCACGTCGTTCCGAAGGGGAGGACTTCCCATTGGTAGATGGCTGGGTGCTCATCTCCTGGCTTCTCTCTCCATAGGAACCGTAACAGGGGCTTGTCCTCCTCTACTAATCTCACCTGCAGGAACATTCCTTTAATGTCCCCGCTGATGGCCACCTTTTCCTGGCGGAAGCGGAGTAGAACGCCGAGTAGGGAGGGGCCGAGTGTGGGACCGGGCAGTAACTCTTTATTCAGATTTTGGGATCCGATCTGGTAGCTGCAGTTAAATACTATGCGGTCTTTACCGTTGTGATGGACCTTGTGGTGAGGCACGTACCACGATTCAGTGGTCTGGTCAGCCTCTTTAATGTCCATCTTTGTGACGTGTCCCGCTGTGATGAGCTTCTCAATCTCAGCGCGGTATACACTCTCTTGGGCGGGGTTCTTGGCTAAGCGCCGCTCCGTGTTCAGCAGGTACCGTTCTGTGGCGTCTGTCTTGGCGTGGAAAGTAGGCATTCCTTCTCGCCGCAGGAGTGGCGTGGCGTATCTCAACACGCCGTTGACCGGGACTCTCTTGGTCCCTGTCTCGAGGAGGTGAATGGCGTAAATGTCATCTTTAGAGCGAATGTCTTTCTTTCCGTTCTTAAAGGGCATTTGTTCCAAGGTCCATAACCGCTCTACGTGTTGCAGGAGTGCGGTTTCTCCCTCCGTGACTCGGGAGTGGAGACATCTAGTGGCTGTACTTCGGTTGAGAGATTTGGCGAGCGGGCCTTGGAGAGTCCATCCCAAACGGGTCTCGACTGCTGCAGGACAGCCTCGGGGTCCGGTATGAACCCGGTCTATCGGGACAATGAGGTCTGCATGGTCGGAGCCTATCAACAGGGTCGGCATAGCATTGTCTATGAGCGGGATCGGTAACTTGCGCAGATGTGCATATTTCTCCATCAGCTTGGCGACGGGGTATGTGTACCGCGACAGTCCTATTTCTTGGCTGGTGAAAGCGTCTGTAATCTGGTACCGTCGCTCAGGCTGGCCGCTTGCTGCGATAGAAAATGAGACATTCTCGCCCTTTATCGTCTTCAAATCTCGTCTTATTGTCCGAATTGTCATTTGGGTTTCGCTTCCCCGCAGCCCTAGCTGGGCCGCAGCGGAGGCGAGCAGAAGGGTCTTCTCTGACCCGTCATCAAGGACGGCGTAAGTGTCCAGGACTTTATTCTGGTAGCTTAGTGTCACACGCACTACTTTTAGGAGTACTCGGGCTCCACTGCTGCTGGCGGGATCGATGTACATGACGCTCGCTTTGCTGCTGGATGGTGCGGGTGAAGGGCGCCGTCTGTTACTGTCGTGAAGTATGTCCAGATGGGCTCCATCGCACTTGGTGCACCTTTTCTTTAAGCGGCATTCGGCTGCCATGTGTGAGCGCGCACAGCGAAAACAGCGCTTGTTGGACTTTATCCATTGACTTGCTTCCTCCGCGTTCAGCTTGGGGAAGGAGTCACATTGCGCTAGCCAGTGTTCTTTCTCACAGTAGGGGCACACTATCTTCCACTTCTCCGTTCTGGAGGGGGTACTGTGGCTCCTGCTGCTCGGTACTGACTCCGATTGGTGCATCACAGTCACCGATCTTCTTCCATCATTTAGTCGTCTGGTTCCTTCTCTGGAGCCAGGGGTGCTCCGTCCGAATGTATCTAGCCGTAGGCTGCTGACTTCTCTCGCCAGGAAGTCTGCTAGATCGAGGAGGTTCGGTTCGGGGCCATTCGGGTCTCGTGGTCTCTCTGCCGCCTAAAACGCTCCTGTCGAGCGGGCGGCAGCTTCTCCAAGATCCTTTCCACATTTGAGTTGGCGTAAAGTTCATGCCTCCCCTTCTCTCTCTGCGCTCCCAACATCCCTACCAGGGACTGCACTCTGATGGACAGGTCGTCCAGTGCTCGATTGTCTATTGCTGGGGGTAAGCGGTCGATGTGTCGGATCTCCTGGATCACGTAATCCCATATGCGCCCATACCTCTGGTCCAATGCTACCAGCGCTGCTGTGTATGGGGTGGTGGAAGTCGCGTAGGCGAGCGCTATATTATGTGCGCGGGGTACCTTTAAGTGCTTCAGTAGGATGGCGTATTTGTGGCGTTCATCCAATACATCCACCAACATGGTCTCCAGACACATGCGGAGTTCTGTATACTGGGCCCGGTTCTCTTGGGTGAAGTCGGGTACCATAGGCGTGCCAATGTATGACGCTGACTGTGGATACATCGGCGAGCGTTGGGGGAGAGGCCTCCTAGGCGAGTCTCCTCCCGCTCCTTGGTATGGGCTGGTACCGGCAGTGTACCATGGCCCGCTTGTCCAGGTGCTGTTCCTCGGTGCGGGTCGTGCGTCGTGCTCACCCGTGTATAGAGTCGGGGGTCTGTAGCGCAGCTCCGCGGGAGTATAGCCTGGGCTGTACCGGACCTCCTGGTCCGGTAGAGTACTGTGCTGTCGTCGGGCGTGGTTCTCCTCCTCTTCCTCTTCGTCTTCAGTTAGGTCATCCAGTGCTTGTAGTCTCTGGTTTAGCCTCTCCACAGGATATGCTGCTCCTTCCCGGTTGCTAGGTCTCGCTTGGACCGGTGGGGGGAGGTGGTCTGTGGGGGGTATAGACCTCGTCTGTTGGTCAAGTTCAGGGTTGTTTACTCGGCTAGGGGATGCCGCCCTGGAGGTGTGTCTAGACGAGTTCCTGGAGCCTCTGGCGGAGGGAGAGGGTGTTGTCCGTCTGATCAGCTGTTCTATTAGTTGCGCTTGCTGTCTGTCGCGCTCTGCGTCCCGTAGAGCACCAGCAGCTGCTCGCTGGCTGTCTGCTCGGTCTCGGGCCACATTCTCTTCCCTCTGAATGCGTCTTATTTCTAGACGTATATGCTCTTCTTCGCTCCGCTGCTGGATCTGCAGTCGGTCGCGTTCAGCAGCGGCGTTCAGGCTGATGAGGAAGGCCTGCTGTAGGGTCCTCTCTGCCTCGCTGGGAGAAGGCGGTTGTATAGGGGAGCCTTCCCTCGGGGTACTCCTTGCGGAGCCTTGGAGCTCTATCTCCACGGTGCTCTCCCCGTCTTCTTCCGTGCCGAGTTCTCTCTCGGTGGCGTTGTATTCCTCCCGGGACTCATCGGGGACTACTTCTTCAGTACTGGCGGGGTGTGAAGTCATGTCTGGTTCCCACTGGTCCCCACCGTGAACTTGGTCAGTTACATTAGAACCCGTAGGGGCCTCTATGGTCGGGGTAGTCTGGGCGTTGGGGTTAGACATACTTTTACTTTCTAGTTTTACCGCGTTTACTGTTAGTAGAAGACTAGGTTGTTGACTGACAGCGTAAGCCTCTAAGTACTGAGGGAGCCGTCGTTCGCGCTGCGGGTGTTGGTTAGGAGGATCGTTTCGTGGAGTGTTCATCATAGGCCATTTCAATATTAATAACACTATATTAATATTACACTAATTACCATCCGGTTCGAAGGACCAATTGTAACTGAGGGGTACAATTCCCTGACTGTATTACTAGATATGATACTTACTACCACTACCTTTGTACTTAATATTCGGCCACCCAGTACTCGGCATAAATATATTATGATGAACACTGTCACGTAGATGAAACGGATCCAACACAAATGTACGAATTAGAAATAGGTCTTTATTTCTACACAGCGATGGTGTGTAGAGCAAGCACTTAATCAAATCAATCACATTTATGAATGGAAATTAGTATGCACTTTTATGGCAAGAGTATTCGTCGGTATATCAATAGAGAATGTCCAATCTCTGAAGGCGCAGGTGGTACATATACGACCTGGAATAGTTTAAGGAATAACAGCAATGATACTTTAATGATTATAGACTGGACACACTAGGGGGGGGTTAATCCGGTCGCTTGTAAGCCGACAGGAGTAGGAAGGGGGGGGGGGGTAGAATCCGGCTGCCTCATCCGGCCAAGGGTATCCCAGGTGAACCCACTGTAGTGCCGTTCAATGCGCCGGCGATCCTTGGACCACAGATGAAAGCAGATGGACTCTTTGTGGGCCGGCGTCCTCCGGTCCACGGAGGAGAGACGTGAAGCGACCTCGTCTTGCAGAGCGTCTCCTCACCTTGCGTCCTCTCCAGGGGGGGGGGTTCCAACACACGGCAGTGTCGGGGGTCTTTATCCATGGAATAATCAACGTATACAAAGCATAATCCGTGCCTGGGAAGGCGGGCTGTCGTCGGTAGAATAATCCGGTATACAGGTCCACTCGCTCGTCGGCTCTGGGGCTCCTCGGGTGCAGCTTCACGTGGGGTCAACCACCCTGGATAAGCAGCCAGTTCTCTGCCCGAAACGATGGGGTACTGACTACGGTAGTATTCTCACCGCACGAAGCACTATATATTAACAGACTATTATTAGCTTAATAGACTACGTCCAACTCGACGATATAGTGCCAAATATGACTATTCAAATATTAATATACACGATGTCTCAATACCGATGGTAGGCGAACTTGGCCTTACTCCCACACGTGGCGTCGCGGGGAGGCTTTACGTCTGTGACTCTATTGGAGGGTAAGAAACTGGACTGAAAAGAAAGTCCTACTTTAGTAGCGCAGTATATATACGCACTATGAACAAATAGTCCCATTAGTGGTGCGGTAGCCAGATTCCTACGCGGAACTAGGACTTGTTCATACATGTTGAGCGGTACGTTTGAACTGGGTCTGGGGGTATGGCAGCCTGGCACCAAGGTCTCGACCAATAGTAGAATGGAGACTATTATGGGATGTTCAGTAGGCTAGAATGGATATTCAATGCATATTGTACAAGGAATATACAAGGGATATCAGGGAATATTAGAGAATATACAAATACAATTAAATATATATATATAAATAAATATATATTCGGTTTAATCTGGCCCTTCACAACAGTCAGAGACAATCGCTTGATTGATTGATTGAAAAGTTTATTAACAGATTGCAGAATGGGTACAGTACAGTACAGCTCAATACATACAATTGTTAAGGGGATGCAGACGAGAGAAAGACTTTCGTCTTGTTTACATCAGGGTCCCCCATTTTCAATTCATCATAACATATATGACATACATGACATACAGATAGACAGTACTGCTACATCTATACATTTATGACATATCAGATTTGCAAATACAGTACTGTTTGTGATACAAAAGTGTCCAGAAAAGGAGTGTATATACATTTGGCATAGAAACTGTACATTGGAGGAGGTTGGTTGGGTGGGGTGGGGTTGGGTGGGTTGGGTGAGGGCTGTACATTGGAGGTGGGGGGGGGGGGGTTGGGAAGGGGACACACACCCATTTTACACTGTACATTGGAATATTGACAAAGCCTTACTTGGTCATTTACTGTACAACTAGGTTAGGACATTTGTAGGGGCCAGTTTCGAATTGCAGTCTCACGTAGGTGTTTTTTTAGAGTGTTTTTGAAGGTGGGTAGTGATTCACATTCCTTTACAGCTTTAGGCAGGGCGTTCCACATTGATGTGGCATAATTGCGAAACGTGTTTAGTCCCTTGTTTGAGCCGAATCTGGGTTTTACATGATTTGTGGAGCTCCCTCTGGTGTTGTGATCGTGGTATTCACTGACCTTTGGGAAGTATTTTGACATGTACATGGGTACCTTGGTCGCGTAGTGTATCTTGTAGACCAGGCCCATTGCAAGTTGCTGTACTCTGTCGTCTACTCTAAGCCATCCTAGGTTGTCAAAGTGGGCAGGGGTGAGGTGGGTTCTAGGAGTCAGGTCAAGTAGTAGTCTGACTAGCTTGTTTTGAGATGTTTGTAATTTGTTTTTTAGTGCCTTTGAGGTGCTTTGGTACCATGAGGTGCAAGCATAGTCGTAGTACCCTTGAATGAGTGCTCCTGCTAGAGTCTTCAGGGTATTCTTGTTTACCAGAGAGGAGATCCGGTACACCAAATGCAACAAACATACAGGAATTTGTCACATCACAATCACGTGAGCTTGAAATGACGAGGTTCCATCTACGTTAAAAGTAGTTTTGTGATACCAAGCTTTGTTGTAACCCTGAATGAAGACATGTTGCTGAAACACGTTGGTTTCAATTATATGAATAAAGAACATTATTTTTAGAACATCCATCGGCCTCCAAGAGCAGCTGAATATTTCTCCCTTGCTAGTTGTTTCCAGTTTATACATCTCGGTTGAAAGAGGAAGTTGCAAAGGTGTGATTTACAGTAAATGGCTCACTGGGTTTTTCCCAATCTCCTCCGGCACGTAGAGAAACAAACAACCCACGACTAGCTTTTCTGTGACAACCATGGGGGACCACGATCACTAAAGAAAAGCATTGCAATCACTTGAAGTGTGAGTCAGGGTTCCTGCAGAAGTTAAATGTAAGACTATATAAGACTTTTTTTAAAGACAACTTTGAATAGAATTGAATACCTATTTCACGGCCATACTGGCAAAAAAGTATGAAGGAAAGAAAAAATCATATGGAAAGTAATTCCATATGAATTGTTGGGGGGGGGAACTGATAGCCTATTACCGTACTGCTTACTTTACAACGTGGACATTTCCCAATAACACATTTAAATGAGGTACAGAGAAGTTATCACAACATAGAAGTAACTTCCTAATCCAATACATTTTGGAGACTTTCTAAGACGTTTTAAAACCCTGCGGGAACCCTGGTGAGTGTAATACATCACCTGAAAGTACTCAACTGTCTTCATCAACTACGTGAGAAAAATACACCACACTCCTATTCAGGGGTGTAAAGTACTTGAGTAATTGTTACAATACTTAAGTACTGTTTTGGGGGATTTGTACTTTACTCAAGTATTATTAGGTTTGTATACTTGTACTTTTACTCAATTACAGTTCAGAGAAAAAAAACTAAATTTTTACTCCTTACATTTAAAATGCAGACGATTTTAATTAGTATATTTGTTTCTCTGGCCGAACTAACGTTAACGTTATTAATCCTGCGGCCGCACTTTATTTAAAAACAGCCAATCAAATCCCCATCAATGGAAAATGAACCCGCCCATACCCATGCTGATTGGTCCTTGTGCAAAACTAGAAAGCGAGGATCTTTGATTAAACACCTGCTATCAGAAGAATAGACAGTCAGAGTGACAAGCTACAGAAGATGGCCACAAACGATAGTACGAGTGATGAAACGGAACATTTCATTGCCCCGGAATTAAAAAAGATCGAAACTTTTTTACTTTTACTCAAGTGCGTTTTTAGCCAGATACTTGATTGATTGATTGATTGAAAAGTTTATTAACAGATTGCAGAATGGGTACAGTACAGTACAGCTCAATACAATTGTTAAGGGGATGCAGACCAGAGAAAGACTTTCGTCTTGTTTACATCAGGGTCCCCCATTTTCAATTAATCATAACATATATGACACACACAACATACAGATATACACACGACATACAGACTCTGACTTTTACTTGATTAAGATTTTGAGACGGTACCCATACTTTCACATAAGTATAATTTCTGGGTACTTTTTACACGCCTGCTCCTATTTACCATGTTTAGATACCTGTAATAAGGTTTAGAATCATCGCTCAAGTGAAAACGTAAAACTCCCATCTGCAGAATAGAGACCTACATCAGTGGTGACAGCACATTAACATTTACATTTAGTAATTTAGCAACTTACAAATTGAGTACAACAAGTCAGCAGGAGGGGTAGCCTACAACTCTGGCGGCTAAGGGTAATTGTTTTCTAGCAGTGCCAAACTTGAGTGCTACACTAATTGAGTGCATAGTATTATAGACATATTAGCATAGTAGATAGTAGTATTGACATATTAGCATAGTAGGTACAGTAGTAGTATAGGTATATTTTTTTATAATGACATTAGATTAGATAAGATTAAAATGTATTGTCATTATACAGCACAACTACAGTACAACGAAAATAAGTGGGCATCTAACCAGAGTGCAAATGTAACAGTAAAGTGCAATAGTACAATGTACAAGTGATCTAGTATATATATATAAATGAGTACTACTGAGTAATAATGCTAATCAGATGTATGTACAGTATTATAGTATCATTATGTACAGTGATACAGGTATAAATACACAATGGTAGCAAGCCATACCAGCTAGCGGTATAACTAGTAAGAGTATAGGTAAGGCATATATGTGACCCAGTCTGGTGATGATGCCTACAAATCGCGAGGGTGAAATGACACCTACAGTTCGAGAGTTGAAGAACATATTTAGTATAACAGCGAACAGATATAATAACTCTAATTGTAAGAATTCTGTGTTTAAAAAAGGCTGTTTTGAAACAGTTTGTCCTCTCCACAGAGGAGAGGTGGGGGCTGGGTTAATTTTTGCATCTGAATAGAGCTGCGCGTTGGGATTCAGATTCACTGAGCCAGGTAAAGGCATTCACACAGAGAGAGTCATTAACGTTAACGATGGACGCATTCAGGTGAGGGTAGTTGTCCCCCCCCCCCCCAAACTAGCTGAAGTGTGAATATATGATATTCAAAACATTCTCAGATTTCAAAGTATGACACATCATTTGAAAGCTTACATTCTGTACTTTCACAATCTAGAAAATTTTGGAAAATGAAAATAGAGACATGTCGGCACAAACGCTGGACTTGGTCACATATACAGATATAGATATAGTACAAGTATGTAAACAGGAATATATGCAGGTATATTCAGACCGATGTGGATAATAATAATAATAATAATAATAATAATAATAATAATAATAATAATAATAATAATAATAATAATAATAAATTTGTAACGCACTTTATATTGTGACAATCTCAAAGTGCTACATGAAAGGAGATACAGATTAACAAAAACAATTTATAAAAACAATTCAAATGAATAAAACAACAAATGAAATGGAAGAAACATTCAGATAATTTTTTTTTTAAACACACAAGGCATCAGTCAGTCCATTTAGGCAAATGCCTTGTTAAAATAAATGTTTTTAGTCCCCTTTTAAAAGCCTCAACGGACTGTGGTGCTCTTAGATGGTTGAGGAGGGCATTCCACAGCCGAGGAGCAGCTGAGCAGAAGGCCCGGTCGCCCATTGTGCGGAGGTTCGTTTTGTGTATGGGTTTGAGTGTGTTTGAGTATCCAGAGCGGAGGGAGCGGGTGGAGGTCGGGGGAGCGATGAGCTCCTTTAGATAGGAGGGGGCGTTGCTGTGGATACACTGATGGGTGAGGAGGGAGACCTTGTATTCAAGCCTGAAGGACACGGGGAGCCAGTGTAGGGAGTGGAGTCTGGGTGTGATGTGTTCATATTTCCACACTCTCATCAGGATCCTAGCAGCACAGTTCTGAATGTACTGGAGCTTCTGGATGCTCTTGCTAGGGATCCCGATGAGCAGTGTGTTGCAGTAGTCAAGCCTTGAGGAGACAAAGGCGTGAATGAGTTTTTCCACATTTGGCAGGGTGAGTGTGCACGGAGTCTGGCTATATTTCTAAGGTGGAAGAATGAGGTTTTGCACAGGTGCTTAATGTGGGATTCAAAGGTCAGGTGGGGGTCTAACGTACTGAAACACACAAACCACACAATGTAAAAAAAAGACAAGAAATTACTTGTCTGAGATGACTTGCAGGAGGTGAAGTGAGCAGATCTCAGATCAGATCCTTTCATGACAGTATGACGAGCACAAATCACATGGGATCTCATCTTTTCAATTCTGATTTGGACCACCTTCATGGTTCTAAATCAGATACAAATCAGATTATTTTGCAATGTGACCTCAATCTGAACAGACATGTCAGAATTCATGCGACTTCTACATCACTCCAGGCTGACATTCAACACAATTCTGTGCTGGCATGAGTCACTCTGTGAATACAAACATGGACGACAGCTGTGAGGGAGGTGGTCAGTAGAGGGACAGTGAGGTGTTTACCTAGTAGTAGATGTTTACTAAGTATTTGTGGTGATACTTCTATACAAGCAATACTTGAGGGGACACATCATAACTGGTCTGTGTTTGAAAGGATATTGAAAGAAGAAATGGCTCTCTTTCACCTCCCCCTCACCCCCATTATCATCTGCATACAAATGAGCTGGCCTCCACTGCACATCAACCTATAAATTAAACCATAAACTGTGACTTCAGTGTCCTTCATGTTTACTGTACGTCCACCACCTTCATTATTGTTCATTGGTGCAGTGGACGCGGGTCAGTTCAGGAGTGTGACCAGTTCGCACTGGAATCAGATCTAGGCCGCATTTTCTAAATACTGTGAACAGCCAAACAAAAATAAATCAGATCTGAGCAATAGATCAGAATTTTGCGCTAAGGCTTGCAGTGTGAACGTAGCCTGAATTATATGGTGTACAGCAGTGCTTCTCAACATAGGGTCTAGGCTCCCTCAAGGGTCATCGATGGTGTTCCAGGAAGGTCTACTAGTTCACTATTCCATGCACTCAGACCAGGCATCCTGGCCCACGGGTCAAAGCGTCTCTGGCAGCCTGCGATGAGTTGTTAAGGTGTAAATGCATGGGTTGTATTTGATCTGGTTCCAATACAGTTTTAAACCAACCAACAACATCACATGATACTTTGCTTTTAAGAAGGTAAAACTGTCAAGTTAGGAATGACAGCATGTTGAAAGCTTGCTAGGCTATTGGTTGCACGACAACTAGGCATCAGGTGTGTTTTCATATACAAGGCTGTTCTTGGTAAACTTCCATGGTACATCAGTTATTTGTCCTCTAGATCACAGAAGGTGTATCTAAATGGCAGCCTGTCCAGTAGCAGAGGTCTAGAGTGTGGCGTGCCGCAAGGAAGTTGCCTAGGACCTTTGCTCTTCTCTGTATTTACGAATGACCTATCTTGGGCTACCAAATGTGCTACAACAGTTCTTTATGCAGATGATTCAACATTGTATTACGCGGCACCATCATGCAATGTACTTAATGAAGTTTTGAGTAGAGAACTTAAAGTTGTGCATGACTGGGTAGTATGTAATAGACTTGTCCTTAATATCTCCAAGACTAAATGTATTGTGCTGGGAACAAGGCACAGGTTATCTACAAATCCAAAGCTTCATTTAAACTTGTGTAATTCAGCAGTTCAACAAGTTGAAAGTACTAAACTCCTTGGAGTGATGCTGGATTGCACTCTGTCTTGGTCTCAGCATATTAATTATATTGTTTTAAAAATGGGAAGAGCAATTGGTATTTCCAGGAAATGTGCTTCTTTTGTTGCCCGTCCCCTTTTATGTCAGATAGTGCAAAGTTTAGTTTTATGTCATCTTGACTATTGCTCTGCGATGTGGTCATCTGCTGCCAGTGGTGACCTCAGGAAGCTCCAGGTGGTCCAGAACAGGGCAGCACGGTTGGTACTGGGCTGCTCACTAAGGTCTAATGTGAGCCGTATGCATGCCCGCCTCTCTTGGCTTAACGTTGAAAATAGATTGTCTTTTAATATACTTGTGCTGTTCAAGTTGGTCATGAGCAGTAAGACTCCTGTTTTTATACATAATCAGATTGTTTTTAGTAATACTGTGCACGAGCATTACACTAGAGGTTCCAGTAGTGGGCAGCTTGAATTGCCAGGTCCTAGAACCAGCGCTCTGGGGAGATCTTTTATTTTTAGAGCATTAACTCTGTGGAATGGCCTGCCTCGGAACCTCTGCTGCATTTACAGTAGATTCACTTTTAAAAAGAATCTTAAATTGTTTTTAAATTGTTTTTAACACTGTAAAGTAATTTTTTGTTTTTGTTTTACGCTAATGTAATTTTAGCTATATTAATTGTTACAGTAGGTTCATTATGCATTGTGTGTACTGACTTTTAATAATTTAGTTTTTTGCAATAGTGATTGTTTTTGTGTTTTTTTTGTGTGTGGACCCCAGGAAGACTAGCTGGTTGCTATCGCACCAGCTAATGGGGATCCCTAATAAAATCAAATCAAATCAAAAATAGTTCCAAGCTTGAATTAGTTCAAAACTCCCTTAATCTCAGATCCAGCACCTGGATGCACTTTAAAATACCGCCCGTGTGGACTGAGGCAAGTAAAAGAAGCCTATTTTATTTTGGTCCTTGGTCCTGGAATTACCTCCAGACACGTCTCAAATTGGCCTCCCCGTTTGTATTGCTTCAAACAAAAAATTCTGAAAACCTTTCCACCTGCTGCTCTGGCTTTGATGTGTAGCACTTTTCTACAGGTTGATTGTTACTGTTTTATTGTGCTTGTATTTTATTGAGCTGAATTTTATTTTTCATTTAAAATGTTGGTTGTATGGTAGTCTACTGTATGTGTATCGTGCTTTGTTATGTATATGTATTGTCACAATTCGTGCTTGCCTTCTTGGCCAAGAGAAAAAGAGACCTCGGTCTCAATAGGTTTTTATTCCTGGTTAAATAAAGGTTTGATGATGATCTTGTGAGTCGTGTATGACTTGTGAGATGTGTTCAGTTGGACACATCTCCAACGTTGGATCCCAAAATTTGCCCTTGTCATAAAAACTTTCAGGACCCCCGGCTTAGACATTAAGTCGACGAGAAAAGTGACTATTTTGATCACTTTCTACACTTATATCTCAGCGATAGAGAATGCTTAATCCCTGGACTTCATCAGAGTGCTTGACTTATTCTCAGTCCTGGCTCCACAATGGTGGAACGAACTTCCCACCACAGTCGACTAAAAACACACATATTCAATCAATAATAAACAATAAAAGAAAATAACCTTACTTTTACTATTATGTATGTACTATGTTACCCCTACTACCTATCATGTTAATATGTCTATACTACTATTTACTATGTTACTATCCCTATACTACTACCTATGCTAGTATGTCTACTACTATGCACTCAGAGTGTATAGCACTCAAGTTCGACACTGCTAGTCTAGACGAACAATACCACTTATACCCTTAGCTGCAAGAGATGTAGTACCTCCTGCTGACTTGTTGTTAACAATCTGGGAGTCCCTTTAGATAAAAGCATCAGCAAAATGACTAAATGTAAATGTAAATCACATTTACCAACATAAATCTTATGGGGCAACAGTGGCTCAGGAGGTAGAGCGGTCGTCTGGTAATCTGAAGGGCCCTCCCGGCAGCATGTCAAAGTGTCCTTAAACAAGACTAACTGCCCCTAACTGAGCAGGGTGGCACCTTGCATAGTCACCTCCACTGTCAGTGTGTGAATGTGTGAGTGAATGGGTGAATGTGAGGCATAAGTTGTAAAGCACTTTGGATAAAAGCTAAATGCAGTCCATTTACCATTTATCAGATGGGAGGGGGGTAGAAATCGTACACAAATTTGGGGGCCCTTGACGTGAAAGAAGGTTGACAACCTCTGGTCTACGGTTTACTCTGCAGTGTCATGGCGGTGGAGTGAGTGACACACCTCTGTGGCAGTAGCTTTTCCCTGGTGAGGTATCCTGGCACGTGGTAGTCTTTCCTGTAGTCGCCGTGTTTGGTCTGGATGGTGTAGGAGGCCAACAGCACCGCGGTCTCCGGTGGACAGTAGATGTCATCGTTCAGGATGCTCTCTTTGACCTACGTCAACATGGAAAGTGCACGTTGTCAAGTTTGACTTTATTCAAGTTTAAAGACTATTTGCCATTTGCTCAGGTATAGGTATACAGGGCATGGGATCTCTGAATCTCTCAGTCAAGTAGTAAAAACTGATACTAAAAACATAGTCAAAAGTGAACATAAAAAAAAAATACTCATCAATAACAATAATAATAATAATAATAAATAGTCTTTAATCACATTATAATAAAATAAAAAAATTATATAAAATTGACATTCCTAGTGTGTGTGTGTGTGGGGGGGGGGGGGTAGGCTACTAACTGACCCTGTAGAGAAGTGGAGTTTGCGCTCGTACACATTTTGTGTAGTATGACTGTAGGGATACGTGTGTAACTGTGTGTGTCAGAGTGGTTTTCACTGCAGGGTATTTCACTCCAACCTTCCCTGAAACGCTTGTTTCGGTTTTGTTTCTGGCACATTGTGTGTGGGTGGGTTAGCCCCTTTCGGGTCTGTGATGCACGCCAACAAGGTTGGATGAGTGAATACACAACCTCTTCCAACCTTGTTGGCGTGCAATCATCACAGACCCGAAACGGGGGTGGGTGTATGTAGGTCAGGTGACAGGTCTATGTGTGTCTGCAATGGTAGACCTACGCGTTTGGTTGATTGATTGGTTGAAAACTTTATTAACAGATTGCAGAATGGGTACAGTACAGTATAGCTCAATACATACAATTTTTAAGGGGATGCAGACCAGAGAAAGACTTTCGTCTTGTTTACATCAGGGTCCCCCATTTTCAATTCATCATAAAATAAATGAATCTGTGGTGGCGGCTACGTGGCGTAGTGGGCAAGGCGTTCGCCACGAATGCGGAGACGCTGGGATCGCCTGTTCGATCCCAGCGCTCCACATTGCTTTCAGTTTAGCTGGTCGTCCGTACTAATACACATTGGCCGTATTAGGGGGTGGGAAACTGATGGGTGGGGATCGGGCGTTGTGAACAGCGACTCCTACAGGTCGGTTGGTGCGCCTGCGCAGTAGAATCAGGAAGTGTCAGGGGCAGCGTGAGCCTCCCACGCGTTACTCCTCGCCACTGAGAGATCGAGCTGCGCAGGTGAAAAGATGCGACTGCTGTTACCTCAAGTACCGGAGGGGACTTGTGCTATGTATGACTTAGTCCACATTGCAGCCGGCTTGTGGGAGGCAAGAAACAGCGTTCGTGACAGGGGAGGGGTTGAATTGGATGATACGAAATTGGGATGGGAGAAAATATAGAAAATGGGAGAAAAAGTGGATAAAAAAAAATGAATCTGTGAATCTGCGTAGATCTGTGAATGTTCTATGTGTTCTGCAGAAGAAGATGCACATAAAATGCGTGGGAGGTCGGCCTGTGGTTGAGTCTGCATATATCTCTCTGCACGCGACGTTACCACGCTCCTCGTCTCTAACCTGGAGGAAGAAGAGGCGCTGGGTCGCCTCCTGGATCAGCTCGTCGGCCACGTCCTCGGGGTAAAACTTGGCCCTGAATTTAATGAGCAAGGGGTTCTCCCTCTTCACGTCCTGCGCAGTCACCTGGGAGAACAGCACCACAGCGGGGAGGCAAGGGGACAGAGGGGGGACAATGATTACCCACAGCAGGACGCGGTGATGACATTTAGCTCAATACAATCATAACCATTATTGCGTATGTGAATCGGTCCCATCTGCGACCAATTAAAACATCGGGGGGGGGGGGGGGGGGGTGATTATGTCAAAGTGAGACACGTTTTAACTGTCGTTTCTACTCACCCTCTTGTTGAGTTTTAACCAGGTGGAGAAGCCTTTGCTGTCCTGATACTGGAGACCGAAGAACCAGGTCTCCCTCAGCCCGATTGTCTTCACTATCTGGACATACAATAACTTCCTGTGTGAACGTGATATACATCACCTACTCGACCTCTACTGTCTATGTATACACAATACCTCATATAATAATAAAACTTGTCATAGGTATGAAAACTATGCTCATTGGGAATAGTGCTAATCAGATGTATGTAGAGTTGTAGTATTAATATGTACAGTGATACAGGTATAAAGACACTATGGTAGTAAGTCATACTGGCCGGCAGCGTATAGTAAGAGTAAGGGATATGTACATATAGATATAGTAGCCTATCTATACAGATATATAAAAAGGAGTATATGCAGGTATGTATATATATGTGATATTCCCTTCTGTTCCTCTGCTTGCAGTACTGACTGGGGAAGATGGAGGAGAAGCATAACTGCTTGGCTCCCATTGCTGTGTGTGTGGTTTGTGGGCAAGATAGGTTGCTTGCTATCATTTTGATGTTCTGTCATTATCCTTGTTTGTCTTGTTTTTTGTTTTGTTTTGTAAAACTGTCTTGAAAAACAATGATAATAATTACAATGTATATATATCAGCCTGTTTTTCTGTCTGTATGTATGAATGCCTACAGGTGGTTTGTACAGGGTACCTGGTCAAAGAGCTGTTTGCCAGTCGTGCTGGGCTGGATGGCAAACTCCAGCTCAGCGTCCATGGTGGTGACTCGAACATTGATCTGCCAGAGAGAGCATTCATAGAAAGATACAGGGGGAGAGAAGAGAGGAGTGCCACATTTCATTTCTCAAGGTCTCTTGCGATTCTGTGAAGGAGGTTAACAACGTGCCATGCAGATCAACAAACAGGATAAGAGAATTCACTAACAATTTTCTAGTCATTCGGTTGATTTTTTTTTTTTTTTAGATGATAGACAGATGATACACAATTGTCTGGTTCTTTGATAGGTAAAGGTCCAAAAGCAGAAATACAACATGCTTCTTACATTCTTTTGTTCAACCAGGAGCATCCAATCACAAGTGGTTGGTGAGGACTACAATCAAAACACGAAGCCCACAAAATGTAGTTTAGAGTTGTAAAAAATCTGAGAACATTGGGGTGCATTCCATGATGCCAAAGCAGTAACTAGAATAGATCAGGGTCAAGTGATGAGGCCCATGCATGTTAATATTGTACATAAAGGTACCAGACAAGTTTCCAGTGTAGCAGCATAGGGTAACGATTATGTCGCAAACGAAGATTGTGTTATGAAATCTGAGATATTAAATGGCAGAGAGATTGTGTCCCCGTTCCTCATAAATTGTAGATTTAGAGTAGGTGCATAACATATAGTATAACAAGAAAATAAAACAGTAGTAATAAGTAAAATAGCTACAATGTTAATCGATCTTGGATAAATTGTGGAACTATAATGGAACAAAGCTGAAACCGCTCTAAACTTAGCATAGCCTACTTTCCCCCCCTACACATTTCTCTATGATCTACAGGAAAAATACAAGCTTTTCTCACATCAAATGCAGAGGAAGAAAAACATCCATAGCTGTAACTCCAATGTTCAAACTCATAATGTCAAGACAGTGAAGATAAAGACACAGCAATACATTGAAAAGTCGCTACTTACAGTAGACATTTGTATGTGTAGGTTTTGGAATTTCTTCCTTAGAGAGGTGCTCATTCACTGTGGCCTTTTCCCCACGGAGTCATATGAAAGTGCTTGCAATACCTACTGGGATTAGACTGAATTAAAATGGGCCATTGTATTGTTCTCAAGACTTTCTCATGGCTAATCCAATGGCAAACTATGGAACCAACATGTGTTTCTCGGAATAGGAGTTCTGACCTGAGACCAGATTGTATCTTACATTATATGCCAGTGTGAGTTGAATACTGATCCTAGATCAGTCTTGCTATTCTGAGAAGCTTTATGCATACAGGAATCCAGTTCAGGATAGGCCCCTGCAGCAACACTTGTCCCTCCCAATTATAGCTACAAGTGACGATGCTAAAACCAATTTAACAGACCTCACTATAATCCTGTTCTAATCTAAACTCCTTCACAAATGATAGACTAATAGATCATTTAGGCCAATATCATGATACATTTTTATTTATTAATTTCTGTGTTGATCCATTTCATTTCATCTGGCGAGTGGGGGAGGAATTTTAGTTTGTTTTCCTGGTTTTGCTGGTTAATAAACGTGTATATTTTTTGCATGGGTTTTGATATTTTGAATGACTTAATTTAAATACTGTCTTTGTGGTTGTTTTCTTGTTAGCCCCTTTGGTTGTACATTGTTTTGAAAGTTAAATATTCTCAGAATACCAGACTATGGCTTTCAATGACCAGTAGCCAGGTTCAGGTTTCAGAATTATAATCTCATATCATGTACCGGTACACCTGAAAGGGTTAATGCATCTTCTTTGTCATTATTATTATTATTATTATTATTATTATTATTATTATTATTATTATTATTATTATTATTATTATTATTATTATTATTATTATTATTATTATTATTATTATTATTATTATTGTTGTTGATAGTTGTAGTAGTAGTAGTAGTAGTAGTAGTAGTAGTAGTAGTAATAATAGTATTAGTAGTATAGTAGTAGTAACAGTAGTAGTACTGTAGTAGTATAGTAGTAGTAGCAGCAGTAGTAGTAGCAGCAGCAGCAGTAATAGTATAGTAGTATCAGCAACAGCATAGTAGTAATAATAATAGTAGTTGTAGTATCACTATTTATTTGAATTGGTGGCTTAATAGTGCATACTCGTACTTAATGTAATTACAACAATTGGATAGTATACTACTCTATTACAGTGTAATAGATACTAATAGTGTGTCACTTTTGTTAATGTATTTGGTGCAACAATGTACCAACATGCCTTCTCTATTTAAACGACCACATCAAACAAGAGGTGGACGCGGGCAAATACTGCGGCATGGTCATGCTGGACCTACAAGAGGCCTTCGACACTGTCAATCACACCATTGATAAGAAACAGACTAAGAAATGACGTAAACTCCATGATCAAAACTGCTAAAAAAAATTTCATCAATGACAAAACCGAGGAAAACAAAAATAAACCATGTGAACTTTGGAAATTACTCAACAATCAACTAGGCTGCAGTAAAAAACTCAAAACCAGGTTCTCAAACATAAACATAAAGACGGACAACACGCTCATCACAGACAAGCTGGATGTAGCCAATTACTTAAACACTTTCTTCACAAACATAGCCACAACACTGGTAAACAAACTACCCTCCCACTCAGGGCAGTATGGGGTAGAACACATAGTAGCATACTACATGAACCTAGGCGTCCACAAAGACGACTTCAAACTGGAAATAGTAACTACAGATGAGGTACTCAAAAAACTGAGCGCCCTCCAACCAAACAAGGCCACTGGCCATGACAACATCCCCTCCAAATTCCTCAGAGACTCAGCAGCAGCCATCACCCCAGTCATCACACACATAATAAACCTCTCCATAAAACAGGGACACGTCCCCAAGGACTTCAAAATTGCGAGAGTAACACCCCTGCACAAAAAGGGCAGCAAATTAGACCCGGGTAACTACCGCCCTGTTTCTATCCTTACATCCATCTCGAAAGTCATGGAAAAAATAGTATACGAACAGATCGAAAAGTACCTCGCGGAAAAAAATCTAATCTACGAATTCCAATCTGGCTTCAGAACATCCCACTCCACTGACACATGCCTTCTCTACTTGAACGACCACATCAAACAAGAGGTGGACGCGGGCAAATACTGCGGCATGGTCATGCTGGACCTACAAAAGGCCTTCGACACTGTCAATCACACCATTCTGATTGACAAGCTAAAAGCAATTGGTTTTGATAGTTTATCAGTGAGCTGGATACAATCCTACCTGGAGGGGAGGGAACAGATGGTGGAAGTAAACGGTACCCTATCCCCCCCCCTCACAGTGAGCTGTGGTGTTCCACAAGGAAGCATACTAGGACCGCTACTATTCCTAATTTATGCAAATGACATGTCGTCAGCTTGTGACTGCAACTTGTTCCTGTTTGCGGACGACTCAGCCCTGCTGGTCTCTGACAAGAACAAGTTACAGGTTGAAAAAGCCCTCAGCTCGGAACTAGGCAAAATCTGCATATGGCTCGCCGACAACAAACTATCATTACACATGGGCAAAACAGAGTCCATTCTCTTCGGTTCAAATAACAAACTCAGCAAGACCGACGGCTTCTCGGTTACAGTGGGTGACAATATTATCACAAGGAAAGATGAAATTACCTACCTGGGTTCCATCCTAGAGGCTAATCTTTCCTGTGACAAAATGGCATCCAATGTAATAAAAAAAGTCAACCAACGAACGCGATTCTTGTACCGGATCTCCTCTCTGGTAAACAAGAATACCCTGAAGACTCTAGCAGGAGCACTCATTCAAGGGTACTACGACTATGCTTGCACCTCATGGTACCAAAGCACCTCAAAGGCACTAAAAAACAAATTACAAACATCTCAAAACAAGCTAGTCAGACTACTACTTGACCTGACTCCTAGAACCCACCTCACCCCTGCCCACTTTGACAACCTAGGATGGCTTAGAGTAGACGACAGAGTACAGCAACTTGCAATGGGCCTGGTCTACAAGATACACTACGCGACCAAGGTACCCATGTACATGTCAAAATACTTCCCAAAGGTCAGTGAATACCACGATCACAACACCAGAGGGAGCTCCACAAATCATGTAAAACCCAGATTCGGCTCAAACAAGGGACTAAACACGTTTCGCAATTATGCCACATCAATGTGGAACGCCCTGCCTAAAGCTGTAAAGGAATGTGAATCACTACCCACCTTCAAAAACACTCTCAAAAAACACCTACGTGAGACTGCAATTCGAAACTGGCCCCTACAAATGTCCTAACCTAGTTGTACAGTAAATGACCAAGTAAGGCTTTGTCAATATTCCAATGTACAGTGTAAAATGTGTGTGTGTCCCCTACCCAACCCCCCCCCCCCCCCCACCTCCAATGTACAGCCCTCACCCAACCCCACCCCACCAACCTCCTCCAATGTACAGTTTCTACGCCAAATGTATATACACTCCTTTTCTGGACACTTTTGTATCACAAACAGTACTGTATTTGCAAATCTGATATGTCATAAATGTATAGATGTAGCAGTACTGTCTATCTGTATGTCATGTATGTCATATATGTTATGATGAATTGAAAATGGGGGACCCTGGTGGAAACAAGACGAAAGTCTTTCTCTGGTCTGCATCCCCTTAACAATTGTATGTATTGAGATGTACTGTACTGTACCCATTCTGCAATCTGTTAATAAACTTTTCAATCAATCAATCAATCAATCAATAAGCTAAAAGCAATTGGTTTTGATAGTCTATCAGTGAGCTGGATGCAATCCTACCTGGAGGGGAGAGAACAGATGGTGGAGGTAAACGGTACGCGTGTAGCTTTTCTCCAACGCGTCCGTGTTTCCGGGTTCCCGTTTTGCGCTCTGATTGGCCAGGTCATGTGACATGGGACGGTAAGTTCTGCGTCTATTTCCGGGTCGAACAGCCTGCAAACTACCTAACGCCTAGTTTATCACTGGTTAAGCTTAGGCGACTCTTTCGAAGTTGGTTAAAGTTAGAGTTTGGAATCAGGGCAGGCGTTCTATCGCCATGCTCTAAGACGCGTCTATACTTTCCGTAGCCGCATTTCTGCAGGACGCTCTCTGATTGGCCACTGACTGACGCTCTCTGATTGACCACTGACATGTTTGCCCAATCGCGTGACGAGCTGTGTCTTTGCCCATTTCCGCGTCGAACAGCCTGCAAACTGCCTGGCGTTCTATCGCCATGCTCTTAAGACCAACTCTAACCGTAACCAACTTCGAAAGAGCGCCTAAGCTTAACCAGTGTAGAAACTTGCGGTCCCACGATTGGGCGTACAACATGACCTGGCCAATCAGAGACGCGGAAACATGAACGCGTTGGAGAAAGGCTTTAAGCATGCGGTACGCGTCCTATCCCCCCCTCCCAGTGAGCTGTGGTGTTCCACAAGGAAGCATACTAGGAACGCTACTGTTCCTAATTTATGCAAATTACATGTCGTCAGCCTGTGACTGCAACTTGTTCCTGTTCGCGGACGACTCAGTCCTGCTGGTCTCTGACAAGAACAAGTTTTACAGGTTGAAAAAACCCTCAGCTCAGAACTAGGCAAACTCTGCATATGGCTCCTGATAACAAACTATCATTACACATGGGCAAAACAGAGTCCATTCTCTTCGGTTCAAATAACAAACTCAGCAAGACCGACGGCTTCTCAGTTACAGTGGGTGACAATATTGTCACAAGGAAAGATGAAATTACATACCTAGGTTCCATCCTAGAGGCAAATCTTTCAAATCATACAATTTTCAATCAATCAATAGTAGTACTAGTAGTGCTATTCACACTGACATATAACTTTCTTTTAATTGGAGGCTTAGTATACTACTCTATTATAATTGATAGTGTGTGTCACTTTGTTAATGTATTTGGTGCAACAATGTTCCAACGCAGCGGGGTCACTGAAGTACACGTAGCCTCTGCTTCCCATTGCGCGTGTGCGTTATTGTCCGCACGCACGCACACGCAAGCTATTGTGTTTTTATGAGCGAGTCGAGTCGACCACCAAACCAAACCACCCTGCTGCTGCTGGCCTCACTGTCTGGGAGATCACCGAGCTCAACCA
Source organism: Notolepis coatsorum (assembly GCF_963971535.1). Lineage (NCBI taxonomy): Eukaryota > Metazoa > Chordata > Actinopteri > Aulopiformes > Paralepididae > Notolepis > Notolepis coatsorum. The sequence goes on along the minus strand of NC_140180.1, from coordinate 74,130,225 downwards.
GTTGAACGAATTAAGTTTACAGAACCATGGCGGACGAACAAGAAATAATGTGCAAATTGGAAAATATCTTGGAGATACGGTAAGACAACGTGTATTGAATAGAAGAAAGGACGTATTGTCTGGATGCTGCTGGTGTTGTCTGTCTCGCTAGCCATCCAAGAATAGCTTCTGGGCTCGGCTTTGTTATTGAGCAAAGCTACTGTTAGCCGGCTAGCGCCCTGCTATTCTAACATCACCTAGACTAGCTAGCCGGCGGCAGGGTGGACAACAAACAACCTCTGCAGTCGTGCATTGGGTAATACAGTTATACAGAGATGCCTGAAATAGCCTGAAAGCAAAGGTACAAGCAAATAGATACAGATGTGCATCAACGTATACCAGATGTGAGATTGCATTGTTACCCACTGGTTAGCTACCAAGACAACACACTGGCATTTGTTTGCTGGCTAATTACTGGTGGTTAAACGCTGTAGCGCCCCCCTTTCCAAACAATTTAATAGTAATCAGTTAAAAATTTGGTTTGAAAACTGTACATTTGTAAACCAGACATTGCAGACACTATGAATTGAAAATGGGGGACCCTGATGTAAACAAGACAAACAATTGTGTGTGTTGAGTACTGTATTGTACCCATTCTGCAATCTGTTAATAAAGTTTTCATTCATTCATTCATTCAGACATTCCTTCCAGTAACATTAGTGACATCAGCAGTTGCCCCTCAATGTATGCATTGAGTTAAGTTGACCTGACGGTGACGAGTCTGTGTCTTAATGTTCCATCAGGAACAAGACTATCCAGATGCAGAAGATCAAGACGCGTCTGAAGACGGAGTTCGAGTCCCTGGAGTCTGAGGAGAAGCACCTGAAGGAGTACAAGCAGGAGATGGACCTGCTGCTGCAGGAGAAGATGGCTCACGTGGAGGAGCTGCGGCTGATCCACGCCGACATCAACGTGGTGCGTGCTGCCTGTTATATTTTACTACTGCTTTTTGTTTCGTTTTACCCTTTTAGACGCTACCACACTCGGAGAGGAGCACTGACATGCATGTTTCTCCTGTAATTGTATAGAATAGAATAGACTTTTAATTGTCATTGCACAGTATACAACGACATTTCGGGGGAGCTCCCACAGACCGTAGTACAATATATACATACACGAAACACATAACACATATAACACTGTACATAACAGAATATTTTAAATAATAAAGTGCATGATGAGTGGTAACAGTGATTATCAAGTCCAGGTAAGTGCATGGTGCACGTGAGGGGACAGTCAATGAGCGTTTAACAGTCTGACTGCTTGGGGGAAAAAGCTGTTTTTAAATCTTGAACTCTTGGCATATATGGACCGGTATCTCCTCCCTGAGGGAAGGAGCTGAAAGAGGTGATGTGCTGGGTGAGACTGGTCCTTGATGATACACTTGGAGCGGTGGAGGCAGCGGGAGGTGAAGACGGAGGTGATGTTTGGTAGAGGGGTCCCGACGATCCTGCCTGCCGCCTTCACCACCCTCTGTAGAGCCTCTTGCTCTGCCTTTGTGCAGCTGGAGAACCACACAGACACACAGTAGGTCAGCACACTATCAACCGCACAATGATAAAAGTTGACAAGGAGATTTCGTGGCGGGTCGTCAATTAGCAATGAACCCAGATCAGCAGCAGAGCACAGGACCTATATAGGTTCACTATATGGGACCCTAGTATTAAACCCAAATCAGCAGCAGAGCACAGGACCTATAGGTTCACTATATGGGACCCTAGTATTAAACCCAAATCAGCAGCAGAGCACAGGACCTATAGGTTCACTATATGGGACCCTAGTATTAAACCCAGATCAGCAGCAGAGCACAAGACCTAAACCCAAACCAATTATAATCCTAGATGAAAGTTCACAGAGCACCCTATCATGTCCAGTTCATCCCCAGACACCCCTATTAAAGAAAACCCCTTCCATTTTAGCTACAGTATGAAGGGTTAGATGAGCACAGAACGAGTGGCTGCATGTCACTGATTAAGGGGAACAGCTTACATTCCTTGGCAACAGTTATCTCCTTCATTAGGTAATAGATAAGAAAAATACATTATCATCCACAGCAATATTAATTCATTGAATAAACCTCACCTCATAAAAGACACCTTCATGTCATGGTTCACCATTGACTAATATTTGTAATATAAAGACTAGGGCTGTCTTAAATGCTTCGAAGCTTCGTTCGATGGCATAAGCTTCGAACATTAAAAGAAAATCGAAGTATTAAAAAAAAAAAATCTTTTTTCAAAAATTTGGATGTGCATGGGGCCATTGGGTGGGGCCGGGGGACAAATACACTGGAGGAAAGTAACCCAGCTCAGCACTGCCCAAATTATATCATCACTATTGCCTGTTTGAAGGATATCATCCTCAAACACATATACACCACCTACACGCCTATTCTCAGTCCTTGCCCCACAATGGTGGAATGAACTACCCACCCCAGTTAGGACAGCCGAATCCCATCCAATCTTTCGCCGTCGACTAAAGACTCACTTCTTCAACCATTATCTTAAAAAAAATAAAAAAAATCTAACCCTAACTAACCTTACTGTCATGCACTTGTCCTAATAAACTAACCTACACTGTAACACGCAACACTTTGATGAATATTGTTACTCAGCTGATAGAGTCAAGTCAAGTCAAGTCAAGAGTTTTAATTGTCACGGCATACAGGTATACAATGAAATGCGGGTGGAGTTGTATCCTTCCTGATGACCCGTCGTACAGAACTTGTAAGTCGCTTTGGATAAAAGCGTCAGCTAAATGACTAAATGAAAATGTGAATGTAAATGCCTTGTAGAATTCCACACATAAGAAAGAAAGATACTGGGATGAATAAACAAAATAGGAAATAAAATGTAGAAATGCATGCAATACATAAATAAATATGAATCTCCATGTATGAAATAGAACATTTAGATAAGGTGCTACTGAGATGTTTTGGTGAGTTCTTAGTTTTTTTGTGGAAGTAGCCCTTCTTAAAAATGCATGAACATTCACTGATAATTGGTCTGTAGTGGAGTCTACAAGGTCTACATTGCCGGACCATGTAGAATCCGGACCTTGTAGACTGACATAATTCTGTGCATAGTTTAGTCTACACAGGCCATATTTCAAATAATCAAAATCTTACTTCATTTTCCTCTTAAACATTCTTGATCAGGGGGATTGGTAGTTCCCATGAAATCTGAAGTTGTTCAAACGACAACAGCGACCCACCTTGAATTAAATCACACTGTGTTGGCTGCGTCACAGTCACGAAAGGGGCTACTTAATTCATTAATCCAATCCACTTTATTTATAGAGCACATTTAAAAACAACAAAGTTTACCAAAGTGCTGTACAAGTCCCACAACATAAGATAAAAAAAATTAAAAATGAATTAATTAATTTTCTTTATTCGAAGCTTCGAATTAAAATCGAAGCTCGGCCCCGAAGCTTCGATTGCCAAAAAAAATTCGAAGGTCAGCCCTAATAAAGACAGACCTCAGGACCAGGGAGCCTGCATGAAGATGTCGCTAAATGGACCCCCTGTGGCAGAATGTCCACATCATGATGTCATGGTGAAGTTTCTCTCCAACATTCAGAAAAAATATATAACGCACATCCTCCGTTTGTTGGTGCTGAGCCAAACTGTAAAAACAGTAATACATAAGAACAAAGCGGGGCTTTGGAAGCCAAGGAAGATAAAGTGCAGCAATGAGTCATGCACACTGTGTTCATGATGCGCTAACGTTACGTCATAGGTTACACAGCTTATATTTATGCAATACATGCAGCTCATCAAGTCATCCTCTCCTTGTGATCACTTTGTTTTAAGTCTTGAATATAGTGAGCAAACAACATTTTTAAACGCAAATATAAATTGCAGACCACCTGCTTCGCCATCTGACCGAAGCCGACTGCACTGTTTAGGTTTTTTTCCGGTGCGTACCACCGGGTCTGAAAGAAATTCTTGGGGAAACACTGGAAATGTTTTATGTAGGAGGAAGTGTTCAGGTTTCACTCAGATAGGAGTAATAAAAGATGTTTTTTAATGTAGGGGGAGGCGTTCAGGTTCCACTCATCTTGTGGTTAGCTGGAATAGATGAGGTAGCCTTTTGCATTCAGTATTTCTCCAATAATGTTTTCACCAGGTGTGGCTGTTTGGGTGTGTGTGGGTGGATGGGGGGTTGGTTGGTTTTGAATAGGGATGGGCATGAGTAATGTTTTCCCAGATTGAGTAAGTAAGTATTCGCATGAATTACTCGACTAGTGCTCGAGTAATTGTTTTGGGGGATCTTTTTTTAGAACGCATTTTAGAAAGTGCATGGCAGCAGCAAAAACTAAATATTGTGCAGAGTTACACATACCACAGATTTTATTATGTCTCGCTCCGTGGACATAACAATACATGATACTTAAAGGTCCCATATTGTTCACTATTTTGGCAATTTGACACAATTCCTGTGAGTCTATGGAACACATCTGTAAGTTTTATTTTCAATAAAATTCATTGTTTTGTATTTTTAATCCAGTACTTTGGTGCACCACTTTCTCCCCTTCCAAAGTACAAGCTGTTTTTGGCTTGGCTCCGCCCATACTCGCAATGCGCTTTGATTGACAGTCACCCACCTGCACTGGCAGATACACTAGGATGGAGGAACCTTTTCAAAGCACACACCGTCTCTGGGTGTGTGTGTCTGTGAGAGGGAGGGGAGAGATGAGAGGAGAGAAGCGCTGCAAGTCTCACCTCAGCCACGGCTTGTGGAGCACAATATCATCAGGACACTATTAGGAACACTGTCGAACACTTTTGAGGAAGTGCTGACAGTGGAACAGCTGAAGGTGGCAAATCTGCTGTCGAAACCGCTTCTGCATTATTTCCACTCGTTGGTGCTGCTTGCCCGTTTTGCTCATAATTTCAACGTTATGCTCTCCTAGTCGAATCACAGTTGATTGTGGGCGGGCGGTGGCAGATCAGCGCCTATTCACGTCAGCAAGCGAGTCAATTCAGAATGGCTTGTTTCAGTGGGGGGTGTTCTGGTCTCAGCTGAACTGCAGAAACGGGACTTGGTACCAGCGTTTCCGTTAGAACATATTCGTGCCGGTCTGGATGTCCTGCAAGATTTCTATCCCCGGACATATTCGAGAAATGCCGGTCAGCCTGGTTTTCCTTTTTACCGGCTGAATGCCACCATCGGCGCCAATGTTAACGTTAATATCGCCTAATCTATGTTTTAAATTATGGCTATGTGTCTAATCTGCCCATCGCATTATCAAAGACTATTTTCCAGTCGGTGCTGTCAAGGCTGTTTATCGCGTCGTTGCCGTTTCAGAGCAGTTAGAAAAGCCCCCGTTTTCAGATAAAAAACAGCTCTTTCTGGAGCATTCTATGAAAATAGTCTTTTAGTGGAATATTCCACAACGTTGATATTCGTCGGCCTTTTTTTTTTTTTTTTTTTTTTTTATTTTTTTTTTATTATTGCAAAACAAAACTTATTAAAAGTCAGTACTCAACACACAATGTATAATGAAACTTTCAGTAAAGGTGGTTAAAATATATGCAAGTACAGAAACAGGATAAAACAAAAATAGTCAATAATAACATTTTAACCGTATACCGTGTATATCCAGCGAAGTTACAATTATATAAATGTTAGTATATAATATACCCCGAATACCTATTTTCTAAAACCCTACACACATATGCTCCAGCTCAAATCCCCCCCTCCCGGACCCCCTCTTGGATAGTACCTCCATTATCCCTCACTCTTAACCAGACATCACCATTATAGGCTAGCTTTTATTCTCTCCACCACTTCTAACCACATTAACATTTTGGATTCATTGAGCCCTAGAATTCTTGCTGTTGATATTTCTTGATATATCACATCAAGATATGTAAGAAACCACACTTTCCGGCACATTTTTTCCGGTTGAAACCAACGTGATGCAATCAGTTTTTTAGCTACTGTGATACCCGATAAAACCAATCTTTTTAGTTGTGGGTTCACTGCAAATTCAAAAACATCATTCAATAGCAATACCGCGGGGTGTACAGGTATATTCCAAAATACGAGTATTGATAATTGTTGGGACACATCTTCCCAGAATGCCTTAACTGGTGGGCAGTCCCAATACATGTGCATAAATGTTCCTTCGTCCCCATTTGTACATTGGGAGCATTTGGAGTTTTGTATAAGCCCCATTTTGCACAGCCTTATAGGAGTCAAGTATGTCCTGTGAATATAGTTCAGATTGATTTGTTGATGATCCGGGTTCCTTGATGTAAGTCGGACATTTGCCCAGGCTCCTTGCCAATCAAAGTCATTTTCCAGGTCTGGTATATCCCTCCTCGTCGGCCTTTTTATGAATCGTTTTCAAATAAACGCTAGATGATCAATATTATACGTGCACGCAAGCACATTACGGCCGCGCGCGGATAATCGCCCTGTTGATTTCCTCTCGGACTTTTAGTGAAACCGAAACAAGAAGACATTTCACAAAACAGCTTATAACTTCATCAAACTTACTCTGATTATCCTAACACTGATAACATAGAGTCCTTACCTGACATCAGATGGTATCCAACTGGTATATTCCAATTCCTGATCACCATTCGAAAAAATCGATACGTGTATGGATCCAACGCGATACTGTAGAACCTCATGATCAGCGGGGATCTGAGGTTCCAGAATGAACTGTGTCACTGGTAACCCTGGCTGGATCAGTGAACTGGAAAATGTGGATATAATGTCGCACCTCAGCCAGGAGAATTAAACTTTCCACTCGGGCCTGAACGCTCGACATTTCTGTTTCTGTTTTCTTTCACCACGGCATCAGCGGTCTCTGTGGTGGGCAGACAGGCTCAAAAAAAGAAAGAAAAAAAGATTCACATCCGAGCGGCGCCATCCGCGCTTTATCAGCGTGAAGCAACATGTAATGATTGTTTTGTTCATCGCATAGGCTATTTAATTTGAGCCTATTTTAATACAATTCAAATAATAAAATTGTGCTTAGAGAAATTATTTTCACCGGACATTATGACCGGAGATATTTAAATATTCGGACTTCAACATATTTTGCCGGTCAAAAACCGGTAATTACCGGCTAACGGAAACGCTGCTTGGTACAGATTTCACATTTAGTCAGTGTTGGTACAACCCCACATTGCTTGAAAACAATGCAAAACACTGGAAAAGGCTATTTTTACAATAGGGGACCTTTTAATGCTTGTCAAAACAGTCAGTTATCATTTGTAATAATAATTACATGACCTCCTTACCTCGGTCTGCAGCAGGTCTCTCCGCTCATGGAATGGCATGTCCGTATCAATAGTATATGAACGCTATGCAAAGTGGGTGGCATGTTGTTGGCACAATTTGGAAATGCACAAACACAAACCACTGTTATTATCTTTTAGATAACACTAAGCTAACAAACATTTTGCAGTTAAGTACTATCCATGCTCCACACCTTCCAACCTCCAGCTTTCTGCAACAACTCACGCATCACATGGCACAAACAAGACCTTTTGGTGGTAAACTAAATAAATAATAAAAATCGAGTACCCTCAAAAACCACTACGATAACCGATTACTCACGCATGCCCATCCCTAGTTTTGAAGTCCAGTTCCAAACCACTGTCTTAATTTCCATTTCCTAAGCTGGCTGCAGTTCCTATTTACACGTCGACAGCGTATAATAACATAAATATATTTGTTTTATTTCTGAGGGAGCCCTAAGAGTGGATGATCATATTTCTGTAACTGTCAGCGTTTTATAGGAGCAAACGGTGCCTGGGTTGCAGCCTGTCCAGGTTCTGTGGGTTGCAGCCTTTCAGTAGCGAGCAGCTGCTGAATAGATGGAAGGGAAACATTGATTCATCAAACAGCATCATTGAATATGGTGATGTTTGACATGCTGCATGCATTCGGTTAGGTTATATTAGATTAGATTAAAATTAGGGATGTCTGATATTGGCATAAAAATGTGATATCGGAAAATATCTGTATCGGTTTAAAAAAAATACGTTTTTATTTAATTTTTTTTACGTTTATTTAACCTTTATTTACCCAGGCAAGCAAGTAAGAATAAAATTATTATTTTATTTATTGTCAAAGTATGCATAATGTTGTGTTAATTACACGACAAGAGATATGTACCGTAATGTTAATTACCTGAAATTATTCCGTTTTTTTTGGGGGGGGGGGGGGGGGCTGCATATATCGGTTGATATCGGTATCGGAAATTAAGAGTTGGACAATATCGGTATCGGTAAAAAAGCCAATATCGAGCATCCCTAATTAAAAGGTATTGTCATTATCATATTGTCACGATTCAATCATCATAGAATCATTGTTCATCTGAAAACAGACTTGTGTGGTTCTCCTGTCTGAAGGATAGAGACGTACATCAACGTTGGCAGTACATTTACATTTAGTCCTTTAGCTGAAGCGTTTATCCAAAGCCACAAAATTGTGTACAACAAGTCAGCAGGAGGGGGTACACCTCTGGCAACTAAGGGTAATTGTTCGTCTAGCAGTGCCGAACTTGAGTGCTACACTCTTGAGTGCATAGTAGTATAGACATGCAGTATTGGCAGAGTAGGTAGTAGTATAGGTATATGTTTAATCGTCGTGATGTGACATGGTACGTCATTAGATTAGATTAAATTAAAATGTATTGTCATCATACAGCACAATTACAGTACAACGAAAAGAAGTTGGCATCTAATTAGAGTGAAAATGTAACAGTAAAGTGTGATAGTAATGTGTCAACGCCTTCCCTTTCCTTTCAATAGAAAAGATTCAAAGAAAACCCGAGTGTCAACTATCAAGAATTAAATTCTGTGGCCAAAGTTGGAACTACAATATGTCGTTTTGGGAGGGAAATAGCTGATGCTTTTATCCAAAGCGACTTACAAATTGTGTACAACAAGTCAGCAGGACTATTTATTTTTATTTAACCTTTATTTAATCAGACGGGTCAATTAAGAACACATTCTTATTTATAATGGCAGTCTGGCGAGAGGACAAAAGGACCTCTTGAAGGGTAACAGGGAAAGATACAAATAATAAAATAAAATAAAAAAAGAGACAGACAATACATACATCACAGAGGTAAGGGAAATAATTCAAACACACCAAACAAACCAAATAAAATTACAAGGTATGTAATACATGAAGCAGAACAGACAATTTACAGTTAAAAGGCTGGGTGACAGTTGCAGGTGTGTGTAAACAACACCTGAGGGGGATCAATTTGTCCATTTTCAAAGTTTTCTGCATCTCGTTCCAACTGCTTGGAGCACCAAATTGGAAGGAGGATTAATCAAAGGAAGTGTTAACACGGGGAACATCTAGCGAGATATGGTGAGCAGCTCTGGTATTATAGTACTGTTTTTTTCTTTTCTTTTTTTTTAGATATTGATTGAAGAAGTGTGTTTTTAGTCGACAGCAGAACACTGGGCAGGTTTAAGCTGTCCTGGCTGTGGTGCCCTTTCTTCTTCACTAAAAGAAGACGTCAGATTTTAAGCAAGATGTTATAAAACCATACACCTAAAACAGAAGCATTAAAAGTAAAACATGTACAACACAATCGAACATGATAATAGTAAAAGCAATAATAAAATACACCATGAACTGAAAAGTGGTCACATGTTTGATTAGTTAATAACCTTGAGTTTTTTTTGTAAAGGTGTGGTAGGTAGGTCTCTTATTTCAGGTGGTAGGATGTCCCAAACCTGACAGGCTCTGACTGCAAAACAGGATTGACTGAAGGAGCTGGACCTAAACGGCACAGTACAGTCCCCTCTCTGGGTAGATCTTGTGGACCTATTGCAAGATGTTTTTTGTTTGAAACAATGTTAGCCCACAATTTGAGGACAACAAGACGAGGATAACAAATGAATTAAAACATGTACAACTTGATTGATAAAGGTTGTTGGAGATCAAGGTTATAAACTCTGCAACAGAGGGGAGAATCTCAAGTTTTAAGGACTGTTGGAGTTCATTCCATGAGCTAGAGGGGCATCATAGCAAAATGCAGATTTACCGTGTTCCACGTCATGTTTAATTCATGAGTGAATTTAATTAACTTCACTTCCTTTAAGAGGATTTAAATGCCAGCAAAAAAAAATATATATATATATATATTAAATTATTATTAAATGAATGTATTATTTCTCCCACCGCTGTTGTCAGATGGAGAGCACCATCAAGCAGTCGGAGAACGACCTGAACAAGCTGCTGGAGACCACGCGCCGCCTCCACGATGAGTACAAACCTTTGAAGGAGCATGTGGACGCCCTGAGGATGACCCTGGGACTACACAGACTGCCCAACCTCAACGAAGAGGAGGAGAAGCTCTCACTGGAGTCAGTACACACACACATGCACGCACACGCACACACATACACATACACACAGTCACACACACACACACGCCTACACACACACACACACACCTACACACACACACACACACACCTACACACACACACCTACACACACACACGCACGCATGCACACACACACACTTCAAAGTTATGACATATACACTCAAATGTACCCAATAAACTGCTTGGTAGCACTGTGGAGTATGCTACGAGTATGTAAAGTGCTTTTTAAGTGGCCCCATTACATCAGTGTTGTGGACAACCTGCAGGATCCTGATATGGGTTTTTCAATGGCTGACGCCGATATTTAGAGAGCAGGGTGGCTGATGGCCGATATATAATGATATAAAATAATGATATATATTATATATATATATATATATAATGCCAATATGTTTATTTTGCATATGATAAAAAACTTTAATAATAATAACAAATGAGACACAAATTAGCTGAACTTAAATTAACGTTTATTTAACACTAATGTTATTGTTTTTCTGCATTGTCTTTGTTTGATAAGTAGATGTGCTCCGTGTCTCCGCAGTGCACTTATTTTAAATGGTTCACTCTCATCGCACTGCCTGCTCATGTCATCTACCAAGTGACTAACGTTAGAAGTGACAACAAGGTGACAGAGCGACTAGTATCTCTCATTAAACACTGTGCCAAGCTAGCTTTGTGTATTGAAGCATAGACTAACACACTAGGGTTGTGTACCGTTCACATTTGAACTGATACCGGTACCTGTGAATCGATACCGGTACCCAACGGTACCCTTTTACGGTACGTTAGTCTAATTTTTTTGTATCTACCTACCTCAGTTGTAAAAAATGAGTCCAAACTTCAAATGATTTATTATCATTATTATTTATTTAGAACAATTTGTTAATATATATATATAATATATAATATTGCAGTGAGCGTTGTCTGCATCTAGCTTTGTAGACGTCATCGAACCGGTCATGTCCGCTTCCATTCATTGTGCTAAGCTAGGCTAACATACAGCCAGATAGCTTTCTACTGAACGCACAGAGAGGAAACTGGTATCTATATTCTTGTCTCTCTCCGGAGAAGACGCTGAGCTAATTTCCCAAAATGTTGGCGTGTTCCTTTAAGTCTGTAGAATACAATTTGTATCTCGGCGGGATCACAATACCTTATTTAGAACGGTATTTTGCCAGTAACAAATATTGCACCAGACCCAGTATTGCGATTTCGATAAAATCTTTATGAATTGTTCAGCCATACTATTTAGTCAGTCTAGCCTACTCTGTGAACAGGCACTGTGACTTTGTTGGAAATAATTGATCACCCTTTATTATATAATGACAGGCGACACAGTTCCACAAATCTCTATATCAGATATAAATTGTTTGTCCTTTGTCCCAACTGAGCAAGTTTGGGACAAAGGACAGAGGGTTGCCATTTTATGCACGATAACAGTAGAATTGTTATCACACTGGAGGTCAAACAACTTATTTGCTCAATGTTTGTACAACATAGTTTCTCATGTGGGGGGGGGACCCATGGTCTAATTCAGGTTGGTTACACACACAATACGGGAACTATGTTCGCATGTTCACATGGTAATGGGATAATAATTATTATTAAAAAATACTTCACCACCCTCTGCAGTGCTTTCTGTTCCCAGACTGAGCAGGTGCCGTACCAGACTGTGATGCAGTTAGTGAGGATGCTTTCTATGGTGCAACGGTAACAATTAACCAGAATCTGAGGTGGACTTTCCTCAGTCTATTAGTCATTTAATAATAATAATAATAATAATAATAATAATAATACATTTATTTTATATAGTGCCTTACATTAGGCATCTCAAAGCGCTTTACATACATGGCATAGCATACGGACAAACACAGTACATGGACAAACACAGTACATGGACTTTCACAATGACGACATGGTGGGGATAATACAGAGAGAGGGGGACAGCTTAGAGACAAGACAGAGAGAACATTTTAAAATAAATAATAATACTAAAATATAGCTGTGTACAGATGTGAAAATGTAAGTGATGCAGGGGTTGGGGGGTCAGGAGTGAGGGTATGCAAGATTGAACAGGTGGGTTTTGAGGTGGTACTTAAATGTTTCTACGGATGGGGCTTCTTTGATGTGTAATGGGAGTTGATTCCAGAATTGGGGAGCAGCAGAGGAGAATGATTTGTTTTCTGTGGACTTAAGGCGGTAGGTAGTGTGGTGTGCTCAGAAGGGCTAAGTTGGATGAGCAGAGTGAGCGGGAGGGAGTGTAGTGTTGAAGGAGGTTGTAGATGTAATCAGGTGCTAGGGAGTGGAGGGCTTTGTAAGTGAGGAGACGGATCTTAAAGTCAATCCTATACTTGACAGGGAGCCAGTGAAGTGAGGAGAGGACAGGTGTGATGTGGGAGAATTTGGGGCAGTGGGTGATGATGCGGGCTGAGGTGTTCTGAACTAGTGGTCTAATGCGGGAAATGTTCCTGAGGTGAAAGTAGCATGTCTTGGTGATGTTGTTGATGTGTGGTTCGAATGATAGTTTGGGATCAAAAAGAACACCAACGTTTTTCACTGTGGGGGAGTGGAGGATAGAGTGGTTGTTGATGGATATGGAGCAGTCAGGGTTTTTACGGAGAAGGTGAGGTGTGCCCATTACAAGGATTTCGGTTTTAGTACTATTGAGTTGGAGAAGGTTGTGATTCATCCAGATTTTTATTTCAGAGAGGCAGGAGGAGAGGGCAATAGTAGCAGCAGTGGTGTTGAGAGGGGAGTTAATGTATAACTGTGTCATCGGCGTAGCAGTGGTATTGGAGACCATGTGTTCTGAAAATGTGGCAGAGGGGTAACATATAGAGGGAGAAGACTATGGGACCAAGGACTGAGCCTTGGGGGACACCAGATGTAACGGGGAAAGAAGTTGAGGTATGACCGTCCATGGTAGTTGTAGCTAAGGGGCTACACAACCCTGACTGTATTTAAATGTTTAGATTAAACCACTGCTAAAGAATGTTAATGGCCAGACAGTATAAGTACACAAAATGGCGGACACTCCATTAACTGCGCGGGGACAGGGATACAAGTTGAACAAGCATTTTAATGTTAATAGTAAACATACATATTATATAACACAGCTCTCTTTTATTACTTTAATATCAATGCCACAATGTCCGCGGTAACGATAGTTCCTATACTACGGGTACCCGACCGTTGGAGCTCTGAATGGAGTGAGACGGAGACGAAGCGAAGCAGTACAGGGAAAAGCAAGATGGTAGATGGAGACAGTACTTCTCTCTGGAGCTCCGACTCCAGAGAAACTGCAGACTGGTGGGATAATCCTGTCGTCGCTGGGAAAGAGGGTCTCGTACGGACCGGTCCTTGTATTCCTAGCGCCCGATGGCAGGATTAATAGCTATTAGTCCAAAGCCTGTTGGCATGGATGATAGCTAGTTAGCTCCGTTTGTACTTAAAGCTAACCCGCAGGAAGTCTTGAATGAGTAGTTATGTCCAGAACGTCGCTGGGTTCAACTATAAGTCTCTCCACGTTACTTCGCTTACACAAGTCACTATACTGTGCCAATAAGGGCTCGACAATATTATGGTTGTATCTAATTAGCCGTGCGGCTCTCTAATAACGCTACGTTGCCTGGCCGTCCTGTCTACAACTGCGCCAAACGTTACTTCTCTCTCACTCTGTTAGTTTTCCTGTGGACTGAGCCTGTTCACCCATACAGATCAATACGCTCTCTCCCTTGTCCGGGCATGTCTGAACATGTTCTGAAACATGTCTAGAGGGGCGCGCGCATTGGCGCCTACGGCGTTAAGAATGGGACATATACAAATAAGCGAATGATGAATCCTGTTAGGCAAACAGATGACGTGAAAATATATATCTTATATATATAAACAATATATAAGTTATACAAAATAATAAACGCAGACTTTCAGTGTTAATCTGGACCTTCAGAACAGTAGTGAACTGCTGTCTGTCTGATAGATAGGAGGGAAATAGGTGGAGAGTAGGATGTTGTGATCAATGGTGTCAAAAGCAGCACTGAGGTCGAGGAGGATGAGTATGGAGAGAAAAACATACAACATTTAGTTGACACCAATTTTTATCCAATACAAGTCAGCAGGAAGGGTACAACTCTTATCAGCTGAGTAACAATGTTCATCAAAGTGTTGAGTGCTGCCGTTTTGAGTGTATAGTAGTAGAGAGACATGTTATTATATTGGAAGAGTGCATGATAGTAGTCGAGGACAGTAAGAAGGTTAGTATAAAAAAAAATATATATATATATATATATATATCAGATATTGAAGAAGAGACGCATGATGACGAGCTCCTTGGTTTTCTTGGTGTTGAGGGTTGATGTAGCCACACCTCACCGCCAGGTGCTGGACCTCCTCCCTGCAGCCCGACTCATAGAATTTATAAATAATATCCTTGGAATTAGTCAGTGATAATAATAATAATAATAATAATAAATCAAATTTATATAGCGCCTTTCATAGAACCCAAGGTCGCTTTACAATCAGGACAAAAAATAGGGCAAGGAAAGTAGGGGGGGGAGGGGGAAGAGGGGATGAGGGAAAGTAGGGGATAATGGACCTAATTTAATCTAAAACTAACTGATGGGGAAAGCCTTGGTGAAGAGGTGTGTTTTTAGAGCGGATTTGAAGGTGTCCAGGGTTGGGGCGTTGCGGATTTCGGGGGGGAGAGAGTTCCAGAGGGTAGGGGACGCCACGCTGAAGGCTCTGTCCCCAAAAGTCCGTAACCTGGTGCGAGGGATGGAGAGGAGACCTAGATCAGAGGATCGTAGGTTCCGGGATGGAGTGTACTGGTGGAGGAGATCAGACAGGTCCCGGGGGGCGAGGGCATGGAGGGATTTGTAGGTGAGGAGCAGGAGTTTGAAGGTGATGCGGAACCTGACTGGAAGCCAGTGGAGATGGATGAGGGTGGGGGTGATGTGCTGCCAGGGCTTGGTGTGAGTGAGAACCCTGGCAGCTGAGTTCTGGACATACTGGAGCCTGTCCAGGGCTTTGCTGGGTACCCCGAACAGGACTCCATTACAGTAGTCCAACCGGGAGGTGACAAATGAGTGGATCAGGGTCTCCGCCACAGAGTCTGAGAGTGAGGGTCGGAGACGGGAGATGTTCCTGAGGTGGTAGAAGGCAGACTTGGTGACAGATTTGATGTGGGAGTGAAATGAAAGTGTGGAGTCAAGGGTGACGCCCAGGTTACGGACTTCGAGAGACGGGGAGATGGAACAGCCGTCAACGTGGAGGAGGAGATCTCCAACCTTCCCGAGCAGTGCCTTGGGGGCCACAACCATGAGCTCTGTCTTTTTGCTGTTGAGTTTGAGTAATTTGGTTGCCATCCAGGTTTTTATAGCGTGGAGGCAGTTGACTACAGACTGTGGGGGGAGCTGGGAGGATGGTGAGGTGCTGATGTAGAGCTGAGTATCATCAGCATAACAGTGGAAGTTGAGTCCGTGGTGACGTATAATCTGACCGAGGGGGAGCATGTAAATGGTGAATAGTAGGGGACCCAGCACAGAGCCCTGGGGGACACCGTGGTTGACTGGGGCCGGGGGGGAGGATGAGCCGCTGACGCTGACAAACTGAGATCTATTAGTGAGATATGAATGAAACCATGACAGAGCTGTACCGGTGATGCCTAGGTTGTCGGAGAGGCATTTGAGGAGGACTGAGTGAGATGATTGAGTGATGGCCTTGCAGGAGGAGGAGAGAGAGGTGTGTTGTGTGCACACGTGTGAGGGAGAGGTGTGTGTGTGTGAGAGGTGTGTGTGTGTGTGAGGGAGTGAGAGGTTTGTGTGAGGGAGAGGTGTGAGAGGTGTGTGTGAGAGGTTTGTGTGAGGGAGAGGTGTGTGTGAGGGAGAGGTGTGAGAGGTGTGTGTGAGGTAGGTGTGAGGGAGAGGTGTGAGAGGTGTGTGTGAGGGAGAGGTGTGAGAGGTGTGTGTGAGAGGTTTGTGTGAGGGAGAGGTGTGTGTGAGGGAGAGGTGTGAGAGGTGTGTCAGAGGGAGAGGTGTGTGTGAGGGAGAGGTGTGAGAGGTGTGTGTGAGAGGTTTGTGTGAGGGAGAGGTGTGTGTGAGGGAGAGGTGTGAGAGGTGTGTCAGAGGGAGAGGTGTGTGTGAGGGAGAGGTGTGAGAGGTGTGAGCGGGAGAGGTGTGTGTGAGTGACTGTGCAGTGATGGTGTGATGAACGTCACTTTGTGCAGTGATGTGGTGTGATGCTGTGAACGTCACTTTGTGCAGTGATGTGGTGTGATGCTCTATAAGCCTAATTGCGTGGCGGTGTTGTGGGTTATTAGCACATACAGAGATTTATGGGTAATATGAGCTCTTTAATTTGGCTCCTCAAATCCTTGTGAAGACGTGGCAGTCATGCCGTATTCTATGTCAAACCAGAGAAAGTGGAGAGAGAAAGTCATGAGATCAGCTATCACTCCTTTCCCCTCCTGCTTTCCTGTTTGTTTGTTTTTTTGAAAGCGAGCCAGCCAGGCGTCCAAGGCCAGATTTCTTTCTCAGAACATGCCTTCCCACACACACGTGCACCACACACACACCGCACCACGCACACACACACACACACACACACACCGCACCACGCACACACACACCACACCACACCACACACACACACACCGCACCACACACACACACACACCGCACACACACACACACACACACACACAGACAAAAACACTCACAAAATCCATGCTGTTCATCTATATATTCGCTATTCTAACATTCCATATTAACCCTTTCGCTACCATGTTGTAGTGTTAACCGTCTGTAGTGTGGCAGTGAAAGTTAACCTTCTGTAGTGTGGTTGTGAAAGGGTTAACCCTTTGTCGTGTGGCAGTGAAAGGGTTAACTCTTTGGTAGTGTGGTACTGTTTTTCTGCACAGTCTGAGTGGGATCATCTGTGATGTGGAGGAACCACAGCTGACCAGCCGTCTCTCTCTCTTCTCTCTCTCTCTCTTCTGGTGTCAATAGTTACTTTGAGAAGCAGAAGGCAGAGTGGCAGAAGGAGCCCCACGAGCCCGCCATCCCAGAATCCCTTGCGGCGGCTGCGGCTGCCGCCCAGCAGCTCCAGGTCTCCAGGAAACAAGACGCCCGACAGACGGCAACCTTTAGACAGCAACCACCACCCATGAAGGTACACACACACAGACACACAAACACACACACAGACATTCGAACTTCGGCAGGGTTTTTCGAACGGACCTTCGAACCATCGTTTTTAATCATATGCGAGCGAGAGCGAAAGAGAGAGACTCACACTAACCCTCACTGTAGGAGAAATAAACGTACTAGGGACAAGCTTGGTTGACATTAGCAGCTAATGTTAGTTTAGGTCATCAAACTGTCACATGTGCTCCTAAATAATTTTTCCGGTTCAGTACTGTCGAGTCTTGACTTTAGGCACATTGCACACATTACGCATATAACGTAGAACATATGCTGTGGTAAAAAATAGTTAGTAAAAGTAGTAGTATCTACTTACTGGTGGTCACATGAGTCTTCAATATCGTTTGGATGGTAATCCATTTTGTGAATACATTTGTTGAAACAACATCTTTGTTGGCAGACGGCTATCTTAACGTTAGCAAGCTAAACATGCATAGTGCGACTAACATGCAGAGCATTGATTCATTTCCTGATAATGTATGACGGTGACCCCTCCTCACCGTGACTCATTGACTGTGTTGTGTCTGTGTGTTCGTGCGTGACTTTCGTGACTTTCAAATTATTGTAAACATAGTACTGTGTTATTCTGATATATATAACATTCTGATATTTTTTGTGTAAAATAAATAAATAAATAAAAAACAAAAGAAACAAAAAAAAAATTATTTTAAAAAGCGGAGGTTCGAACCCATTAATTAAGATTCGAGTGGCAACGTAACGAACGAAGGTCCGAACCTTTGAAAGTTTGGACTCAGCCCTAACACACACACTGCATGCGTTTACTTATGCCACTTTTGGGGACATTGCGTTTACATTTACATTTAGTCATTTAGCTGACACTTTTATCCAAAGCGACTTACAAGTTCTGTACAACAAGTCAGCAGGAAGGGTTTGCCAGCTATGGGTAGTGACATTGTTCGTCAAACAGTGTTGAACTTGATTGATTGATTGATTGAAAACTTTATTAACAGATTGCAGAATGGGTACAGTACAGTACAGCTCAATACATACAATTGTTAAGGGGATGCAGACCAGAGAAAGACTTTCGTCTTGTTTACATCAGGGTCCCCCATTTTCAATTCATCATAACATATATGACATACACGACATACAGATAGACAGTACTGCTACATCTATACATTTATGACATATCAGATTTTCAAATACAGTACTGTTTGTGATACCAAAAGAGTCCAGAAAAGAGAGTATATACATTTGATGTAGAAACTGTACATTGGAGGGTAGGAGGGGGGGGGCTGTACATTGGAGGTGGTTGGGTGGGTGGGTGGGGTTGGACACTGTACAACTGTACGAGCAAAACTGTACATTGGAATATTGACAACCATACTTGGTCATTTACTGTACATTGGGTTGGGTTAGGACATTTACAGGGGCCATTTTCGAATTGCAGTCTCCCGTAGGTGTTCTTTGAGAGTGTTTTTGAGTGCTACACTCTTGAGTGCATAGTAGTATAGACATATTAGCATAGCAGGTAGTATTAAGCATAGTACATACTGTAGTAGGTAGTACTAAGCATAGTACATAGTAGATAGTAGTATAGACATAGTAGCATAGTAGATAGTAGTGTAGGTATAGTACATAGTAGATAGTAGTATAGACATAGTTGATAGTAGTATAGCCATAGTAGATAGTAGTATAGACATAGTAGCATGGTAGGTAGTAGTAGTATAGACATAGTAGCATAGTAGGTAGTAGTATAGGTATAGTACATAGTAGGTAGTAGTATAGGTATAGTAGATAGTAGTATAGGTATAGTAGATAGTAGTGTATAGACATAGTAGCATAGTAGGTAGTAGTATAGGTATAGTAGTATAGGTATAGTAGGTAGTAGTATAGGTATAGTACAAAATTACATAATGGTATAGACATAGTAGCAAAGTACTAAGTAAAGCAAAACACAGTTAGAATGCTCATTATTATTTTTTTTATTCAGATATTGCTTGAAGAAGTGTGTTTTTAGTCGATGACAGAGATTGCCTGCTTCATATCAATGACCCCCCAGGAGCCCGAATAGGAATGGGTCTCAGGCAGCCAGAAGATGCAGAGCGAAGGGGTGTTGAGGGGGTGTGTAGTTAGAGACCATTGACCAGAGGTAGGAGGGAGCCTTTCCCCTTTTTGCATGGAATGGCAGGTCAAGAATCTTGAAGCAGATTTGTGCAGCAATGGGAAGCCAGTGCAGCTCTCTTAGAAGTGGGATGACGTGGGCTGACTTTGGTAGAGTGAAGATCAGCCGGGCCGCTGCGTTCTGTGTGAGTTGAAGTGCCTTGGTGGCGCAATAAACCTGCTAGCAGAGCATTGAGGCAAGACCTTATTGTTAATTACTTTATTGTCAATGTACACAAGGCAATTAAAATTGTCCTATCCCTCCTAGTTACACGTACACACAGTCCTCATATCCCTCCTAGTTACACAAACCTCATATTCATCCTAGTTACATGTACACACAGTACTCATATCCCTCTTAGTTACACAAACCTCATATCCCTCCTAGTTACACAAACCTCATATCCCTCTTAGTTACACATACACACAGTCCTCATACCCCTCCTAGTTACACGAACACACAGTCCTCATATCCCTTCTAGTTACACAAACACACAGTCCTCATATCCCTCCTAGTTACACAAACACAGTCCTCATATCCCTCCTAGTTACACAAACACAGTCCTCATATCCCTCCTAGTTACAACCTCATATCCCTCCTAGTTACACATAGTCCTCATATCCCTCCTAGTTACAACCTCATATCCCTCCTAGTTACACATAGTCCTCATATCCCTCCTAGTTACACAAACACAGTCCTCATATCCCTCCTAGTTACACAAACACAGTCCTCATATCCCTCCTAGTTACAACCTCATATCCCTCCTAGTTACACATAGTCCTCATATCCCTCCTAGTTACAACCTCATATCCCTCCTAGTTACACATAGTCCTCATATCCCTCCTAGTTACAACCTCATATCCCTCCTAGTTACACATAGTCCTCATATCCCTCCTAGTTACACATAGTCCTCATATCCCTCCTAATTACAACCTCATATCCCTCCTAGTTACACATAGTCCTCATATCCCTCCTAGTTACACAAACACAGTCTTCATATCCCTCCTATTTACACAAACACAGTCCTCATATCCCTACTAGTTACACTTACACACAGTACCACACATGCATTTCATCAGAGAGGTCAGGGCAGTTTTGGGGTTCAGTGTCTTGCTCAAGGGCACTTAGGCATAGATGGTGGGCACCGTGGATGTAATACCAACCACCCTTCAGTCACCAGCTCACAGCTGGAATACACCCTTTAACCAGCGACCTTTCGGCCTTACCTCTAGGCCATCCTGCCTCCCTATTGTTGGTTGCAGAAGGAGTTGGGTGGCTTCTTTTGAATTTACTTACATTCATTCCCTAGGCCGTAATCCTAACCTTAAAGGGACAACCCCCCCCCCCCCCCCCCCAAAAACAACGATTTATCTATTTCCAAGGGTGAAAAGTAACTAAAGTAACTTTTTTGTGTAATTGGCTACTGAATTCACATCAACTGACATGAAGTTGAATATGGATTCTAAGAAATTAGGTGATTCTCTGACCACATCAAGGGACCACTTCAGCTTCAAGTAGGAACTCAGAAGAACAAGCTATGGTTTGTTAGCCTGGTTGTCTCGCTAGCTCACTGGACTATAATATTAAGCTTGCTGCCAGATAGTGAGCTTGTAATGTTATTGAATAACGGGGCTAGGCATTTAATTTCTTTACCCCTCTGATCAAATAACGTGAATTTCAGAGTCAAATCAATTAGTGTAACCTGGTCTATGTTAGGATGCCAAACATGGACTGTAAAGACACTCATGTGCAATACAAACAGTGCTTCATGGAGCGTAAACAATAACAGAAGTTCATAACACAGTTGCAGATTCAAGCATCCTGCTCTCCCCATGACAACGATGCTTAATGCCCATTACGCACCTCCTTTTCACGTGATCTCTACTACTCTATCTTGTTATTCTGTTTTCAACAAGCATTTTGACTTGGGCTGCATGCTAAACACACTTACAATTGTCATATGCATTCTTACTGGGCTATTCATCTTATTCACTACGCCCTGCCCTCTTTGGCTTCCTAGATCTGCTATGAACACATTTCAATGAGCTGACTAATTCACTTCCACATAATTTCAAAACATGAACACAATGCCGGTGAAAAACAATCCGAGTGAGTCAGAATGAGCTTGTTCTGACTGTTGGTCTGACTGTTGTTTTGACTGTTGTTTTGACTGTTGTTGTGACTGTTGTTCTGAAGTGGCATTTATATGTTAAAACTTCTATGTTAAAACTTCTATGCTAAGTTTTAACATTGAAGTGAACAGGGACTTTCACATCACATTACATCAGACCAACATGGTGGCAAAGTGAATAAGGTGAATAAAGGTGTAAACTACAGTAATCAAGGGTGCTATAGGCCGTGTCTCAAACGTCTTTGACTCAAGCAGCCACATACTGTACATACAGTACATACTGTACTCACAAGAGCTTTCAGTTTGTCATTAACAATAGTAGCCTATTGTATCACTCCAGAATCTGCTTTTCTCAGAATCTCCAACTATTGTACACGCCTATGTCATCATAATCAATCATTATCATCCACTCCACGAATGTTGCAATTTTGTGTACAATATAACAAATGAAGAAAGATATTTATGGGGTCCGACGGTATCATTAATGCCTTCCTACGATGTTGAATCTGGCTTTACTTTGTTCATGCACTTTATTTTGCAAAGGTTTATTTAATACATCCTATCATGAATCACATCATATTATCATATAATCTCGCAATTAAGTTGTCATCCCGTGTGGGCTATTACTTCTCAACACCTCAAACGTCTTCGCCTCAAGCTGCCATATACTTATACAAGTTTAAAATATTTGTCATTAATGACTATTGTAGCCTACATGCCTGGGCGAATCATGATAATCCACTCTGTGTTGCAAGAACAAATGAAGAAAGTGATTTATGGGCCGCTCACGCTCTCAGCACAGAAGCGCTACCATTAATGCTGTATATAAGTGGTCGTGTTGAGTCTTGCTTTACTTTGTTCTAGGGCTGGGCGATTAATAGATTTGATCGATTAATTCGAATTAATGATTTAGGACGATAAAAAAAAAAGGGAGCAAGAGGTTTAAGAGTCACCTTTTATTTTACAAAAAGTGATGTTTGGTGGAAGTTAGATTTGCACTTTATTAATCCCAATAGGGAAATTCATTCTTGTTTGATGATCAAGAGGCACCTTTTATTTGTTTTAAGTGAAGTTTGGTGAAAAAGCAAGTTATTGCACTATTACCCCAATAGGGACATTCATCTTTGTTTGATCAAGAGTAACCTTTTTATATATATATATATATATTTATTTTTTTAAGTGAAGATTGGTGAAAGTTAGGTTTGCACTTCAATCCCAATAGGGAAATTCATCTTGGTTTTATAATTTGTGTCAAATAAAAACAAAGCTTATTTGAATGATTTCCTTGGTGTTTCTAGTTTTTAAGAGAAAAAAATCTATTAAAATCGGATGTGGTGTGAAAAAATCAGAGATAAAATTTTTAGGCCATATCGCCCAGCATGCACTTTCTTTTGCAAAGGTGTATTTAATGAAAGTAACCACATTTGAACTTAATATATCCTGTCATTTGCATTGCATGGGATAATACATCATGTTTAACTCATTCACCGCCAACGACGAGTATACTCATTATAGGCCACCAATCGTTGGACGCCAACAACGAGTATACTCGTTATTGGATCGTTATTTCTTTTATTCGCTATTTCCATTCATAAATCATCCAGGTAGGCTGTGGTACTGTGTGGCAATGTGTCTGAGATCGCAACGGTCCAATACCCTGTTGGTATGCTGCTGATGTCGCACTTCCTGTATGGCTCTGTGTATCATTGAAATTCCTCCGGGCAAAGTTTTTGAGTAACGTGGACCAAGGGGTATACCCGATCGCATTGAATCGCTTTCGGGACGCCAGATTCATTATGCTGTTGAGGGTTATGGTGTGGGCCAAATGGACATACGATCTAGCAGATGGCAATCAAATAATTGGAATATTCTTTTTGGAGTCTCATTGGGCACAGGTAAGAGCAATTTACCGTCAATTTCAGCTTGGTTGTCCATTGTTTTCATAGCCATCGCCCTGATCAGCGTATGCTGTTGTACTAACGAATGCCGTTATTGACAATCAATTAATCAGAAACGACCCCCCCCCTTTCATGCATGCATGATGGAACATAATATACCGATCATATGCATTTGAATTTTTTATTGTAGCGTGTATAGGGATGAAATTCCAATGGATTAAGTATAATATGCGTCGCTGGCTATTACTAGCCTCCCAGGAATTACCCTAGACCACTCTAAAACCATACTTATATTCACCATGGTATAAAACGAGAATTTATGGATGGAAAAAAATATTCATTTTTCACATCTTGAACGATAGATACTCGATGTCAAATGGGCCATAGTATTGCATATATAGCTATAATATTTAAATAGTTATAGCCCTGCAAACAAGGTGAGCGACTCCCACCGTTTACAGCGGTGGCGGTAGCTACTACAGGATGAGGCTAATGCGTGGCGTCCAATGAGTTAACAACCTCTTTGACCCCCCTTGTAAAGAAAAAAAGAAAAGTAAAATTGTAACCTACTTCCAGAGACAAATCAGATTTACTTTCCCTGATGCTTCAATGTCTTTTCAGTTGATATTGAAGCCTTTGAATAGGCCTTAGCTAACTGTTGAAGTGACAGGGGACTAGTGTGTGCTGGCTAGTGCTAGCAGCTAAGCTAATGATTAGCTTCTTATGTTGAATTTATGTACAAAACATAACTGGTTATCTAGATGTAACCCACATTGTATATTCCTGATTTATAATGGAAGCCCTGGAGGAAGCAGTGTTACAGGAAACAGAAATAACTTGCTAACTCGGTTAGCAAGCTACGTTTATTTTCCCTTTTTCCCTTGCTTCATCTAACGCCGCCCCGTAACAAGCATTTGAATGGATAGAAAATGTAGACAATTGAGAGAAATGTTTCCTAGCGTCTGTAAACATAGTTCATGTAAATAATAATAAGTCTGTGCTTACCACCGGAAACAGAGCGGGTGACGGAACAAATATTTTGTTCCGCCTGGCTACTTTGTCATGGCAAACTAGTGCGGTTAAATATCAATAATAACAAAAAAGAAGAAAACAATTGCGATAATTAAGTTAATCGATTTTTTCCCCACCCATATTATGTGATGTTATCAAGTGACACTTTGTGTTGGTCCATCGACAGTTAATTAGTTAATGACTTTTTGAGCTCATAGAACTTCTTTTTGAGCTATTAGATACAAATGTGTTTTAAATAAGTAGGGCTTACAGCTCTGAATCATGAAATGTAGCCATCTCCCAGTAAAATCACAATGACTACTGTTGTACTGTACTTGTGCTGTATAATGATAATACATTTTAATCAAATCTAATCTAGTGTCCTGGTAGTTGGTCCATTAGTCACTTGAGTCTGTTGAGCTGCTCCTGGATGTATCTCTTGGTGACATCACCACTAGAGTCCTGTCTCTCTGGTGCTCAGCTTAAGGAGAGCCTTATCCATGTTCGCAAATTGAAACTGAGCTGTACAGTTTTATAGAAATAACATGTGGATTGAATTTTAGGGTGGATTTTCCCTTTTACTTAGCAGTTATCTGGAATATTAAATTGATTGTACTTAAAAAGATTAATAGAAATAAATAGGTCATACTAATAGATACATATTAATAAACCGGTCATACTAATAGATACATATTAATAGATGGGTGATACTAATAGATACATATGAATTAATAGGTCATACTAATCTATACATATGAATAGATGGGTCATACTAATAGATACATATTAATAAATAGGTCATAGTAATAGTGTTATGGTTTGTAATGCGACCCCAATTGCACGACACAGACAGGTAATCAGAGTTAGCCAAAACAAGGGCATGATTTATTATATACAAAAAAGCGGCACTCAGCCTTTAAGGGGGAAAAAACACCAAAGTCCATGAACACAAAAAACGCGGCACTGTGCCTTTTAAGAGGCGCACAGGCAGGAATCCTCTAGCACACAGGCAAAGAGGTACACGGGAAATCTTCCAGAAACACGGGCAAAAATACACAGGACTCTTCATTGAACACGGGCATCCTCCCGACCAGAATGCTGCCGACGGGCAGCGCAGCAACCAGGGGGTCCAAGGGGAATGGGGTGAGAACACGGGCATCCTAATAGTAGGTCATACTAATGGATACATATTAATAAATACATCATACTAATAGATACATATTAATAAATGGGTCATACTAATAGCATGCGCTCGACACACAATACAAGGAGGCCTGTTGTGCCACTGCACAAGCGTGAAGTCGTGGCAATATGCTTATGAGCTTTTTGATGAGGCCACAGCTAAATGTAATATCTGAGGCCACTCCACCGGTAACACCAAGACATTCAGAATGAGTGTAAAGTTACTTTATTTTAACTTCATACATCCTATCACATCATATTATCATATAATCTTCAATTAACTTGTCATCCCATGTTGGATTAAATATTTTCTACAGCGATGGAGCCTGGAGGAGGCTACACTCACTGTGCCTCAAACGTCTTCGCCTCAAGCTGCCATATACTTATACGAGTTTTTAATTAGTCATTAATGACTATTGTACGTGCCTGTGCATGTCACAGCTCCTCTGTGAGCCAGACAGTCTGTCGTCCTCTTTGAACCAGATGGTTGGCACACAAGGCAGTAGGCACACATTGGACTGGCATGGCTGGTATGCAGTGGTGTAGACGTAACTAAGTACTTTGCTACAGTACATAAGTAGGTTTTGGGAGTATCTATATTTTACTTGAGTTTGTATATTTATTGTGACTTTCACTTTTAATTACCTTCATTAAATGTATTTTTAAAAAGTACTTTTACACCACTGCCTTTAATGTAATAGAGTAAAAGCATTTTATTTTTTATGATTAACTTCTAATGATTAACATTGGTCACCTTGTTACTCGCTACAAAATTAAAAAGAAATCTGAATATAATTCTGAATATAATAATAACTGGAGTTGAAGTAGTAGTATATGTACAGGGTGAACAGGGAGGGTGGCGGCACGGTTCCCTGGGGGCCACTGCCGGTGTTGCTCACCAGCACGTCTGACCGGCTATCTGATGCAGTCTGATTTATTGTGTCTGTTGGTGAGGTAATCAGTCATCCAGGCCACCAGGCCATGAATTGCATTTTTATGCATTTTGGCAGGCAAGCACTTAAATGGCTCATGCCCTTATTTTCATTAAACCATGCCCTATGTGAATGGCCCAGCTCTCTAGTTTGTGGCTATGATGTTTCACGAGGCTGTGATTATCCAAGAGGTCACAGTAAGTAATTCTATACAGTGAGGTCAAGTAAAAAAAGAAAAAAGGCTACTATGGGGATTAATGACATAACACATGAATACAGCTGGGCTCATTGGATCCACACGAGTCGCAGCTTTCCAGGCAAACGCAATAGATTT
This sequence comes from Notolepis coatsorum, assembly GCF_963971535.1. Lineage (NCBI taxonomy): Eukaryota > Metazoa > Chordata > Actinopteri > Aulopiformes > Paralepididae > Notolepis > Notolepis coatsorum. Next base: position 74,102,996 of record NC_140180.1, on the reverse strand, counting down.
CCAAGGCTGTTTAGGGACTCCAGTATGCAAAGATATGCAAATACACCATTTAAAAAAAAATTAAAACACATTTGTACTACATGCAGAAATACACAATAATAATAATAATAATAATAATAATAATAATAATAATAATAATAATAATTATTATTATTATTATTATTATTATTATTATTATTATTAATAATAAATTGGATTGATAGAGAGAAGCGCCTTTCTCAGACTCAAGGACACTTTACAAGGAGAGAGAAGCTATATAAAAGAGAGGGTAAAAAATATGAATATATATATATAGTAACAACAGGAAAAATAAAAAGTTGCTGTCCAATTGGACGAACAGTAACAGATTTTTTAAAAATAAATACATAAAAACAACGGGATCGGTAGCTTAAAATAAAAGAGTCAGGGGGGAAGGGGGTGGGCTACTTGGGAGCAGGGCCGTGTTGCGCGAAGGAAAGTGTGAATGTGAACAGGTGGGTTTTGAAGAGGTTGATGGTGTCAGAGCCTCGGATGGAGGGGAGGGGGATCATATTTGTAAAGGGGAGACTCTTGGATAATCATAAAACAGATGTTCATTCAGATATCCTGAGGTGAGAGGTCAAGGGACCTAATAGAAGAAAGACATAAATACAATTAGATCTGAATGTAATAAAATTAGAAGAATAAACAGCGTAAACAAAGGTGCAGATGGGGGTCTGTATGCCTGTATCGGTTATATTATATGTTACAATAAATATAGGCAATAAAGAATTAGAATCTGAATATATACACACATGGCACCCTAACTGGCATGATATACTGTACGTCATACATTGTAGTCCGTGCAGGTTTTGGTAGTTAAGAGTCAGACACACTTAGTCAAACATTCCTAATAGTTCTCGAGCATAGAAATCACACAGCATATAAAATCATAACAATAATACAAATGTATCTGAATAACATCAATTAAACATGTACAACTTGATCGACAATGATCTGTGATCAAGGTCCTAAATTCTGCAACAGAGGGGAGAATCTCAATCTTTAGAGTCTATTCCATGAGCATCAGTAAAATGCACATTTACCATTTTTTCTGACCAAACTAGCATTTAAATGTCTGAAGCACTGACTTGTGGAACACTGCATTACACACGTAAAAAAAAAAGAGAGAAAGAAATGATTTAATGATAATAATAATAATAATAATAATAATAATAATCCAGTCCAATATAATAATAGTCTAGGCATAAGAGATTGAGAGGCATTATACTCCCAGGTATGAAAATGGCAACTTTTTGGGAAAATATAAATTCTTAATATATACAGGCAACCTTTAAACCTTTAAACACCAACCCCCAACGAGGAAGGTAGACACACACACATATACACACAAGTACGTTTGAACACCAACCCAATTTAAGTAGATAAACACTCACAATCACAGCTACTTTTAGACAGTAACCTCCACCCTTACACTCCACCATACACTGTAATCGTAATACATTACAGATGTAATGTACAATAATACTGTATATACCGTATATATATATATATTTATCTATATCTGCATTTATTCCTGTTTATATACACACTGTATTTACTAGTTATACCACTGGTTGGTATTACTTAGTTAATGTATGGTTTACTAGTTACTACCATATTGTATTTATACTTGTATCACTGTTCATAATAGTACTGTACATACATCTGATTAGCATATTTGCTCAGTAGCTTCATTATATATATTCCATTTAATCACACTGTATATTGTTAATGCACTTTACTGTTAGATGCCAACTTATTTTCGTTGTATTGTACTTGTGCTGTGCAATGACAATTTAATTTAATTTCAAACCTTTATTTCAACTCACAAACACACCCTCGATTACAGTGACGGTGAGCTTACAAAACAAGACACAGTTAACAGTAGATTCATACATATAGGCACAACAAATGAGAATAAACAATACAAATCAGTTAAGATGGTTACAAGTTGATACACAGTGGCGAGAGATCATACCCTAGCGCACATTTAGCATAAAACGCCTGACTATTGCATACCCAAAGTAATTTGCTATTTATTACTTGAACCCCTTATAGCACATGCATGAGCCTGGTCTCTTTTGAAAGGAAACATTCTGAACTTGCTTTCACAATAGGAGAAGAATCACTCTGAGTGCTAATGTAATAGAGGTAGAGGTTTGAACACACTGGAATAAAAATAAAAGTGACTCACGTTTTGTTTACTTGTTGCCATGTGCCTGTTTTTGAGTTCCAGCTGAGAGGTAGGAGCTGGAGAACATAACTGTTCCATAGCCTGAAGTCTTATCTACACTACAGGTCCAAAGTTTATAACTATCCTCATTGATTTGTTTCGTCTTGTAACTCGAGACTCGAAGCACACAATAGGTCGAGTGGGGTGACGATCGAAAAGGCAGCAAATTCAACTTTCCAACAATATATTGGTTGATCTGCAAAAACGCAGCCTGGAGCCGGCAGACGAGGGCAAAGTGCCGCGACGTTCGCGCGCGTGCGTGACGGCCCGTATACGACCCGCCGGACGTTAACAGGTTAAATGCAGCAAGAGAAGGAAGAACTTCAGAGTCAGTTGGAGGGCATACCAGATGTTGGAAGCATCAAAGGAAAAAGCTGTTTTTCCTAGTTCAGAGCTAAACTCAAGGAATGCTAAGAACCAACCAGCCATTTGAACATGTAGAATAGGTTCCAAGATTCCATTCCAACACTGTTGTAATTAGGGGTGCACGATATTGATTTTTTGACCGATAACTTTCTGCTCCTCAAGGCCGATACCGATAACCGATATTTATTGTATTATAAAAGTTTTTTTACGTCAAAAAGGAACTGAATAAAAAAAGATTTGATAAAAAAATAAAGAAATGTATATTCCTGTAGTTTTGACCTAACCAGATTTATCGTGACATGAGCGTTACTACTATGAACAAAACCAAGCCAAGACAACAGTTTTGACTGATAAAGTGACTATATTTATTTTTCCAAATAAATATAATTTGAATCAGAAAATTCACAATCCGTCAACAAATACATCCAACCTAACAAGTCACCTGCAACATCACCGCTACAATGGTGTGTTAAAAGCCTACGACGACGCGCGAGCAGCTAAAGCTGCTGTGAATCCAAAGCCAGCTACAAAGGAACCCGCAGCGTTTGTACCTATTGACGAGGCGTTTGCTAAATTAAAGAAGTTTGACAGAAATGACCCAAGGGCTCAAGCCGCTAGCTTTTAAGCAGTGCTTGGTGGTGCAAATTAACCTGGCTACTACGGAGCAATAAGCTTTAGCTGCTCGCGCGTCGTCGTAGGCTTTTAACACACCATCGTGGTGATGTTGCAGGTGACTTGTTAGGTTGGATGTATTATAAGTTGTTGCCCTTTTCCCTCCTCGTGGAACTTCTGCATTTCATTTGTTACAAATAGCAAGCAAACTTTTTTCCTCTGAAACTATTCCCACACTACTGACGCCATCTTTTTTTACATCCGCGCTGCCTCTGAAACTTACGTGGGTACGTCACAGCCAAGAAAGGGAGAGCTGGATTTGTGTAAAACACCATCTTCCTAAACCACACGCTATCAGTCGTACCACTGTACTGGCAAAACGGGAGGAGCCTACAGTAAAAACAAACGCCCTTCATCCCAATTCACCCACACCGCTTTTTTTTTTTACCAAAAATTATATTCTATATTATCGGAGCTATCAATAACGTTATCGGGATGACGTCATAATTGCTGATATCGGCCCGATAATTATCGTGCATCCCTAGTTGTAATGTAAGGGGGAAGCTTACCAGTAACTGTTTTAAAAACAAACAAATACCAATGATCGTTACGCCTTTCAACCAGAGATGGCCATCCAACCTTTTCATAAAGGACACAGTGGTGGGTATCATACCGGTCACCGGTAATACATTTACATTTAGTCATTTAGCTGACGCTTTTATCCAAAGCGTCTTAAAAGTTTTGGGTACAACTCTATCAGCTGAGTAACAATGTTCATCAAAGTGTTCAGACTTTGCTACAGTGTTGAGTGTAAGTTAGTAGATTAGGAAGAGGCTTTAAGAGTTGAAGCTGCAGCGTGCCTATAGTCCAACATGTATAAGGAAACACTAGCACACACACCCAACACTCACTTCCCCACCAACAGGATAATAACACACGATGCACTCGCTCCCTTGACATGTCTCCGCTTCTCTCTGGCTCTCTCTCCTCCAGGCCTGTCTGTCGTGCCACCAGCAGATCCACCGCAACGCTCCCATCTGTCCGCTGTGCAAAGCCAAGAGCCGCTCCCGCAACCCCAAGAAGCCCAAGAGGAAACCCGACGAGTAGAAGCCGCCCCGCCTCCGGCTCTCCGTCCCGAGTGCCAAAAAGGAGACGGGTTCCGATCTAATTGCGGCCCGGGTACATTTCTAGAACCAGGAGACACGAGGGGGTCTTGGTCGGAAATTAAGCAGATCTTTTTCTTTTTTTAGATCTGTGCCGCCGGACATGTTCCCTACAGAGTTTGCCACATTACCAAGGTATTAATGTTATCCTCTAGTTTCTATCAGTGCTTAGGACGTGTGACGTATATAACCCGTGTTAGGTTCATTAGCCCCTGACCATGTAATTGCAATAATGACAAAAGAGACTGAACATTTAAGTTCAAATAACTGTGCCCCATGTTGGCTATTGTTTATTGCCTTAGGCAGATATATTGTACTGTACTTTATATTTAACTCCTTGAGAATGCATGTGTTACCCGTGGCTGTCTTGTAATTCCTTGTCATATGAAAAGCAAATGGGTTTATTCCTAAAGTTAAAACTGCCCACAATGTCGTTTTAATGTCGATGCCTTTTTAAGTGGGTGACCGCAGACGAGGAAAAAGCAAAACATCTTTGCTTTGAATAGTGTTGTGTATTACTTTAATACAGTGATACGGAAATAAATGGCTGTTTTGTACTGAATGCTGGTCTTTATTTTTATTTCTTCACACAAAACATTGGCCATAACCTTGGTGTCATTTTTGCCTCAACCCTGTCCTTTGAAACCCACATCAACCGCATCATCAGAACAGCCTATTTTCATCTCAGAAACACCGTCCCTCTCTATTCCTGCTTCTGAAACCCTCGTTCGGTCCAAGGCCTGGCTACTCAGACCATCATCAACTCGGTTGGGTCCAAGGCTCGGCTACTGCAATTGTCTGTACTCCCCCCAGACTGTGTCCAGAACTGTAACTCACATCCTCTCCGGAGATCACACATAACCAGGCCTTGTTCAAAACCTCACTGGCTTGAACACATCCACACACAGCTTACAAAGCACTCTGTATAACGTGACCCTGACCTGACCTTCACTCCTCCATCACATATAACATGACCCTGTCCTGACCGCGTGATTACCAAACGTAGCCGCATTTCTGGCAGACGCTCTCTGATTGGCACTGACTGACGCTCTCTGATTGGCCACTGACATGTTTGCCCAATCGCGTGACGAGCTGTGTCTTTGCCCATCGAACAGCCTGCAAACTACCTGCCGTTCTATCGCCATGCTCTAAGACAAACTCTAACCTTAACCAACTTCGAAGAGTGCCTAAGCTTAACCAGTGTAGAAACTGCCGTTGGCCAATCAGAGCGTCTGCCAGAAATGCGGCTAGGTTTGGTAATCACGCGTCCTGACCTTCACTCCTCCATCACATATAACATGACCCCATCCTGACCTTCACTCCTCCATCACATATAACATGACCCCATCCTGACCTTCACTCCATCACATATAACATGACCCCATCCTGACCTTCTTCACTCCTCCATCACATATAACATGACCCCATCCTGACCTTCACTCCTCCATCACATATAACATGACCCCTTCCTGACCTTCTTCACTCCTCCATCACATATAACATGACCCCTTCCTGACACTCTTCACTCCTCCATCACATATAACATGACCTTGTCCTGACCTCCTTCACTCCTCCCATCACATATAACATGACCCCATCCTGACCTTCACTCCATCACATATAACATGACCCTGTCCTGACCTTCTTCACTCCTCCAACACAGCAGGAGGCGGGGCCTGGCAGCCATGCTGGAAGAAAGAGAACTACAGACATCCCCTGCAGGGCCTCTATTGGTAGATAGCTAAATAAATCACAAAAATAAGCTAAATAAATCACAAAAATAAGTTTAACAATCATTTGACATGCTTAGACTGGATTCACAAGTTTTATTTTCCACATACATACACGAGACATGCAGTGGAATGTAGGAAGATCAAAGCACATATTAAAATACAACTGGTTCTGAATCCAACGTTACCGAGCAGGTGATGTAACTCAATGTGGTTTTTGAGATGCAGCCATCATTCATTACATGGAGTAATGTCAGCTTTTATCGTTTTCATAAAAACAGTAGTGGAAATATCTAGGTTCCCATGTTCAAGAATCTGAATGCACTCAATGACCAGATAGACTCAAGTAGGAATTCATTATAAAAGAGATTCTCCAATGTATTTTCTAGCGAGAGATTATGAGAAATGTATCTCCATGACCATGAGTTTCCAATGCATTTCTATGAGGTTTATGGGTTTGGATGTAAATCAGATCCTTTTTGATGCGTTTCAACCACTAATACACACAGATGATAAGGGAGGAAATAAAGATCAAAGCTAGACATTAATCACACCCTCTGAAAAAACCCTTTCCACATCAGGAACAGCTTCATTTCCCTCCTTAAAAGAAAACAGAAAAACACTTAAAGGGATATTTCACTTTAGTAGAACTTGTCGAAAGAATCAGCAGTTTTACCTCTATCTACAAGTAAGCTAGCGACCACTTCCATTAATTTTGAGGACCAAGTCTAAATATCATACTTCTAAAGTATAAACAAACTATACAGCAATATTATTTTAGGTAATGTAGTGTTCTGTGTTAACCCTTTCACTACCACTACGGACGGGTTATGAAAGAGTCAACCCTGTCGTGTGGCAGTGAAAGGGTTAACCCTATGTATTGTCACAGTGAAAGGGTTAACCATTTGGTAGTGAAAGGGTTAAAGGTACTTGTTTTGTTTTCAAATTGTCAGTAAATGGACTATTTCTCACTTAAGATGTCGTTTGACTAACAGTCAACTCTTCACAGAATATAGTATTGTTTTGTTTATTTAATTTTTTTACAACAATGCAACTTACAATTCATGTGAAGAGGGTTACAAGCAATTATAAATAACGTTGAGGAAAAAGCTTACAATGGCAGGGTACAATCAGTTTGAGGGGAAGAAAAACAAGGGTTGAAAATGGGTTAAATGCAGTACATTCTAGACATGTTTTGATGGCTTTGCTGATGTTACATCATGGATGTAAAATCTTGCCAATATAATAGTAATTGAATTACAAAGATATAATCGGAGTCCAAGGATGAGACACCAAAAATAACATATTTTGGAGTAAGAGCGAAGCCTCCAAACCTTACTCATCAATAAGGTCACTCCAAAATATTGTAGTTACACTCCCAAAAAGATTCTGCATATGATTTGCATGATGAGCAAGTACAGGATACAGTTCACATTTACATACAGTAAATTTACATACATAATACAGTTGCACTATACTTGGTTATTCTGGTATTTACCGGGTAACAATTTTTAATTATTTTCCATCAGATTTCAGTAATTTTGTTGTATAACATAATGATGCAACCAGTTTTTTTCTCCAGTCAATGTCCTCAAATGTACCATTCCAAAAGCTAAGAGGTATAAAGCAGGGCAAGAGGTATCATTTTTATTAAGAGTAGATCTAATTTTCTTATTTGACATACTACTGTTAAGAAACGTCAACAAAAATATGATGCGACTCTAAGGAAGAGATAGTATTGAAGACATGTAGTGCCTTATTCCTTTTTAGAAACAGGGAAACAATAATCTAAGTTAATCAAATAGAATCTAATATTGCAAGGCACACTCCTACGCAAAGCCGTCTCTATATCTGGATTTAGCATTTGTTCTGACAGTGGAATGTAACTCATTTGTTCTCAGGTTGCCCACATAGTATTACTTTTTGGAAGGATTTTGAGAATTATATATTGTGCAAAACATCACATACGATTATCATAGAAGCAAAACAAATTCACTTATTTTGAATGCAATAACAATTTATGCACAAATTGTTAACTTATTCTATTTGCAAAACATCATATACATGAAGCTAAATGTCTTACTTCAACTCCATCTTTAAAGTTGTTTCTAATTTAAATCAAATGTTATTTTGAGTCTCTTAAATTTGTAACCAACAGAAAATACATGTCAGTAGTTAAAATGTATACTGTTTGTAATGTTTGAAGTACATTGTACAACTTTCTGCGAGTGTGCCAGCAAGGCAGCAGTAACCATAGGTAACCACTCCCAAACATACAACAAATGTATTGGATCTGCTTTAATTGTTTTCTAAAGTTAATACATCTACACTATTGTAATGGTACACGTATCCGTACCGAACCGTTTCAGTGTGTACCGTACCGAACGGCTGTGTAGTGTACCGAACAAATACAACGGTATGTTAACCACTAACGACCGCCCACCGGGGGCTGTTTTTTTCACAATCTAATATACTTTTTTTTTTTTTACGTCGATTATTAATTTCAATATAGAATATTCGTTGACAGCCCTACAAGTACAATTAGTTACTGCACACTACATCACCCCTGAGTGGAACATGGAAAGCAAAACTTTCCCCCACTGTACCGAAAACCCGTACCGAACCGTGACTTCAAAACCGAGGTACGTACCGTGGTTTTTGTGTACCGTTACACCCCTAATCTACACACATATCAAATGCCAAGAACAAACATATTCCTTTGACTTGGAAGTGTCTTTTTTTATTGAAATCTGCACAGCAGTTGTTTGTTTATACTTGGGGACAGCAGTGGTTGTTGACAGCAGTGGTCAACTTACTTGTAGATGCACTCACATGGAGTAAGTGAAGAGGACTGCTGAAACCTAACAAGTCCTACTAAAGTGAAATATCCCTTTAAAATCCAGACATTTTCAAGTCCATTTATAATCTATAATCATGTCTGTAAAGTGTTTCATGAAAAGCTCTCAAACAAAGAACATGGAATATATTATATATATGAATATATTCATGAAATACATTTCTTAAACACCTCATACCCCCAGTTGTAGTTGAAAGTGGACTGCATGTGACAATATCAATACATGGATCAATAAATCATTGTTCACAGAGAGGTGGGTAATACAGCCTACACTGTAGCACTGCTCCATTTCCTTTGTCAATACTCAGTCCGTCATGCCTGCAGCAATCTGGTCAAACAATAAAAAACACAGTGAGATCCTGCTAAATTAGTTCCTGTTGTGTATTTTTGTCAAGGTAACCCCTTGTACCGCATCTGTTGCCAGGGCAACTCCATGACCATGTCACAGTTTGGTTGTCAGGGCAACGAGAGGTTGCCGTGACCCTCTTGTATCTACTTAACAATTCCTCCCAAACCCTGCGAGGGGCATCGGAGGACTTGGATAGGTGCCGTACAAATCCCCCCAAGAGGCAGATCCTGCAGTCCTGTAAGGCTGTAACACAAAGAAAGAAACATGTATTCATTCGCAATCCACTGCATGCGATCGAACGACTCAAACTTGGACTATTGATTGTCGTCTACTAGGCGACGTGGTGTAGAAAGAGCTGACACGGAATGGACGTCCTTTAGCAAAGACACTCACGCTGTCGCAGACGCGTCGTGTGTTTAGTCTGTCCGCCAGCGCCGGGGCCTCCAGCTGCGTCATCGTCCTCCGGATAAAAGCGCTCAAGGCCAGAGAGGCCTGTTTCTGCTCACAATCTCTGCAGGCTGACGGGTCGTGGAGCTCCGCCTCCGCAGCCTGTCACACAAACAGATCACTGAGCGAGGAGGAGCCACTAGTATTTGCTTAACCCATTAATGGCTAACGACTGCGTTTAGTATGTCAAGGAAATAGCCTCACATATAAGGTAGAAACACTTAAAGGAACACGCCAACATTTTGGGGAATTATCTTATCGTCTTCTCCAGAGAGAGACAAGAAGATAGATACCAGTCTCCTCTCTGTGTGTTCAGTAGAAAGCTATATGGCTGCACGTTAGCCTAGCTTAGCACAACGAATGACCGGTTAGCCTAGGCATTGTCCAACTAACACTTCTCCTGAAGGCTAACCGGTCATGTGCGCTTCCATTCATTGTGCTAAGCTAGGCTAACTGTCATGCAGCCAGATAGCTTTCTACTGAACGAACAGAGGAAACTGGTATCTATCTTCTTGTCTCTCTCTGCAGAAGACGATAAGATAATTCCCCAAAATGTTGGCGTGTTCTTTTAAATTTGCTGCAAGAACTGACAAAACAGGACAATAAAAACATGTTGATTTCACATATTGTAGTGCCTTAATTAATATAGGCACTACATGTGTATGTAGTTCTCTTTCCTCCAGTATGGCTTCTTGTAACTCGTTTTTGAGATACAGCCATTTCTGTATTGTTCTGTATCGTTAGTGGGGAGTGTCACATAATCAGTTTTCATAAAAACCGTAGTGGAAATATAGGTTCCCATGATCTAATGTTCCAAGAAATGTAATGCATTTAACGGCCTGATAGACTCAAGTAAGAATTAATTATACAAGAGATTCTCCATTTGTTTCTAGAGAGAAATTATGAGAAATGTAGCTCCATGAGTTTCTGGGTTTGGGTGTAACGTTAAATCAGATGAACTCATGACCTCTGTTTCTTTTTTATCAGTTTTAACCACCGACACACACACACACAGCTGGTAAGGGAGAAAATAAAGACCAAAGTTAGATACATTTACAAGCATGGGTCTTTGAAATACAGTTGCAGGTGTTTGTTAAAATCTCTGGCTTGTTGCAGCTGGTCACTGTCACTCTTTCTGGCGTGGGAGAATGAGGAGGAGGGGTGTTGTGAGTGAGATATGGCTTAATTCTAAGAAAGAGTCACTGTTCATGGCTGAATTTCTAACGTCAAATGGCATCGAGAGGGCAGACATTTCTGTTGAGCTTCTAGATAGTGATACTTGACTGGGATAGGGTAACACTAACCTCTAGATAGTGACTCTTTAGATTGTAGAAGAGGTGTTGACTCTTCACTACCAAATGCCCCAAGTGATACAAACAATATTTGTTTTTGTCATTGTGGGGATGTTGGTCAGACCCCACAAGGTAAAGGAACTATTTTAGGGTTAGGTAAGTTAGGCATGTAGTTGTTATGGTTAAGGTTATGATAAGGTGTTAGGGAAAAACGCAAGTCTATAGAATGTCCCCTCAACTCACGAGAACATGGCTATCTGTGTGTATGTGTGTGTGTGTGTGTGTGTGTGTGTGTGATAAAAAGGTCCCATAGAAATACTATGTAAAACAGCTCTGAGATCTGCATCAGTGCATACTTGTCAGTATTGTGCAAGGAAAAAGCACAGAAGGGTGATGTTTAGACTAGGTGTTAAAAATAAATAAAAGTGAATGAGTCCGACACCTGGGAGGAACAATGGTGTTGATGGTGGACGACAGGGAGTCACAGCAGTGGTCACTAGTTTAGTCATAGAGATAACTATCTAGCCACTATCTAGAACTATCTACCTAAACTTTAGATAGAGGTAAGACTGCAGACACGTTTTGTTCTACTTAAAGTGTTCTACTTAAAGTGAAATATCCCTTTAAGTGCTGTAATGAAAATCCTACAAATGCATTAATAACTACTATTAACTAGTCTTATCTGCTCCTTGAAAAGGTGAAATTATCTGAGGGGGTGACAGAGGGGGCGACGGGACCTTGACCTCAGCTCGCTAGTACTCCAAGTGCTGTGAAGGAAATGATAAATGATTTGGTTTTGATTGTGTCTCTCCTCGGTTCCTCACCAGTCTCATCTGCTCGTCGAAAGCCTTGCGCTTCAGCAGTGAAATGAGCAGAGGAGGCACCGTCAGGGCGCAGGGACCTTGAGACATCAGCTCGGCGAAGGAGGAGGTTGTGTCTCTCTCTCCTTCATATCTCTCCCCGGGTTCTGAGAAAGGGAGGTCACGGTGTCTGTGGTCACCAGGTTTATCCTTTACTCCGACTGTTCTCCCTGTCGCTTTCAACTCTGTGGGTCTGGACCGAGCCACTCCCACCTCCTCCTCCCGCCTGCTTTGGGTTCTTTGTGTCTCTCTTCTCTCCTCCCATCCCGAGGTCTCAATGGGCTGTTTTCTGTGGATATGTGAGATCATCCTCCTGCAGTAGGACCTCAGTGCCTCCTCTTCTCCCTCCATTTTGTCTAAAGGCACAATCACTTGTTTAAAAACATCCAGTTTAATCACGTATACTGTATACATTGTATATTATTACTGCACTTTACCGTTACATTTGCACTCTGGTTGGATACCAAACTTATTTTCGTTGTAATGTGCTGTACATTTGAATCTAATTTAATCTAAAAGAAAACTTGAAAGCAACTGGATAAACTGACCCCCTTTTTGTATCACAAACAGTACTGTATTTGCAAATCTGGTATGTCATAAATGTATAGATGTAGCAGTACTGATTGATTGATTGAAAACTTTATTAACAGATTTCAGAATGGGTACAGTACAGTACAGCTCAATACATACAATTGTTAAGGGGATGCAGACCAGAGAAAGACTTTCGTCTTGTTTACATCAGGGTCCCCCATTTTCAATTCATCGTAAACTGTCTATCTGTATGTCATGTTATGATGAATTGAAAATGGGGGACCCTGATGTAAACAAGACGAAAGTCTTTCTCTGGTCTGCATCCCCTTAACAATTGTGTGTATTGCGCCGTACTGTATTTGTACACATTCTGCAATCTGTTAATAAAGTTTTCAATCAATCAGCAGCAGAAAATGCACTTTCAACTGAATGACTTGAAAGTGCGATAACGCGCTTTAATGGAAGACCTGTAGATGGCTAACAAGCGGACATGCTGCTAACATTTAAGATCATAATTGCAGTTGAGTGAGCAGATTCGCAGTCTCGCAAAACAACAGTGTGTTCGTGCATCAACATCTGACCTTTATAAGACTTCCGCCTGGAAAGCTTTTAGCTTGAGGGGAAATGAAGACTGGCAAACTACTAGCAAAGGTCTCTGCTTTTAGCTACACTGACTACATATGCTAGCAACTTCAGTCAAACATAAAAGAAGGGAAAAGTTCAATGAACCGTTGCTGGTATGCGGTAGCCGCGCCTACCGTGACGGTGATAAAGTTAAAGGAAATTACTTGGAGTTGTGCCGTCTCCTTTCTGAATATTGTGTCTTTGCTTCGGTGATTTGTTTACACCGCCTCTTCTTTTAACATTATTCAGAGCTGCACTCACTGCGAACAGCGAGTCAGTACCGCCATCTAGTGGTAGATAGTAGTGCCACGCAGGGAAGGGAAGACTGCAAAATGAAGTTAATAAAGTGTTGACGTTAGATCACAGTTAGATGACAGTTTAATGCATTATGGTCTTAACTAATTGTAAGACAAATAGAAAATAGTTGTATAATTCTTGTATTATTATTTTATTTTATTTTATTCATGTTCTTATTTTATTGCTTCACATCATTTGTTTAATTTGTTTACTTTTCCCTTGCTTTTGTTGTATTGGGGGTATTGAACCAAAAATAAGTATGTACTTTATTATAATAATATAAATATAATTAATTTAGGAACAGGGAATCTGCCTTAAAACAAACATTGATTATCATATCACAAGAAACTGCTTGTGTCTGTGCTGAATTCCAATGATCCTCTTCATTGTGCATAAAAGAAAAATGGCAGGAATCCGTAATCTTGTGCCATCTGGCAAAACATGTGGTGTGGCATAACCTGACCCCCGACCGACAGGGACATGATGACACGGTGGGTCTGGCAAAGAGGGACAGCTGATTGCCTGCTCCTCCAAGGCCTACCAGCTGAGGCAGCTGCACCTTTCCAAAATGGCTGCTTCAGTGTGACTCAGTAACAAAGTGTTAACATTTCTATTGTAGAAAATGAAATCCGCTGATAAGTTTTACAGCAAGTTACACTGACTCAAAATCAAAAATGGAAGATTTATAATGGCCTATAGGAAGGAGTATCTTCTGAGAGTTACATTTATAACAAGCTATACTTCACCATCTTGTGCCTTTAGGGATGATGGAGTATCTTCAAATTAGTAAACTTCCACTTCAGCAGCATGGCCTATAGGGTGTCCTAGTCATTAGAGCCAATTGTTTACTCAGGACACAGAGAGAGTCACAGTGCAGCCACACACTCACCAATCCGGCCCACCAAGGGTGTCACAAGTTTATCACCTTTCTAATTATACCCCTCTCCAAGAATGGAAGTTTAGGAAGGTCCATCCATGGCCTAAAATTAGACCCCCACCAGAGCCCTGGCCCCTCTCCAGTCTACTGGGTCAGACAGTGGCATACACACAACACAGAGAGAGAGAGAGAGAGCGAGAGAGAGAGAGAGAGAGAGAGAGAGAGAGAGAGAGAGAGAGAGAGAGAGAGAGAGAGAGAGAGAGTTTGTGTTGAAGCCATCAGCTCTCTCAGTCTCGTGGATATATCCAAGACTCCTTGGAGAAGCTTCCTTTTTCTTCCACGTGACTTATGGAGTCGTGAAAGTGTTTACGACTGCTCCCCTGATTACCATCCCTGGCAATAACTTTATTGGCTGGTGACACATAAAGGTAAGCTGAATGGGAACTTGTTGGGAACGTCCATTTTGCTTTTGGGGAGAGAGCAATTCACATGTCTTTGGGATAGATAGAGCAAACATTAGGTTGGGGGGGGGGGGGGGGGGGGGGGGGTAGTGTTGGAGCATTTTCAAATTACCACATGTTCAAGATATATGTAGGATACTTGTATTGGTTCCATACTGGTATATATAGATATATCACAAACAATGTAACATGTGTGGTTTATGTTTATGTCAGATAGTGAACGTCAGTCTTCACTGCTGTATTGGCCATATTCTCAGAGGTGTTTGTGGTGGTAAAAACAATAATAAATACATTTCAAAGAAAGTAAACCACAATGATAACAAGTGTGTATGTGAATTGCATGTCCCTCTGGTCAGTGCATGTGTTTGTGTATTTCTAGTGTGCTTATGTATCTATTCTGTCTGTCATTCCAGATGGAGCGCGTCTGACGTGAGGGTGTGCGTCCTGCAGGTACACTATGGTTCTGGGAGAACCCGGCAACATGAGTTTAATGGACATCTCTAAGATCTTCTCCCTGCTCCAGCCCACAGAGGAGGACGAGGCGGACAAGGAGCTGTGTCAGGCTCTGATCCAGGCAGTGACCGGCGACGACGACGCTCTGCTCTCCGAGCTGCTCCCCCAAGAGAGCTACAGGAGGTGCATCAACGTCCGCAGCGGGTGGGGGATCCCTGTGACGCCCCTGCGGACCGCCGCCGCCCTGGGACACCTGAGATGCCTGGAGCTGTTGCTGGAACACGGAGCAGAGGTGAGATTAGAAGCATGGGGGGGGCGTGGCTTCTGTGGTTCTCAGGTCAGGGCTCTCTGAGATGGCTATGGGTTGTGTGTGCCTTAAAAATAATTATGAATGAAATGAATGGTTAACACACCGTGCCAGAGGCATTATGTGACATTCTTGTATTTTACATTGTAATAATTTCCCAATAATGTAATAACTCCTGAAAATGTAATAAAACCCAATAATGTAATAACTTCTTAACCAATAATGTAATACAACGTCCTGACTGATATTGTAATACGATTTTTACTGATCATGTAAAACCTTATTACGGTACATTATTGGGAACGTATTACATTTTCAGTTACAATTCTTTCCAAACTGATGATGACTGATGGCCTTTGACTGATCATGTAAAACTATTTTATTTTCAATCCAATGCCCACAAAATCTTCCCAGCACATGTATTTAGAAATTAAATTGATTCAACATTTCATCACAGGATGACCTTTGACTTACATTGCCAAGTGGGGGACATTTAAAAAAATGTATGCCCAAAATGGACTGGATGTTGCATTGAGTTAAAAGGGCACTTCACAAAATAACAATGCTGATTTATTTTGCACATAATCTCACACACATCCAAAAACTCTAGTTTTGCGCACATTGCTTTAGGTTGACAGTTACTGAGAGTAAAGGAGTGATGTCATCGGGGACATTGAATCCTTGTGTTGCGTTAATTACAGCCCCATGATATTATGTAGATGAAGAAATTGCAATACCTTGTCTTATAGGGACGGCTACCTACCTATCATTTCATTGAGCTGTAATTAACACAACACAAGGATTCAATGTCCACCGGTGGCCATATTCAAACTCATTTATTCTCAATGACTCATTCAAAATTAGTTTTTGGATGTGTGTGAGATTATGTGCAAAATAACTCAGCAATGTTATTTGGTGCAGTACTTTTCTGATTGTGCTGGTGGAGTGTTTGGGGACCACATTGAATGGAAATGCAGACACATTGTTATGTATATGTCTCTGTTGGCCATGTGTATGGGCTCTGTTATCCATACCGTACAAACTCTGAACTCTGTTGCCTATACTCAATTTATACCTATCTACCTTATACCTATCTAATCACAAATACCTACCTCATCCTGTAGTCTACCCATATATTACTGTTTACACACACTCACACACACACACACACACACACACACACACACACACACACACACACACACACACACACACACACACACACACACACACACACACACACACACACACACACACACACACACACACACACACACACACACACACACACACACACACACACACACACACACACACACACACACACACACACACACACACACACTTCCCATAGAGGTGCATTGAGCAGTGATGTTTTATATTGCCTGTAAGTGTACCTGGAAATAAGATGTCAAGAGTCTGGTGATGTTGATGGGTCACAGACCAAGTCTCCCCTTTATTACTGTCATTAATAATTCTCAAGAACAATTCTCATCAAAATCCTTACCTCCAACCATGCGCCAGGCAGTCATGTCTTTAATCCCCAAAAAAAGACAAGAAAAATCAAACTTGAAGGTAACTAATTTCGTCCGGTCTCACTTTTGAACACAGATCCAAAAATTCTCATGAAAGGTTCCAGCAGCCAGTTGGAAAAGATTCTGCCTTCGATTATATATAACCTGACCAAATGGGCTTAATTCAAAATCTATACTTATTTTTCAATATTAGAAACCTTTTCAATATTTGTCATAGTTCCTCTCCACGTGACCTGACACGCCAGAGACTGGGCGTTTAATCGGGGGGAGTGGTACAGATTACGCACTAAGATGTGGATTCAGCTCTAAATGTATATCATGGATTAAAGTTCTTTACTGTGCACACCAACAATAACCTGTCTACTTAATTTGAGCTCCAACACGGTACAAGTCAGAATGCCTATTATCCCTGTTCGCCATCGCGATCGAGCCATTTGCTACATTGGGTCAGAGACTAAATGTTGGTATCAAAGGAATCCATTGTGGGGACCTTTATGTTGACAGTATGTTGTTATACATATCTGACCCCCTTTAAAGGAACACTCCTCCCCCAGAGTCAGACAAAAACATTGATATCAGTTTAATCTCTGTGTCCAGTAGCCCCAGAGAGAGGTCCAGGTGCATGTTAGCCTAGCTTAGCACAAGGACTAGAAACAGAAGGGAGCAGCTAACCAAGCTCTGTAAAAAGTGAACAAATACAACTTACAACCACACCAAAATTCTTCAATTCAATCTTCTCATCTGACTCTGGCGGATAATGGGTGATTTAGCTGGTTTGTCCTTTGTCAGATTTGTATGTTTGATATATTATGCTAAATAAAAAGACTGATAAAAAAACGAACCAAAAACCCCAAACACATTATGGACATTCATTTACCATCTCACAAAGTTGTATATTGCTCTATGATCACTGTGTGTAGTAACTCATTGTGTTGCTCTATGATCACTGTGTAGTAACTCATTGTGTTGCTCTATGATCACTGTGTAGTAACTCATTGTGTTGCTCTATGATCACTGTGTAGTAACTCATTGTGTTGCTCTATGATCACTGTGTAGTAACTCATTGTGTTTCTCTATGATCACTGTGTAGTAACTCATTGTGTTGCTCTATGATCACTCTGTAGTAACTCATTGTGTTGCTCTATGATCACTGTGTAGTAACTCATTGTGTTGCTCTATGATCACTGTGTAGTAACTCATTGTGTTGCTCTATGATCACTGTGTAGTAACTCATTGCGTTGCTCTATGATCACTGTGTAGTAACTCATTGTGTTGCTCTATGATCACTGTGTAGTAACTCATTGTGTTGCTCTATGATCACTCTGTAGTAACTCATTGTGTTGCTCTATGATCACTCTGTGTAGCAACTCATTGTGTTGCTCTATGATCACTCTGTGTATCAACTCATTGTGTTGCTCTATGATCACTCTGTAGTAACTCATTGTGTTGCTCTATGATCACTCTGTGTAGCAACTCATTGTGTTGCTCTATGATCACCCTGGGTAGTAACTCATTGGACATTGATGCCCTTCTATGATATTCCTTGTATTGTTTATTATCACTATTATTATTTGTATTTCTTTTACAATTCATTATTAGTATTAGTATGACCACCGCAACACTTCCGGTATTTTCAGCTCATGGGAGAGTGCTGGAGACATGAGCCAATAGACCTTTTTATACGCCAGAGTCTCCTGAACACGGAGAGATCAACCCCAAGTCGATCTGCACTTTCTCGGCCGAGCTATAGTCGCTTTTCGGCACCTACTCCCCAACCGGCACATGCGCAGATTAGGGGAGTAGGAGCTCAGTGGAGTGCAGTGGTCTATTAGTATTATTACTCCCTTATTGTATTTATTTTCTAAATTGTTGCCACTTCAACACCCATTGCATGTCTGGCCAAGCTAGTTGGGGGGGATCGCTCATTGAATTCCTAAAGTAGTAAAGAACTTTTCCTTATCTTCACTGAGGGTTAAAGGTCAGGGGGTGTTGTTCCATTGTGGTCCTGTGAAGCCCATTGAGATAATGTGATGTGCTTTTGGGCTCTACATATAAATCTGATCCGACTTGACTTTAAAGTAAAACAAACAACAAAAAAAAAGCAATCCTTTGTTAAATCGTATTTTGGAACAGCAACAACAACAACAACAACAACAACAACAGGCCCAGACGTGTGTGTCTGACTCTGTGTTGCTGTGCTTGTGTACAGGTGGACATCCTGGACGTGAAGGCCCAGACACCGCTGTTCACGGCGGTCAGCGGGAAACACCTGGACTGCGTGGTTGCTCTGCTGAAGGGCGGGGCCGATCCCAACGGCAGCGCGTACAACAACTGCTCCCCGGCGCTGACCGCCGCCCGCGAGGGGGACGTAGATGTCCTCCGAGAGCTGCTGCGGTATGGAGCCGAGGTGGACGTCAGGCCCAAGGTGCCCGAGTGGGCCACCAATGCCACGGCCTGCAGGGGACCCCTCTACATCTCCGCCGTGTACGGACACCTGGACTGCTTCAAGCTGCTGCTGCTCCACGGGGCCAATCCCAACTACAACTGCACGGACGAGACGATGCTGGCCCGGATCAAACAGCCCAAGACGGTGCTGGAGATGTGCCTGCGCTACGGCTGCGGGGTGGAGTACACCGAGCTGCTCATAGACTTTGGGGCGGACGTTTTTCTGCCGACGTTAATCATTGACAAGACCACCAAGCAGAATGAAGCCGTGGTGCTGCTGCTCAAGGAGAGAGGTGAGACTGAGGATTATTATGTCCACGTTTTGTTGAATATGTGTAATAATAGGTATCACCGATTTGAAAAGAAACGTGCCAAATTGAGCTTACCGTCTTCTCCAGAGTCAGACAAGAAGATGGATACCAATTTTCTCTCTGCGAGTTCAGTAGAAGGCTATCCGGCTGCAAGCTAGCCTAGCTTAGCACACATGAACGAAAGTGGATACAGACCAGATAGGCTATCTCAAAAGTCTAGGAGAGGTGTTTTTGGCCAACAGTTAGACTAGCTGGTCCATATACGCTTCCATTAATTTGCGCTAAACTAGGCTAGCTTGCAGCCGGATAACTTTCTCACTGAACTGGAAATTGGTATTTATCTTCTTTTCTGACTCTGGAGAAGACGGTAAGCACATTTCCTATAATGTTAATGTGTTACCTTAAAGGAACACGGCAACATTTTGTGCGTTCAGTAGAAAGCTATCTGGCTGCATGTTAGCCTAGCTTAGCACAATGAATGGAAGCAGACAGTGCTGGTTAGCCTTCGGGAGAGTTGTTAGTTGGAAAATGCCTAGACTAACCGGTCATGTCCGCTTCCATTCATTGTGCTAAGCTAGGCTAACATGCAGCCAGATAGCTTTCTACTGAACACACAGAGAGGAAACTGGTATCTATCTTCTTGTCTCTCTCTGGAGAAGACAGTAAGCTAATTTCCTATAATGTCAACGTGTTACTTTAAAGACATGCTAGTGGTGGTAGATCCAATGCACACGTTGACCTCTAGTGGTGGTAGATCCAATGCACACGTTGACCTCTTGATTTTTCACGTTTCTGCCTCCAGTTTGCCCCAAAACGCTGATGTCACAGACTCGTCTAGCGATTCGAAGCTTCCTGCCCGCGGCCAACAAAGACGCCGCTGTGGACGACAGCTTGGACATTCCTCAGATCCTGAGGAACTACCTGAAGCACGTCACCTTTCCGCTCTGATCTCCCTTTGTCTCGCAATGACGACGAAATTGACGGACATACATGCTAGTGCCTTAATTTCACCCTCATCGTCATCATCATCATCCATTCATGACTGCATGGTGGAGTTCTGTCTTTTCACGATATCAAGAGGAAATACAATAAAAGATGCCGCGTGTTACACACACGACAAATCTTAATGCAAAATGGCCTCTTGGCCTTTAACCCCTAATTTATCACTTTGTATGTTGTGTCTGTCCACTATGTTTGTTACTTTTGTTTCCCCCCCCCCCCCCATGTAAGTCAAGTCAAGAATCAAGAGTTTTATTTGTCACGGCATACAAGCATACAGTGAAATGCGGGTGGTCATTTCCGCAGCGATTGTGCAATAATACAAGTAATAGAAATAAGACATAACAGGTATAATGTACATAAAGTTTACAGAAAAGCATGGTAAAAGACATACTAAGGTCCTGTGATACAATACAATCTTAGCTACGGATGAGGCACTGGGTCTTATGTACACTACTATACAATACTATACTATACAATATACAGTTATACTATTATGCTATCTTGCTATATCCATCTATTTACTATACAAGAACCACTCCCGTTCTTTTTTTCTTTTTTCTTTTTTTAAAGTGACCTTTCCATTGTGTAAAGTGACCGTTGAGTGTGAGCGTGTGCAGCATGTGTGTGTGTGTGCTCATGTGTGCTTGCGTGTGGAGAGTTCAGTGTTCAAGACTCTGATGGCCTGGGGGAAGAAGCTGAGCTGAAGTCTCTCTGTCCTAGTTGCTGGTGTGCGCAGGCATTTGCCTGACCGCAGCAGCTTGAACAGGCTGTTGTTGGGGTGGTGAGGGTCTTTCATTATTCTGCAGGCTCTGGATTTGCATCTCTTGTTATATAAGACCTGCAGGGGTGGTAGTGCAATACCCGTAGTACGCTCAGCTGAGCGCACCACTCTCTGTCCTGTGCCTTGCTGTTTCCATACCAGGCAGTGATGTTTCCAGTCAAGATGCTCTCTACAGCTCCGGAGTAGAAGGACTGGAGTATCTTCCCCGATACTCTGAACTTCCTTAACTGTCTCAGGTGGTAGAGGCGCTGCTTCGCCTTTTTTACGACTGAGTCTGTGTGTTGTCCATGTCAGGTCCTCTGAGATGTGGACCCCCAAGTACTTAAAGCTGCTCACCCTGTCCACGGTAGCCCCGTTTATCCACAGTGGTGTGTGTGTCCCCTGCTGTGTTCTCCTAAAATCCACGATCAGCTCCTTGGTTTTACCAATGTTCAGGAGCAGGCTGTTGTCCTGACACCAGCGTGCCAGTTCATCAACCTCCTCCCTGTAGGCCTTCTCGTCGTTGTCAGAGATCAGCCCCACCACCACTGTGTCGTCCGCAAACTTCACTATGGAGTTGGAGCTGAACTTGGCCGTGTAAAGCGACCTTGGGTCTTTTGAAAGGCGCTATATAAAACTAAGTTATTATTATTATTATTATTATTATTATTATTATTATTATTATTATTATTATTATTATTATTATTATTATTATTATTATTATTATTATTATTATTATTATTATTATTATTATTATTATTATTATTATTATTATTATTATTATTATTATTATTATTAAAATGTAGCCTGTATTTATAAACCTGACGGAGTACAGCACACTGTTTTCTATTGTACACTGTTGCGTTACGCCACTAGGTGTCACTGAACTTGAGATTTCGGTTTTTACAGTTTCTATTTGAAGAATGTGAGTTTGTGAATAGATGTAGACATATTTATTAAATAAACTGAGTTTGTATACTGCCTGAGGTTTGGATGGTTATCGATGATACAACACTTTAGATGGTAATCATATAAACACACATTATGACGACTATACCAGATGTAATAGGTTAAAGATCCCCTCCGCTCAAACAAGTGTTTTCTCTTGGTTAACTCCTCTTGAAGGCGTGGTTTTGACTATACAGATTGTTATTCATGGTTAACTTCTCTTGAAGGCATGGTTTTGACTATGCAGATTGTTATTTATGGTTAACTCCTCTTGGAGGTGTCACTTTGACTACAGATTGTTATTTGAAGGCGTGGTTTTGACTATACAGATTGTTATTTATGGTTAACTCCTCTTGGAGGTGTGACTTTGACTATACAGATTGTTATTTATGTTTAACTCGTCTTGGAGGTATGGCTTTGAAATAGACAGTGTTTCCGCAGCCACAAAAAAAGCCTAAGTACACGGATTTGCCGGTGTGATGTGTGGTAACACCTTTAGCATCACAATAAGTATTGACATGTCTTGAAAGAATATAACCTGCCAATTTGGAATTCCTGCTAAATATCAATGTATGCTTGTTGCCAATTTGCATATTCATAGATCCTTTATACATCCTAGTGATGCTGCTGAGCCATTTTCAGAAATATTTGGTGGAAAATCCTATTTAAGAGTTTAAAATACATCTGGAGGGGATCTTTAAACAAATGTTATATAGCCTACTACCTGAGATGTCGACGTGTCTAATAATGATACAAAACCTATGACCTATGGTAATTACACAAACACAAGGGGAAACATTATGAGGATTAGCCTACATAATCACCTGCCATAGCCCCTTTCGTGACTGACTGTGATGCACACATGGTAACACACACACATGGTAACTACAGATGAGGTACTAAAAAAACTGAGCGCCCTCCAACCGAACAAGGCCACTGGCCATGACAACATCCCCTCCAAATTCCTCAGAGACTCAGCAACCGCCATCACCCCAGTCATCACACACATAATAAACCTCTCCATAAAACAGGGACACGTCCCCAAGGACTTCAAAATTGCGAGAGTAACACCCCTGCACAAAAAGGGCAGCAAATTAGACCCAGGCAACTACCGCCCTGTTTCTATCCTTACATCCATCTCGAAAGTCATGGAAAAAATTGTATACAAACAGGTCGAAAAGTACCTTGCGGAAAAAAATCTAATCTACGAATTCCAATCTGGCTTCAGAACATCCCACTCCACTGACACATGCCTTCTCTATTTGAACGACCACATCAAACAAGAGGTGGACGCGGGCAAATACTGCGGCATGGTCATGCTGGACCTACAAAAGGCCTTCGACACTGTCAATCACACCATTCTGATTGACAAGCTAAAAGCAATTGGTTTTGATAGTCTATCAGTGAGCTGGATGCAATCCTACCTGGAGGGGAGAGAACAGATGGTGGAGGTAAACGGTACCCTATCCCCCCCCCCCTCCCAGTGAGCTGTGGTGTTCCACAAGGAAGCATACTAGGAACGCTACTGTTCCTAATTTATGCAAATGACATGTCGTCAGCTTGTGACTGCAACTTGTTCCTGTTTGCGGACGACTCAGCCCTGCTGGTCTCTGACAAGAACAAGTTACAGGTTGAAAAATCCTCAGCTCGGAACTAGGCAAAATCATATGGCTCGCCGATAACAAACTATCATTACACATGGGCAAAACAGAGTCCATTCTCTTCGGTTCAAATAACAAACTCAGCAAGACCGACGGCTTCTCAGTTACAGTGGGTGACAATATTGTCACAAGGAAAGATGAAATTACCTACCTGGGTTCCATCCTAGAGGCTAATCTTTCCTGTGACAAAATGGCATCCAATGTAATAAAAAAAAGTCAACCAACGAACTAAATTCTTGTACCGGATCTCCTCTCTGGTAAACAAGAATACCCTGAAGACTCTGGCAGGAGCACTCATTCAAGGGTACTATGACTATGCTTGCACCTCATGGTACCAAAGCACCTCAAAGGCACTAAAAACCAAAATACAAACATCTCAAAACAAACTAGTCAGACTACTGCTTGACCTGACTCCTAGAACCCACCTCACCCCTGCCCACTTTGACAACCTAGGATGGCGTAGACGACAGAGTACAGCAACTTGCAATGGGCCTGGTCTACAAGATACACTACACGACCAAGGTACCCATGTACATGTCAAAATACTTCCCAAAGGTCAGTGAATATCACAATCACAACACCAGAGGGAGCTCCACAAATCATGTTAAACCCAGATTCGGCTCAAACAAGGGACTAAACATGTTTTGCAATTATGCCACATCAATGTGGAACGCCCTACCCAAAGCTGTAAAGGAATGTGAATCCCTGCCCACATTCAAAACCGCTCTTAAAGAGCACCTACGGGAGGCTGCAATTCGAAACTGGCCACCGTAAATGCCCAAAACCCCCACCACCTCCTAATAGACAGTCTCCTCCCCACCGCATGTATATATTCCCTCCCCGCCGTATGTATATTTCTCTCCCACCCACCCACCCCCTCCTAATGTACAGTCCCCTCCCCATCATATGTATATACTCTGTCAGGATCTAGGGGTAACAGTACTGTATATTTGAATACCGTTTATGTCACAAATGTATCAGTACTAAATACCTATATGTCCCTATGCCATAAATGTCATGTATGTTGTGTATGTCATAAATGTCTATATGAATTGAAAATGGGGGACCCTGATGGAAACAAGACAAACGTCTTTCTCAGGTCTGCATTCCCTTAACAATTGTATGTATTGAGCCGTACTGTATTGTACCCATTCTGCAATCTGTTAAATAAAGTTTTCATTCATTCACTCAAAGAACACCTACGGGAGACTGCAATTCGAAACTGGCCCCTACAAATGTCCTAACCCAGTTGTACAGTAAATTACCAAGTATGGCTTTGTCAGTATTCCAATGTACAGTGTCCCCCCCCCCCCCCACACACCTCCAATGTACAGCCCCCCCCCCCCCCCCCCACCTACCCAACCTCCTCCAATGTACAGTTTCTACGTCAAATGTATATACACTCTTTTCTGGACACTTTGTATCACAAACAGTACTGTATTTGCAAATCTGGTATGTCATAAATGTATAGATGTAGCAGTAGGCTACTGTCTGTGTCGTGTGTGTCATGTTATGATGAATTGAAAATGGGGGACCCTGATGTAAACAAGACGAAAGTCTTTCTCTGGTCTGCATCCCCTTAACAATTGTATGTATTGAGCTGTACTGTATACTGTACCCATTCTGCAATCTGTTAATAAACTTTTCAATCAATCATTTAATCACACCAACAAGGTTTGGCCGAGTGAATCCACAGTCCCTTGCTCCCCTATAGGAAACCACCCTATTTTAACTCTGAAGAACTGGTCCGATGCGAAACGTTTGTTATACAAGTATCGCAGAGAAATGTCATAGGTACTCACGTTTGCATGAGGGTCTTGGGCAGAGAAACGCACTGGTTTGAAAGCTCGGCGTTGCTAATAAACATTTTAAATTGTTTTTATAAACGTGTAAATATCACCGAGACGGCAAAGCGGCTCTGCAGATATACCCAACACCTCATTGCGGCGTTCGGGGGAGAGCGGCCATACGTTCTTAGCTGTTTACACGTTTATACAAATTATTTTAAATGTTTATTAGAGTTAAAATGGGGGAGCAAGGGACTGTGGATTCACTCGGCCAAACCTTGTTGGCGTGCATCACATTCAGTCAGTCACGAAAGGGGCTACAATGTACAGTTTCTACGCCAAATGTATATACACTCCTTTTCTGGACACTTTTGTATCACAAACAGTACTGTATTTGCAAATCTGATATGTCATAAATGTATAGATGTAGCAGTACTGTCTATCTGTATGTCATATATGTTATGATGAATTGAAAATGGGGGACCCTGATGTAAACAAGACGAAAGTCTTTCTCTGGTCTGCATCCCCTTAACAATTGTATGTATTGAGCTGTACTGTACTGTACCCATTCTGCAATCTGTTAATAAACTTTTCAATCAATCAATCAATACACCTGCCACGTCCTTCACGGTTATTATGAGTACAGTTCCCGGTCTAATGTAACACCAAAGCTGACCACTAGAGGTCAGAATAGCACTGTGCTGTACTTTCCAGTGGAGCAGATAATAACTGATCTCAGATTCTGCTCAGGTGCTGGTAATTACACGGGGTCCTTGTTTCACCCTCAGCACTGTCATTTCACATTAAATTAACGTGAACAAGCAGCGCAGAGTCTCATTTCAGTTATCTAGACACAGCATAAAATATTCATATTTCTACACTATATCCCTAGGCTCGACATGCAGACACACACACACGACACACACACATGTCCACACCCACGCACTTGTACACGCGTATACCTTAAGTTTTCTTATAGGACACACAAACAGACACATTTCTACATCACTTCTCAGTTCTCACCAAGATGTCTTAGATTTCACTTGGAAAAAACGGCCATGCCTCGATCTCCATGGATATGAAAACATTAAGCAGTCATGTCAGCCTACACTTCAGCTTGGCCAGTTGGGACGACATGTTTACATAAGTCTCATTACTTATTGATTACAGTCGAGCTGTTTGCAGGCTACAACTTGTTGTTGGCAGTATGCTAAAATTTTAAAGGGGCCAAACAAAACATGCTGATTTATTTTGCACATAATCTCACAATATCCCAAAACTCTAAACAGTTTTGCACACATTCATTTAGTTTGATAGTTAGTGAGAGTAAATTAGTTTGAATATGGCCACCAGTGATGTTATCAGGGGACATTGGATCCTTGTGTTGTGTTAATTACAGTTCCATGCAATGATAACCTAGCAGTCCCTATAAGACAACGTAGGCTATTGCTATTTTTTCATCTACATCATTTCATGGAGCTGCAATTAACACAAGGATTCTGTGTCCCTGACGTTCTTTTTTTGGTGAAGTGCCCCTTTCATTTTGTGAATTAACATTGAATATTTTCAACGTGAAAAAAATGAAGTTCAATGTACTCAGGAAATGGAGCCAATAATTTATTCACTTGGCTACCGCTTCAGGGAATAGGACTCACACGTACAGGATGTGATGTCACACAACAGGAAGCCCTCCACACTGACACCACTAGGCACTCATAGAGATACGGGTCTGTATATAGAGGTTTTATTTTCAACAAAAAGTACAGCTATATCAGATATGATTTAAGTTTTTACAGTGAAATACAACATATTCCCAGTGCTTCTGATTACATCAAAACATATCATGTACATACAGTAGAACATATCATGTACATACAGTAGAACATATCATGTACATACAGTAGACATCTCCACTCTCCCATTCACAGTTTCTGGATTGAATAGGCATTATTTTTCTGTGTTTTCTCTTTTAATATTTCTACAACAAATCAAAACAAACTTAATAAAAAGGCCAGCAAGAGAGGAAAAGAAAAATATTACAATGTTTGCATATGGTGACATTTCCAAAATGACCGATAACATAGTAAGCAAAAATGCTGTATGGTTGTCAAAAGTCAAAACCTTCCAAACTAGATGGAAATATACAATGGATTAAGAGCTCCATTTCAAAAGTGGGATCTCAGTCGTGTTATCTCTTTTCCTTGTGTTGTGATTGAAAAAACTAAATCAAATATGGCTCATTGAAGACTTCATACCCTGACTGTTCCGGAACGACACAGAAGCGGTATATAACCAACTGCAGAGAAGGAAACCGCCGACTAAAGATGTGGATATGTTGTGCGTTTGTGATTATGCGCTCCCTGGACTGTTGAGTAATTAAAGCAGAGGAGGAGGGGCGGTGGTCCTGGTTGATGACATAAATAAGATGTCTGAAAGTTCCTTAAGAGTTCCAATCTCCTTAATCCACAGTGAAGGCCCTCGGCCATCTGTATTAAGAGTTCAAGGGTCAGAGGTTATTATGAGCCCAGAAACAATACACAATTAATTTTGATAATATATGCTGTTAGGGCATCTGTACTGATTAATTACCTGCTTTAGTTTCGGTTCCCTATTCTATTTGATATTGATTTGATATCGGTTCAGTTAGGCCTGATGGTGCTGGTTTAAGGGGGACCAGCGACCTGCACATTGTTGTCAAAAGATGATATTTGGTTGTCCGAGTTTCAGTAGCTCCGTGTTGCCTCACATCATGACAGGGAGGCGCAGTGGACACCGCTCTTCACACACCCAGTGAAAAAGGGCATCAATTTAAAGATCGATCTCTGTATTTTAAGAGTGGATATCAGATTGTTCGGATGAAATCGTCCAATATCGGTTTTGCTTTTAAAAACACATTTAAATACCCGACCCTATCCAAATACGGCATTGTATGATATCGAGTTCAATAAATATGAGTGAGAAATTGATTGGGTAAGTGTCAAACTTTTTGCACTTCAAAAGAAGCATTACTGTGTGCTCACAGGAGATAGTGTGACGTGAACTGAAGGGCTGTGTACGTGTGTCATCACCACAGGTTATATATAGCGCATCCCAAGAGGTTTCTCCTTTTGTTCAGCTCGTTCTGCTTGGCTACAAATCTATATGCAAACACCCACTATCAGCGCTAACTCCCATTTGGTTCACTGTTGCCATAGAAGAAACCTGAGCAAGTCGATGGCAACCCCATGAATAACGACTAACCGGCGCTTGGAAAACGTGATTCATATCAATGTCGTTGTTTCGTTTATAATCGTTTGATATGGACGAGTGAGCATCAGTGTTTGCGTATCGATTAAATATAAAGATAGAAAGAGATAGAAGAGGTACGACCCTGTCCCCTGCCGTATAATGACCAGGGGGGAGGGGACAGGCCGACGGGAGAAAAGAAGCCCCCCATGTGAGATGGCCTCTATGTCGTTCACTACAGATGGTTCCGGATTGTGGCAAAAAACACGTTGGCGGTTAAATGAAGCGAAACAATTCTGTCTTAAGTCTCATGCAAAATATCGGATGCCACAAGCATGCATCTACCTGGTACTGAGGTCTACCGCCAGCCTCCGACCGGCACGACGCTCGCCTCCCGACGCAAAATACCAATATCCAAATATATGATCTGTTCTTTATACATTATTTACAGTGTGTAGCTGCTAAGTGTAAAATAGATGATTGTTCCTTCGGGTTTATAACCTCACTGGTAGCGGTAGTATTACTGTAGTTACCTCTGAAATGTGAACGTTTAGTGGTGCAATGAAATTGTTGTCAGTATATTCTACTGCAGTCCCTACAGTAATGTCTCTGCCGTCGTGTATTCAAATGACACCATACTGTCCCATCAGCAGCACTGTCCCGGATAACTGCTTAATAGATGGAAAAAAGGAATTCGAAATAGTTTTTAAGTAATTGAAATCGGAATTGATTTAATACTCGTTGTGCAACAAGATCATATTACTGCTGCACTGAAGTGAAATAACGATGGGTGTGGGGTGTGTGTGTGTTATTTCTGAAGTCAGACGGAGCGCGATATGAACTCATATGGAAGGCCTGACCTCTGCGTTTCTGTCCGAGTGGATCTGATGCGCTGGGGAATCTTCCCAGAGAGAGAGAGAGAGGAGAGAGAGAGAGAGAGAGAGAGAGAGAGAGAGAGAGGAGAGAGAGCGATATATATATATATATATATATAGAGAGAGAGAGAGAGAGAGAGAGAGAGAGAGAGAGAGAGAGAGAGAGAGAGAGAGAGAGAGAGAGATTACAAGTCCCACACCGAGGGGGGAAAAACATGACTAATTTAAATCTGCCTGTGAAGCTGAATAGATAATCACTAGTGGAATACTGGAAGGCACTGTTAGATAGCATCTCTCTTCTCCGCAGCAGAACGGGGCAGCAAGTGCATGTGAATAATGTGTGTGCACGCACGCACGCGTACGTACGTATATATGCATGTGTGTGCGTGTGTATGTGTGTGTGTGTGTGAGCGTATGCCTTTGTAAGTCTCTGTGTGAGCTACGAGTGTATGTTGAGGGTGGTGCTAGGTGGGGGCTGTGCCCTGGACCTGAGGTTACCCTGGGAACCATATCTCCTCTCGCTGCCAGAATCATCTCACTGGGAGCTCCTTCTCCAGACACCACCGACCAACTCAACCCTTTTCTCTCAACGTTCTTTACTGAAATAAACATAAATTACAACATACAAAGCAATTCTAACTTTTCTTTTTTTCTCCAATAGGTTATAAGGCCTATAAGAAGGCAAACAAATGACATATAACGATATATAACTCTTTCATGTCACTGTAGTGAATAGTGAAAAATGTATGATATAATCACATTGCACAGGTTGTCATACTGTAATATGCATTGTCCATCAGATGATATAATTTCAACACAAAATGGGACTTCAGAGTCTTGAGGTCGAAGTATGATCACAAAACCATGGGACAGATTATGACGTACTTACATACCAAACTGAAGAAAATAATACACCATAAGGAAGTGTGTGAATCGGCAAGCTTTCTTCTCAGTCGATTCCTCTCGGCCTTACAATTCCGTCGCCTCCGTTGGGAGTATCGGTATCGGTTGGGAGTATTTCCTACCGCAGAAGCGTTCGCTGCATTTGTTGATGAAACAAAACAATTTGAACGGGTCCTCGGAAACTAGCTAATCACTAAACAATATTATTCTGACTGCCAAGACACGGATCAGATCTGGATTACATCGTGTGTGTGTGTGTGTGTGTGTGTGTGGGAGGAGAACCGGCGGCGCCAAGGTTGAAGCTGCGGTATTATGGGATGCATGAATCTGTCAGAGGAGGGAAAACTCGCATGCTAACAGAACCGATTGGACATCCTGGCCTGAATCGTTACAGTATTGACTCACACTTTTCACACAATGTACATTTGCAGCTTCCCTCACAATAGCGCTTGAGCGACGAATAAACAACCAATTCAAACGTTGTTCTACTTTAGCAGAGAATGTATGGATTGACTCTATTCTGACTGGATTCCTCTCTCATCTCACGCTTATCTTGTGGCATGCATGACTGATCCATTTCATATCTGGACAGATAGCATCTACCCCCCCCCCCCCCCCCCCCCACAGAAACGTGTTTGTGCAGCATTCTCACTCCAACGAAGGACAAAGCTAATCTGCCGGCAGAAATTGGGGCTGTGCTTTTCAAAGTGTAAGTAATAAAAAAATAAAAAATACAAATACAAAAAAAATATCAACCTAAGAACTCCCTTTTTAAGGCGTATAAAGACAAAAATTTACTGTTTCTTCTTCCAGTCTCGGGACAGCGCAATGAGTCCACTTCATTTCAGTGAGTTTGTAGAGGTAGGCTGTGGTCTCTCTGAACGCCTAGCGAGGTGCCAGCACAGTGCTACAGGGGCGGGGGGAGGGGGGACTCTAGATCAGGCTCGGCAGGCCTATCTACATCTCGCAGCTGTTTCATCGGAGCGGCAGCCTCTCCGCTCGGCCACATCCCCGGAGCTCGATAGGATATGAGTACCCTGTCACCAGCGCTCGGCGGGAGGATGTAAATGTTCTATCGATGTTACGGATATTGATTTGTTCCCTGACCGTCATATCATGGATTAATGGCAGACGTCCAAGAGAGGACGAACCTCTCCTCGCACAAGAACCGTCGACTCACGAGAGAGAGAGAGAGAGAGAGAGAGAGAGAGAGAGAGAGAGAGAGAGAGCGGGTAGAGAGAGATACACACAAAGAGACAAGAGAGGGATGGAGAGAGTGATGGAGAGAGAGACAGATAATGTGAAGTGGAGAAAGCTAGCATGTGTGTGAGAGAGAAGAGAGGGAGAATGTGGGAGGGGCTAAAGAGAGAGAGATAAAAAGATGAATATGATGAGACATCGAAGGGAAAAAGAGATCCAGACATCAAAACAGAAACGACGAGTCTGGCCGGTCTGTCTCATCGTTAGACTCGACATCTAACACGCAACGTAACGCTGACAACGCAACTTCACAGGCCTGTCAAGATGCCTGCAGGGCCGTAGCTGTCGTCACCTCAACCGCCACCGCAGGGCAGATTCGGAAAAGAGTCACAGCAAGGCAAACTCACACACGTTAGCACAACATTTCTCATCCTCTAGGACACAATCAAACTACTGACAATGACCCAGCCAGGCTTCCGAGGGGAAACGGAGAGAGACTTGTGGATGTGTTCGGTTTCAAAAACATGAAATGAAATGAAATAAAAATAATAATAATAATAATAAAACCAACTCCAGGACATTCAGATGGCGTGGGTTTATTTGAGCGCAGTTGGGGATCTGAGAAAGATAAGAGTTTGTGATGGTCGTCTGCTGGAGAAGCATGATAACTAACAACAGTAACATACAGTTAGTGTCAAGTCTTTTTTTAAACGTTTCTTCTTCTTTTGTTAAATCCAAATCTTCAGTCCTCTTGGTGCTTCCAGTCACGCTATATATTACCATTGGTCCTTTACTTCAAAGTCTCTTTGTGTTTGTGTATATGTGTGTGTGTGTGTGTGTGTGTGTGTGTGTGTGTGTGTGTGTGTGTGTGTGTGTGTGTGTGTGTGTGTGTGTGTGTGTGTGTGTGTGTGTATGTGTGTATGTTATTCATATCTTCTTCATCACGGGACACGCGGATCATCCAACAACGTTTTTAGTGCTTCTATGAAAAAATAGCTGGTCCTTCAGAAGAGTCTGACGTGTCTCTTATTTCTTAAATGGAGCTAATCTACTAAAATTCTGCCAGAAGGGACCCTGGCTTCTTTTGGATTGACTGAATTCATAAACCTCTCCTTGTGTCAAGTCCTCCGGGACCTCATACTGCCCCATGCTGAGGGGGTCCTGGGGGGGCGGGTATGAGGGGGGCGTGCACCTGTTTACACCTGAGAAGGCAGAAGAAGTAGGTAGGAGACAAGGAGGTAGCGCAGGGCACAAAGCAAAGAGAGGAGGAAGGTGGATAGCAAAGAGGAAACACCGTCAGTACCTCCGTCGGAGGACAACGTGCTACAACACAACAGCGATTCATGCTTCCGTCAAATGAACAAAACAAACAAACAAATAAATAAGTAAAACAGGCACATACATGTACAAGTATGAGTCTGTCGTAGTGGTGTTAACATTCCTGCATATTACTCCTGAGATACGATGATACTGTATGATCATACCATGGAGAGGCTGAAATGGGAGACAGGTGAATAGACACCAGCTTCTAGTAATGACACAAGGGAAACTAAAATAAAAGACACTATTCAAACAAACCCCCGTGACAGGCAAACAAGGGAACCAACAGATTTGCAGGCTCTGATACAGTGATGAAACCAAGGGAACCAACGGATTTACAGGCTCTGATACAGTGATGAAACCAAGGGAACCAACGGATTTACAGGCTCTGATACAGTGATGAAACCAAGCGTTGGAAGAGATGAAGGACATTGTTCGCCTGTGTTTGCTGACGGCACGTTTGTTTGAATAGCACCCGCGAAAGACTAGAGAGCAAAAAATAGATCCAACGAAAAGGAAAAACGATTAATATATGCATTTAAAAAAAAACTACAGACTACGATGTGTTTATCTACGGTCTACAAGCATCACAACTACTGTGCTGTCATTATAGAAACTACGTACAATCAATCATTTGGAGGATGACATATTCAAAAGTTGCCATGGCATCTTGATATAAAAGGAAAAAAAATGTATTTTTTTGTTCTCCCGCTAAGGGTCTTTTCACGCACACTGTTTTGAGGGTTAAGATCTATTTGCGTCGGGTTTGGAACCTGTTTATCTTGGATTAAATCAAGATAATACTCAGAAAACAGATTGGAGTGTGGCTGCATGTGCTCTCAATGCCATGTCTCTTTGAATCACTATGGCTCCCATTGCATTAGCAGTTGCCATGGCATCTTGTTTGCACTCGCTCTAGGTAGAACTCCAGTGGATATACCTTTAGCATTCTCAAACCATGTCCATACAACATGGCCCTCTTTCTCAAGATGATATCTATAAATGAATCTGAAATTCAAGAGAGTACTTCACCTTGTGCCAGCCATGTACACACATACATGTACACACATACATGTACACACACAGCACTTAGAAAGAAACACACACGACGACGTACAACTTCTGACACAAGACGAAGACGAGCTACAGAGAGAACATTCTGGCAGTTTGTCGTTGGTTAATTAATCCCTTAATGGATGGTTCATGCTTATCATGAAGTTAGCGATAGTAACAACATCGGTAATGGTAAAATGTAAACATCCATCTAGCCTGACACTCACATGGCTATTGTTTAAAGGACAATACCAGCATTTCTGATGTACAGGTCCTTTGCCGTTCCTGCCTTGGCCCGGAATGTTAATATCTCAGTTAAAACAACACGCCGACAATATGGGAAACACGCTTGCGTCTTCTCCAGAGTCAGAACAGAAGATCGATACCAATTTCCTTTAATTTTAGGCTAGCTGGTCCGTATCTGCTTCTATTCATTTGTGCTAAGCTAGGCTAGCTTGCAGCTGCTTTCTATTAAACCCACAGAGAGGGGATTGGTATCTATCTTCTTGTCTGACTCTGGAGAAGATGGTAAGTGCATTTCCCATAAGGTTGGTGTGTTCCTTTAATATACTGCATCCTTTTCCATTACTGAGAGATTCGGTTGGTGTGCTGATTCATTGCCACCATCCTGTACATAAAAATACACGTTATTCACAGAGGAGAAGCCAGGGAAATCTATTTGTTCCATTGTGCCAAAATACAGCCTGAGAAGACACACCCCTTTCTGTTCTCTAGATACACAAGGAAGCAACAAAAGAGTGAAATGATTTTTCTCCGGTGGGATTCTGAGGTGTTGAATGAACATTCAGTATACTAGATGCCTATTGCAGTGATCAAAATTAACCAAATATCTCAATAATGGCAAAAAGATCCCAAAGAATGGTCCAAGGTATCGGCATCTCATCATGACAAGAATGACACAGGACCCACGTGTCAGCAATCCTACCGTTGTCCTTTAAACTCATACTTCATGCAAATAGCCCTCTGTCTTTTCATTGATGCTTAATGACGGTTAGACAAATCATATCAATCAATACAATCAATTCAATAGGCTGAAAGACATTTCAGTTTGGACAAAAACCAATTACTAAACATTATATTGTTACTGGCGAGACATGAATATCCACTTCACTTTCTCTAAAACAGGTGGCGTTATTTAGGATGGCGCGCCACCAGGCTAGGTTTGGTTGTAAACAAAGAGTATGTGTGTGTGTGCGTGCATGCGTGTGTGCGTGTGTGTGTGTGTGTGTGTGTGTGTGTGTGTGTGTGTGTGTGTGTGTGTGTGTGTGCGTGCGTGCGTGCGTGTGTGTGTGTGTGTGTGTGTGTGTGTGTGTGTGTGTGTGTGTGTGTGTGTGTGTGTGTGCGTGCCTGTCTAAGAAGAGGTGCAGGGGGCAGGAGAGCAGGTAGGTGAGGGGTAAACAGCGATGAGAAGACAGAGCAGACTCAGGAGGTAAAGAAAAGGGAAGTCACCTGATATCTCCGTGTTGCCTCACCTTTCTGTTTAGTCACCTTTCTCACCGTCATGGCCGCCTGCCTCTTCTGGTACTCAGAGATCTCAAAACCTAAAAAACGCATACAATCCGACACAATAGAATAGATCAAATGTCCTACACTCATATAGCGTATAGTTGATTTATGAAATAAAACACACATAACATTAACTTTAAAGGTGCTATAGATAAAATGTTTTATGTAGACTAAGCATTAAAATAATAATTAAAAAAAACATCCACAGAGAGATACAAAAAATATCATAATAAAAGTATTGCCCCCCCCCCCCCCCCCCCCCGCCAACAAAATTCATATTGATTTATGAATTTATCATTAAAGAAATGTTGGTGGGTCCAAAATGAATGTTGTTATTTACATGCATGTATTTCTCTTGCGTATAACCAGAGCTGTGCCCTCCAGACAGGGAGTATAACCAGAGCTGTGCCCTCCAGACAGGGAGTATAACCAGAGCTGTGCCCTCCAGACAGGGAGTGTGACTAACGTATAACCAGAGCTGTGCCCTCCAGACAGGGAGTGTGACTAACGTATAACCAGAGCTGTGCCCTCCAGACAGGGAGTATAACCAGAGCTGTGCCCTCCAGACAGGGAGTATAACCAGAGCTGTGCCCTCCAGACAGGGAGTATAACCAGAGCTGTGCCCTCCAGACAGGGAGTGTGACTAACGTATAACCAGAGCTGTGCCCTCCAGACAGGGAGTATAACCAGAGCTGTGCCCTCCAGACAGGGAGTGTGACTAACGTATAACCAGAGCTGTGCCCTCCAGACAGGGAGTATAACCAGGGCTGTGCCCTCCAGACAGGGAGTGTGACTAACGTATAACCAGAGCTGTGCCCTCCAGACAGAGCGTCTGACTCACCGATCTTCTCGTCCTCCTGGACCATCTTTCTCTCCTCGTGGAAGGCCCTGAGCCAGCGGATCTTCTCCTCCAGCTTCTTGGACAGAAAGATGTGCATCTCCTCGTTGTCCTTGTTGCACAGTTTGAAGGCGTTCTTCACGCTCACGTTGAAGTCGTCGTCGCGGCCATCGACCGCGTCCCGCACGTCATAGCGGTCCATGTCGATGCGGCCCTTGTAGTACAGGATGTCCCGGCGAATCAGATCCTGCGAGAGAGACAGGGAGACAGGAGTGTGTGTGTGTGTGTGTACACACTGGGACTCTTTGAGGCATCAGCCTGCAGGCATCCTTCCCCTGGTATTTGGAGAGTCTGTCTTATGCAATCACCTCCATCTGCTGCCCAACCACAGACACGCGCGCACACACACACACACACTTCCCAGCACATGTATTTAGAAATTAAATTGATTCAACATTTCATCACGGGACGACCTTTGACTTACATTGCCAAGTGGGGGACATTTAAAAAAAATTATGCACAAAATGGACTGGATGTTGCATTGAGTTAAAAGGGCACTTCACAAAATATTAACAATGCTGATTTATTTTGCACATAATCTCACACACATCCAAAAACTCTAGTTTTGCGCACATTGCTTTAGGTTGACAGTTACTGAGAGTAAAGGAGTTTGAACATGGTCACCAGTGATTGAATCCTTGTGTTGCGTTAATTACAGCTCCATGATATTATGTAGATGAAGACATTGCAATACCTTGTCTTATAGGGACGGCTACCTACCTATCATTTCATTGAGCTGTAATTAACACAACACAAGGATTCAATGTCCACCGGTGGCCATATTCAAACTCATTTATTCTCAATGACTCATTCAAAATTAGTTTTTGGATGTGTGTGAGATTATGTGCAAAATAACTCAGCAATTTTATTTGGTGCAGTACTTTTCTGATTGTGCTGGTGGAGTGTTTGGGGACCACATTGAATGGAAATGCAGACACATTGTTATGTATATGTCTCTGTTGGCCATGTGTATGGGCTCGGTTATCCATACCTTACAAACTCTGAACTCTGTTGCCTATACTCAATTTATACCTATCTACTGCCTTCACTGTAATCACAACTACCTACCTCATCCTATAGTCTACCCATATATTACTGTTTACATACCTGTATGATAACCATGTACAATACTTCCATTACACTGTATATACCATATATATATTTATCTACAACTGTTGGATATATCTGCATATATCCCTGTTCACATACCTGTATATATTATATCTATATCTGTCTGTATATATCCCATACCTACTCTTAATAATTATACCACTGGCCAGCATGGCTCACTACCATAGTGTATTTATACCTTTTATACCTATTTATACCTGTATCACTGTATAGCATACAGTAATTATACTGTACATACATACATCAGTGTAGCATGTATATATAATATATAATATATAATAATATATATATATATATTGTTAATGCATGTCATTGTTACATTTCGCTGCTGTCGGGACAAAACCTCATAACTCCAAAAACCCAACTTTTCAGCAGATGAAAAAAACGAACACAGATTTGAGGGTGAACAGAGTTAGGAGGTTTAGACAGATGATCGGTTTAATGCTTTCCCATTGTTTAAACTTTGTAAAACCCACACACACATATGGAGGATGATCTACGGAGTTGATTTATATTAAAAAAAAATATTAAAAAAATGGAGTTATGAGGTTTTGTCCCGACAGCAGCGATTTGCACTCTGGTTAGATGCCAACCTCTTTTCGTTGAACTGTACTTGTGCTGTATGATGACAATATATTTTAATTTAATCTAATCTAATCTAATATGTGACATTGCCTCCATTTACCCTCCTTG
Organism: Notolepis coatsorum; assembly: GCF_963971535.1. NCBI lineage: Eukaryota > Metazoa > Chordata > Actinopteri > Aulopiformes > Paralepididae > Notolepis > Notolepis coatsorum. The sequence continues at coordinate 74,064,242 of NC_140180.1, read as the reverse complement.
ACTCTTGGGAGCTCACAAGTCCACTTGTCCATGGTATCTTTACTTGTGCTTACAATGACAATAACATTTTATTTGAATTTAACTGAAGTGAAAAATCTATGGAATTGATCTGTCCATGTTATTTATCAGCGTTGGTCCAATGAGCAAAACTGGGCAGATATATATGTCTGGAAACATATATCGGCTGATGATAGTTATTATTATTTATTTTCTTTAGCTACAAAGTGTGTTGTGTGTTTGTTTGGGTTCTTGAAGGAGCATTGACGATTACTGTGCTGTACATTACCGTAGTCACTTTTCTTATAGGCCTAAAGATGACATATAGATATTGGTAAATATATACCATAACAGAAGATGTATCATCGGTATGAGCCAACATTTTCATATCTGTGTATCTCTACTAAAAAGGACTCAAAATGGCCACCACAAAATTCCCACTTATATGAGCTGTGACATGAACTGAAAGTGCAGGATTTTTAGCACTGCTAAAATATTATTCAAAGGAACGCCGATATTATGGGAACCAGCTAGCCTAGCTGTTGGCCAAAAACACCTCTCATGTAGTTTTAAGCTAGGCTAGTGGTCCGTATCCGCTTCCATTAATTTGTGCTAAGCTCGGCTAGCTTGCAGATGGATAGCTTTCTACTGAACGCACAGAGAGGAAATTGGTATCTATCTTCTTGTCTGATTCTGGAGAAGACGTTAAGCGCAAAGGATTTTCCATCATTTTGGTGTGTTCCTTTAAGATACAAAAAGAAAAGGAACCAGACTTAATTGCAGTAATAACACTCCATGTCCACAAAAAAAGAACATACACTCCATTAGAATTAACCATGGGAATGAATACTAACAAAGCCAGAGCTAAAGGGCTTTGCGCTCCTGCAGTAAAAATCTTTTTATAGCCTATATCAAATAATTGATTTTTTCCCCCTTCTTGGCATCACTGGCATTCATAACTCAGTTGTCATCTCTGTTCTCTATCTCTCTCTGATTCTGAGAGAGCTGAGCTTGACATTCAATGACAATGGGCTGCCCCAGCTCTCTCTCTCTCTCTCTCTCTCTCTCTCTCTCTCTCTCTCTCTCTCTCTCTCTCTCTCTCTCTCTCTCTCTAGCTATATCTCTCCGTCGGTGCGCTTAGAGATCGACACTAAAATGAGCTGCTCTTTCTCTCTCTCTGTCTCTCTCTCTCTCTCTGGGTGAACAAACATGCCCACAATATATGACAAATACAGAGACCATCTACCACCATTAATTATCCAAATGCACCCGAACGATGCACACAGCGGCCCTCCATGATTAATAGGGTGTCTGTAGCAGCGGTGACCGTCCAGCACCAAGGACAGCGGCCGTGACCAGCCTTGTAACGCTTCACCTCATCACAACACAATACTGTACAGCAACACAATCACCTTTGCAGTGCATGTCTACTACAAAGGACTACAGTGGCCCTGCATGGAAACTGTAATCTTACTAATAGAAGAAGAAGAAGATACTTTTAGTGTCAATGTACACAAGGCAATTGAAATGTGTCTTTTTGCATATATCCCTCTTAGTTAGATACATACACACAGTCCACCACACATATGCATCAGAGAGGACAGAGTGCAGGGTTTTGGGGTTAGGCAGGATGATGGGCACGTACATGTAAATCCAGCCACCCTTCAGCTTACAGCAGGAATACACCCTCCTGTCGGGCCGGCGATTGAACTGGCGACTTTTTGGTTACAGGCCGGCCTCTTTACCTCTAGGTCATCCCGTCTCCCCTAATAGTCGAATTGATATGGTAACTTTGCACGTGGGCCTGACATTCGCTCAGGTTCCTGGCTCCTCCTCCCTGCGACGGCTCTGATCTCAGCCAACACTTAATGAGCGCGTAGAGATTAAAGAGATCAGTGTCTCTGCGCTGATAAGGCAGAGAGACACAGGAAGGAAAGACAACAAACAACACACGACCAACACACCCGAGGGCCGTTGTGTTGTTGAGGATCCTGTAGGTAGGAGGAAGTGCAGAAGAACAGAGATGTGGGGTTCAGAATTAAGTGTGTCCTGAAGCCATCTTGTTTAAGTGAACCAGAACCACAACACGACGACAATCATGTTAACAGCACATGTAGGGATAGATAGACATACACACACACGCGGGCGCGCACGCACACACACGCACATGTCGTGATAGAAGAGATAGATAGACATACCCACACACACACGTTGGGATAGAAGAGATAGACAGACATACACATTTTTTTATCTATTTTTTGTTCTCACTTTTTTCTGTATTTTTCTTCCATCCCAATTTAGTCGTTATGCCAATTCCCTTCCTGTCGGCCTACGGAGGGTGAAGACTACCACATGCCTCCTCCGATACATGTGGAGTCAGCCAGCCGCTTCTTTTCAGGAGTCTCACTGGGGGAATGTAACGCATGCGGAGGTTCACGCTATTTCCCCCCGATCCCCTCCCTGCTGAACAGGCGCCCCGACCGACCAGTAGGAACCGCAGTTTACAACGACCAGGACACACACATACCCCGCCGGCTTCCCACCCGCTAACACTGCCAATTGTGTTAGTAGGGACGACTGACCAAGCCGGGGGTACCGCCGACAGCTGGATTCGAACCCAGAGTCTCTGTGGTGGTAGGCGAGTGCATTCTCCACTGTGCTACCCAGGTTTTAAACTGTAACCATTCGACCGAATGACCAACCAACCGATTGATTGACCAAACGACAACCAACCAACCAACTAACCAACTAACCAACCAACTGACCGACCAACCAACCGATTGATTGACCAAACGACCGACCAACCAACCAACTGACCAACCAACCGACCAACCGATCAACCAACTGACAGAGTGACCTATAGAGCTGCTGGTCGCGGCAAAAAAATCACGATATTCAGGATGGACCTTTTAGACATTCTCCATAGATATCTCAGAAATAATTCTGTGAGAGATCTGACTTAATATTTGCATGCGATTGCGCAACGACTCTCAAGAGTGTACATGTGTACATACATGTGTATGATTGCGCAACAAGTTTTACATTAGTGTGTGTGTGTGTGTGTGTGTGTGTCTTTTGCGCACATGCTGTTGAATCAAGCCAAGCGTGAACATCTCTCTGACAGCGCACCACAGCTTTGGTGCATTAAGGCCCAAACTGACTCATCTGCATTGTGTGACAGACAGGCTGCTGAGTGTTTGGACTGCTCCTCAGTGAGGGGTCCTCATCCCTCAGTGTTTTACGTAACACAGGACACACGCAGCTCCAGAAAGGCAGAGGAGTCAAAGTGAGACTGCAGAAGTTCCTCAGACATCCTGGGATATTCTCAGACCAGAGGCAGCCTTTATAAACTAGTACGGTTTGTCAGCCCGGCTGCTCTCAGACCAGCGGCAGCCTTTATAAACTAGTACGGTTTGTCAGCCCGGCTGCTCTCAGACCAGCGGCAGCCTTTATAAACTAGTACGGTTTGTCAGCCCGGCTGCTCTCAGACCAGCGGCAGCCTTTATAAACTAGTACGGTTTGTCAGCCCGGCTGCTCTCAGACCAGCGGCAGCCTTTATAAACTAGTACGGTTTGTCAGCCCGGCTGCTCTCAGACCAGCGGCAGTCTTTATAAACTAGTACGGTTTGTCAGCCCGGCTGCTCTTTTGGTTCTCCACCCAGCAAGTTTGTTACACAAACGTCCGAGAGTACGAAGGAATGAGAAGAGATGATGATGAAAAAGAGAGAGATGGAGAGTGAGAGAGAGATAGATACATACATAGAGAGATACATAGAGAAAGAGACAAAGAAAGAGAGAATGAGAGAGAGGAGAGAGAAAGAGAGAAAGAAGGAGAGAGAAGGAGAGACATACAGTATACAGAGAGTGAGACACAGAGTGGGAGAGAGAGAAAGAGAGGAGATAGAAAGAGAGAGAGAAATAGAGAGACAGAGAGAGAGAGGGAGAGAGAGAGAAAGAGAGAGAGAGAAAGATACATAGATAGACATACATAGAGAAGGAGAGAGGAGAGAGAAAGAGGAGATAGAAAGAGAGAGAAAGATAGAGAGAGATAGTGTGAGAGATAGATACATAGATATACATACATAGAGAAAGAGACAAAGAAAGAGAGAGAGAATGAGAGAAAGAAGGAGAGAGAAAGAAGGAGAGAGATATAGATACATAGAGAGAGTGAGACATACATAGAGAAAGAGACAAAGAGAGGAGAAGAACCTACCTTCTTACAGAGGACCAGCTGGTGATCGAAGAGGAAGAAGACTCGTTGCTGACTGCGTCCGTATGGCTGGTAGATCCACGACATCTCTCCCGTGTAGATCAGCTCGGAGCTCCTGTCCAAAATGTCATCCCCCTGGACACACACACACACACACACACACACACACACACACACACACACACACACACACACACACACACACACACACACACACACACACACACACACACACATGCAAAACACACACAGAACATATAGATTTCTTGGATATGCCACTGCTTCACTGGAAGAAATCCTCTTCCTTAATTAGTATTTTCAAGTTTACATTGCACAGGATTGAATGCAATTTTTATTTAACAGATTGCAGAATGGGTACAATACAGTACGGCTCAATACACACAATTGTTAAGCGGATGCAGACCAGAGAAAGACTTTCGTCTTGTTTACATCAGGGTCCCCCATTTTCAATTCATAATGAATTGTAAGTAAGGGTGCAATTAACACCGTGCAATCCATTCTTTGTGGATCTAGCCCTCGAGTTTAAAATCGTATTCAGAAAAACAAAATCTACCGATGGGGTTTGGCTCATTACAATTCAACTGTACATTCTTTAAACAATTGATGATATTCAGAAATTAATCCCCTGTGCCTTTCAAGTTAATTTAGCTAATTTTTAAAAGATCTTTGAAACAAGCTAATTTGTGTTGGGAATGAATCACATTATTGAATGGAAGTGGATACGGACAAGCCAGCCGAGCTGTTGGCCAAAAACACCTCTTCAGTTTTAAGCTAGGCTATTGGTCCATATCCGCTTCCATTTATTTGTGCTAAGCTAGGCAACGCTTGCAGCCGGATAGCTTTGAGAGGAAATTGGTATCTATTTTCTTGTCTGACTGATGGTAAATGCATTTCCCATAAGGTTGGCATGTTCCTTTAAAAATATTGTTTTCTGTATACATACATTTAAAAAATATATATAAATTGCCTCAGGATTGTGCACATTTAACGTCCTCATGAAATGGCTAGTAGAATGCTATTGATTCTGCATATTTACGCGTTTCCTGTACAAACAGGAAGCTAAGGAGGGACTTGTCATGGATATTGATTGGCAGTTACAGTAGCCAATAGCCCTGAATGTGCGTTATTATTACCAATTAGATAGAAAGCTAACGTTGAACATTGGTTTATTAATAATTAACGAGGCAGAGTGCTAGCTTAGTTACAATGTGCTGTAAATGTCATTCTAGAAAGCATTTCATTGGAGGCAAAATGAGTATACGCGCCTGTGTGCAGGATGACTCAATATAACATCTTTTTACATTTTCCAGGAAATGACAAACTCAGAAATACCATTAAGAATACAAACCTACTTGTTTGACATAACCTTGAGTATATGTGACATTCAGCACAAGACATATTTGATAAAATAACTTCTATTTTGATTTCATGGGGCCTTTAACACACCAGAGATTTCTTGGGTTATCTCGCCAGCGGTTGAGCGCCAAAACCTGAGATTTCTCGGGGTTTTCATAGTTTTTTCTTTTTTCTTTTGTTCAATTTTTTTATTCTATGCAGTGTCACAGACCTCGGTGTTACCATAGGAAATCATTCTGAGATCCCCAGAGTGCAATACCGGTCGCATCCTGCTAGGTGGCAGTATCGCCCACTATTTGAAACCTTATTTCACACTGTGTGTCACATCTAATTTTGTCCGGGCGGAGAATTTAGACCAAGCCAAGTAAATCGCTTCATCCGAGCACTTCGAAACGCGTTCAGCACACTTGAGGCATATCTTGTGCCACTTCATGTCAGGGACCCGATCGACATCAATACTGGAAATCGCGATCAGACAATTGGAATATTCCTTTTGGAATAACCCTGATCAAAGGTAAGGACTATCTGACATCAATTCCACCTACAATGATTTCATATTGATCCGGCCGATCAACGTATGTAGTATTCAAAACGGATGCCGTTACTGGCGATCAAAGGATAAAAAAACGACCCCCCCCCCTTTCATGCATTAATGATGAAACATAATACCTATTATATACCTTTGATTTGGAAATAGTAGTGTGTCCAGGCGAGCAACACGAACGCTTTAGCAAAATTCACATATCGCTCCATAACACAGTTACCAGGAATTAGCCAGGATCACTCTGAAACTATACAATATTCACCATGGTTTAACATGCGAACGTATACAGGAAAACATTAATTCTTTTTCACATGTTGAACGAGGGATAGTTACTGTCAAATGAGCCATAGTATTGTCTCCATAGCTATAATATAGAATATAGATATGGCCCTGCAAACTCAGTGAAAATCCCTATCCTTTACAGCGGTGGCACAATGAGTACAAGGATGGCTAAAACGGCTGGCGCTGAAAGTGTTAAAGGAACACGCCAACATTTTGGGAAATTAGCTTACCGTCTTCTCCAGAGAGAGACAAGAAGATAGATACCAGTTTCCTCTCTGTGCTAGGCTAACGTGCAGCCAGATAGCTTTCTACTGAACGCACAGAGAGGAAACTGGTATCTATCTTCTTGTCTCTCTCTGGAGAAGACGGTAAGCTAATTTCCCAAAATGTTGGCGTGTTCCTTTAACAAAAAGGCGAATGCACTCCCACACGTCCAGACACACGCACCTCCCAGTCGAGGACGGAGGCCTGCCACTGGGCGATCTTGTCGATGTTCTCCAGCCTCCTCTTCCGCTCGTTGATCTGCTGCGTGACGTTCCGCATCACTGCCAGGGCTGCCGCCACATAGCGGTAATCACTATGGAGACGAGAGACAGCGGTAATCACTATGGAGACGGGAGACAGCTGAATACATCGTCCTTAAAGGGGCACTTCAAACGAAAAGCAATGCTGATTTATTTTGCACATAATATCGCACACATCCAAAAACTCAGTTATGCACACATTAATTTAGTTTGAGTTATTGAGAGTAAATTTGTTTGAATGTGGCCACGAGGGATGTAATCGGGGACATTGAATCCTTGTGTTGTGTTAATTACATGTAAAATAAATCAGTATTGTCTTTTTGGTGAAGTGGCTGGCCACTTAATGCCTGGTGCAAGTTACAGCATTAGAGGACAAGTCACTACATCCACATTGTGATTATTGTATTGTATGATATATGTAATTGAGAGTAATTTTTATTGTTCTTTCAAACAGGGACAAGAAGAAAGACTGTTAGATTTTAAACTGAGTTTCAAACAGGAAGAAATACTGTCAGGTTTTAAACTGTGTGGGTATCAAACAGGAAGAAATATTGTTTTAAACTGTGTGAGACCATTTGTATTGTTATTATCTGCATTGCTTTTACCATGTTTCTTTATTCTCTGCATTGATTTTATTCAGTGTATTTCACGCTCCTGTTATGTATACGGCACGTTGCGGTGGTGAAAGGCAGAGGGGGTCATAAACTCCAGTTGACAAGCAGGCCGGGGTATAAAACACATAACTCAACGCTGGCAATATATCTCAGCGCTATTTAATTCTCACCCACCAGTGTCTTTGT
>NC_140180.1:74027346-74056309 GCF_963971535.1 Notolepis coatsorum | reverse complement strand
GCTCCGCCAGCTGTAGAGGGGGGTATTTGCAGATCCTTCTGGGACCGGGGGGTGAGCAGGAAGCCGTCGGATGGCGATGTCGATCATCTGCTGGAGAAGACGACAGGCCTCAAAGAAGTGCTGGTACCTTCCGTCTCTCATCAGCTTGCTCAACTCCATGCACGCGTCCAAGTGGTTGTTGCAGTACTCTGAGTAGATCCAGAAGCCATCTTGCTGTGGGGGAAAACAGAGAGCAGAGAGACAACACGTGTGATCAGGGAGGACGGAGATGGGATATGAGAGAGAGAGAGAAGAGAGAGGAGAGAGAGGAGAGAGAGAGAGAGAGAGAGAGAGGAGAGAGAGAGAGAGAGAGAGAGAGAGAGAGAGAGAGAGAGAGAGAGAGAGAGAGAGAGAGAGAGGAGAGAGAGAGAGAGGGAGGGAGGGAGAGAGAGAGAGAGAGAGAGAGAGAGAGAGAGAGAGAGAGAGAGCGAGAGAGAGAGAGTGAGAGAGAGAGAGAGAGAGAGAGAGAGAGAGAGAGAAGAGAGAGAGAGGGAGAGAGAGAGAGAGGGAGGGAGAGAGAGAGAGAGAGAGAGAGAGAGAGAGAGAGAGAGAGAGAGAGAGAGAGAGATAGGAGAGAGAGAGAGAGAGGAGACGATAGAGAGAGAGAGAGAGAGAGAGAGAGGGGAGAGGGGTCAAGGGTTCTCTCTCAGATGGTAGCTCCTGGCCTGGAGCAACACAGGGAGAATAGACAGTGTGTAGTGTACACAACACAAGATACTTGTTCCCTAATGATAAGCTCTCAATGATGAAACCCACTCCCATTGCCAAAAGAAAGCCTGACATGCAGAGTAAGTACTTATACTGTAGAACTACACACTATGAATGTCTTACATGGCCCATAATGGCCCCCAAACAGCATTGCAAGTTCAACAGACGTGTGCCCCTTTGATGTGAGCTCCAGCAGGTATTGACAACGAGAAGGTTCAGAATAAATTTCTTCTTCGTAACTCCACTTACGAACTTCTTGGTCGATTTTGGCTTGATTGGAATGGTTTCTTTTCTGAGATTTGTTCGTAGCTACCAGTGGCGAATTCTCCTGGAAGCCAAGGGAAGCCAAGCTTCCCTAGAATAAAAAATAAAAAATAAAAAATTACAAATTATAATTTTTTTTTAATAGTTTACAACAATTAAAAAATCATTATTTTTAATCTCTGTGTTATAATAATTTTCTCCCACCTGGAGAAATTAACCGAACGAGCGAAACTGCGCCCACTCTCTCTAACACTTTGTCACTGACTGAGGCAGCCAGCATGCCCTGGAGGCTCACGAGATAAAGCTGTGAACAAGGTTAGGAGTAGGACGCCAGGCCGTTATTTTTTTGGTTTATTCATCCTATTACCTCATTATTAGCCAATAAGATTCGAGCTGGGTTGGGCTTAGCTCCTTAACACGCCCCTAGCTTGGTTCTCTAGGTAGGGGCAGAGTCTGGGTAGGGGAATATATGCTAATTTCGCGTCTGGCCATAGTGGCCAATCAAATCACATTAAAAGCAAACGTGACCAAACGTCTTGGCCTCGCGAGATGAAGCACCACTTTGGCATAATTATGCAATGAAGCATATAGCACTTTATTAGCACTTATTTTTTGACCTTTACTTGAGGACCAGCAGCCAGCACAGCACACCACTGTGGATATTATGATTTAACAAATCTATCTGTCCAAGAGGAGGACCACATTATTGACCAGGTAAGCACTGAGCAGCCTGACTAACTAACTTTCTAACTAACGTTGGTTATCAGGCAAGCTTGTAGACCCTTTCATGACTGCAATGCAAGCCAGGGGCTGGAATACGCAGTCACTTATTCCTCCGTAGTAGCCAGGTTAATGTGCACCATCAGGCACTGCTTAAAAGCTAGCGGTGGGTCCAAAATATATCAGATATAAATATCAAAGGTACCCAGCGTTCCATTAGGGTTATACACACATGCGGTGGGGTTTGAAAGCTCGGTGTTGCTAATAAACATTTTAAATAATTTTTATAAACAAGTAAAACTGAGGCTGAGCTAGCCTTCGCTAAAATGGCTGCTTCCGCATTTTACAGTAGGAGCGCTCTGATGGCTGGGCGTGCCGCGCACCAGACACGTGAATGAATGAATGAATGAAAACTTTATTTAACAGATTGCAGAATGGGTACAATACAGTACGGCTCAATACACACAATTGTTAAGGGGATGCAGACCAGAGAAAGACGTTTGTCTTGTGTTGTTTGTCTAGACGTTTGTCTAATCCTCCCCACCGCATGTATATATTCTCTCCCGACCGTATGTATATTTCTCTCCCACCCACCCACCCCCTCCTAATGTACAGTCCCCTCCCCATCATATGTATATACTCTACCTCTAGTCAGGATCTATGGGTAACAGTACTGTATATTTGAATATCGTATATGTCACAAATGTAACAGTACTAAATACCTGTATGTCATGTATGTCCCTATGCCATAAATGTCATGTATGTTGTGTATGTCCCGATGCCATAAATGTCATGATGTCTTGTATGTCATAAATGTCACTATGAATTGAAAATGGGGGACCCTGATGTAAACAAGACAAACGTCTTTCTCTGGTCTGCATCCCCTTATAAAATTGTGTGTATTGAGCCGTACTGTATTGTACCCATTCTGCAATCTGTTAAATAAATAAAAATAAAGTTTGACTGGCTGCCGAGCCATACTGTACATGGTGACTGCTTGACTTAAATATAAAAAAAAACTAAAAAAAAATGGCATCCCCTGTTATTTTACCCACGCGACACCACTGGTAGCTACTCTGATTGAACTCTGAAAGGCAGTCGTAAGTCGACAGACTGGTGTGCGCCCGTTTTCTCAACGGCTTCATTTGGGAGAAATCATTGGTGATTGAGTTCACGTCGATTCTACAGACATCCTCGGAATAATTATAATAATAATAATAATAAATACGACAATATTTGTATCATTAACAATTAGGTTTTACATTTAAAGTATCACAAGCACTACTCAAACACTGCAAATGACAGTGAATAAATAAATAAATTAAAACTAAACCCAATCGTGCAGATATAGCTATAGTGGAATAGATTGTATTAATATTCCATATACCCTCTTTTTCTCTATTGTTATTATTTATTGTTGGTTTCATTTATTTATTACATTGCTTAGTGTGCACATTGTAAGAGCCAGTGGAGAAACATTCCACTGCTCATCTTACTGTTCACGAGTTGAACCCACACAAATGACAACAGACACTAAGGATAAGTTTAATGAATTCCATATAAATCAATAGTTTATTAATGATGCAGCGGCCTGATGCAGGTGGCTTGGTGAGGATGCATACGGAGCGCTCCTGAGTAGCTGCGCTCAGCGCACACACACGCACGCACGCACGCACGCACGCACGCACGCACGCACGCACGCACGCACGCACGCACGCACGCACGCACGCACGCACGCACACACACACACACACACACACACACACACACACACACACACACACACACACACACACACACACACACACACACACACACACACACACACACACACACACACACACACACACACACACACACACACACACACACACACACACACACACACACACACACACACACACACACACACACACTATATGCGTGAGATCTATTGCTGCTGGAAGATATCTCTGATCATGCACTGAGGAGCCGGACCAGACGCTCACTGTGCCACCACACGTCCAGGTACTGTCCACCTTGGGCACGTGCGCATCAAGGCATCCTCCCCAGATGTGTTTCCATATCTCAACAGAAAACAATACCAAACAATACCACTCCATCAAATCATCTGCTGTTCTGTTCATCAGAACCACCTGCTCTACGTGGGTCTCACGCTTCCCAGGAGGTGGACCTAACTCCTACATCTTACAGAACAGATATGTGAGTGTGCACCTCGAGTAAGGAGATGCTGGAGACGCATGGCTAATTAGTACATACTTGTAACTGAGGGGTACAATTCCCTGACTGTATTGTTAGATATGATATTTAATACCACTACCTCATGTACTTTAACTTCTGGCCACCCAGTACAAGATATAAGTATGATGAACACTTTCCCACCTGATGAAACGAACCAACACAAATGTACCAAATCGAAAGTTTAATACAGCAAAGGGTGTATACAACGATCACTTAATTACATTTATGATTTGAAATATGGAATATGCACTTTTATGGCAAATGAGTATTCGTAGGTAAATCAACATTGAATGTCCAATCTCTGGTTGCGCAGGGAGTAAGTATACAACCTGGAATATTTAGGAAACGATAGCGAAGGTACTTAAATGATTATAGCTGGATACACTAAGGGGGGGGGGGGGGTCCCGCTGGTTGTAAGACAGTAGGAGGGGGGGGTTAGAGAAGCCGCTGGCGGTATCCCATCTGGCCGACGGTGTCTTGGGAGAATCCAAAGTCTTGGACACGGTGCCCACAGAACCTCGGGCCGCAGATGAATACAGCTGGACCCTCTGTGGAACGGTATCTGCCGGTCCACAACGGAGAGACGTGAGGCGACCTCACGTGTAGAGCGCCGTCTCACCTGGAGTCCTCTCCGGGGGGTAATTCCAACACTCGGCAGTGTTGGCCTTTATCCATGGAATAATCAAAGCACACAAAGCATAATCCAAGCCGTGGAAGGCTCGCCGTCGTCTGGGTAGAGTAATCCAATATACAGGTCCAGTCGCTCTTGGCCCGGAGCTCCTCGGATGCAATCACCACTAGGGGTCTGACCAGCCTGGTTAAGCGTCCAGATAACGTCAGGAACGATGGGGGGTACTGATAACTGTAGAACTCTAACCGAACGATGCACCATACATAAATAGACTATTATTAGCTTAATAGAATACGTCCAACTCGACGGTATGGTGCCAAACTATGACCATTCAACTATTAATCTACACGATATCTCAATGCCTATTCTGGGCCAAGTAGGCCTTACTACACCGCACGTGCGTCGTGGGGAGGCTTTTGCGTCTGTCACTCTGTTGGAGGGTAAAGAACTGGACTAAAAGAAAGTTCTACTTTACGAGCGCCATATATATATGCGCTATGAACAAATAGTACCATTCGTATTTCGCCCGACATATTACTGCGCGGAACCGGGGGTTGCCTCGACATGTTAGGCGGCACGATTGAACTTGGACCTAGGGGTATGGCAACCTGGCGCCAGGTTCTCGTCCAATGGTAGAATGAAACTATTATGGGCTGTTTAGTAGAAACGGGGATATTCAATGCATATTGTACAAGGAATATACAGGGGATATCAAACGATATACAAATACAATTAAATATATATATATAAATAAATATACATATTCGGTTTAATCTGATCCTTCACAACAGCCGCCCCCTAATTAGTCCCACCTAATTAGCTAAGCAGAGACAGATTAACCGCACTGTCTTCCACTCAAGGTCCGCTGTAAGGGTCAGTCAACTCACAAAGTCATAGGGTCATGGTCATCATCGATAGTATCTGGGAGTCGGGGCAGTTCTATGAGCCTCGCCACGGGACATGTGTAGGTGCGCCCTTGGACGAGTACTTCAGCTGCTCGGACCTTGCCATCGGCACCGGTGATCACTTTGCTTACGCGGCCAGCCGGCCACATAGCTCTGGGCAGTGACTGATCAATAATCATGACGACTGTTCCTTCTGTCAAATTGTCTCTCTCTTTTACCCACTTCTGGCGGGTCTGTAGAGACGGTAGGTAGTGAAGTAGGAAGCTGCTCCAAAACTTGTCAGCTAGTACTTGGCTGTACCTCCACATTCTTCGGCCGTTCGCTTCTTCAGGCCTGTACATTGTCTGGGGTAGCGCGGGGTCCAGCCGCCCCATTAGGAGTGTGTTGGGGGTGACTGGGTCGACATCTGCTACATCACTGGAGACGTATTTCTTTATGATCAGCTCTGTGACCTTGTGTCGGCTGTTCAAGACGATCGGGTGCTTAATGTCATCTGGTAGATCGGGGGCTCTCCGCAGGCGACCACCCACTCTGATGAGATTATGTGCGTCACTCTCTGGTGCCAGGTGAATCAGTCTGCTGTCTGATGGGACGGGGTTTCCTCCCTGTAGACAGTCTAGCTCATCGGGGAATGAGTCTCTCTGGGCTCGTTGTAGTAGAAGAAGTTCTGCTTCTTCGTAGTCAGCTGCTGACATGTCAGTGGTGGACTGAATCTCTGGGTGGTGCCGCAGGAATGTTCTTTGTTGCGCACTCTCTAGGGTAATGCAGTCATCTATGTTGGGGTCTGTGGAGGCGACAGTGCTCAGTCCACAGAACATAGGCTTCTTGTTCTCAGCCTCCTCGTTACTTGCTTCCCTCGGGGTGGGCGTGGGCCAATCTCCTTCCGGGAGCTTGAGGAATGCTGGTCCGTCACTGTAGATGTTGCGCCGGGTTAGGTCATCCAGGGACATTCCCCGGGTGATGACGTCAGCTGGGTTGTGTTTGGTATCCACATACCTCCACTTTGCTTCTTCTGTTAATTCTTGAATCTCGGTGACTCTGACTCCCACGAAGACTTTGTATCTGCATGAATCAGACTTAATCCATGTGAGTACTGTCGTGGAATCTGACCACAAGATTGTTCTATGCACCGGAATGGTGAGTTCACGTTGGATTAACGTGGCTAGATGCGCTCCTGCGAGGGCTGCGCAGAGCTCTAGACGTGGGATAGATTGTTGCTTACGTGGGGCTATTCTTGAGCGGGCCAGTATGAAAGCAGTGTGTATCTCTCCTCCCATCTCTTGGGCACGCAAATAGGCAACCGATCCGTAGGCTACTTCGGAGGCGTCGCTGAAGACGTGTAGCTCAATCTCGCATGTCTCTGGCCTCACTGTGGATGGGAAGTAGCTGCGGCGTATATTGACACCTGGGAGTGAGCGGAGTTCCGTCTCCCACTCTCTCCATGTTGAGGCAAGGTGTGCGGGTATTGGGTCGTCCCAGCCCTGGTCCTTGTCCCATAGTGCTCGTACAATCATCTTTGCCCTGGTGGTGTAAGGTAGAATACATCCCAATGGGTCATATTGTCTGGCGAGTGTTCTGTACACACTCCGTCTGGTGGTCGGTATCGCCGCCGACCTTCCTTGCTCTGGAGCCAAGGGTTTGTGTCTATAGTGGAGCGAGTCTGTTTTGAAGCGCCAGACTAATCCTAGTGTCATTTCTTGGGCTTCTCCTGGGATTGTCGCCATCCAGGTCTCGCTGCTGGCAGCCTTGTCTGCGGAGGAGAGGCTGCGCAATACGTGCGGGTCACTGCTGGCCCACTGCCTGAGATCAAAGCCTCCTTTGATTAGGGAGGCGCGTAACTTGATTAGGAGAGCCTCGGCTTCTTCTTGAGTCGAGACGCTTTGTAAACAGTTGTCCACGTAGAAACTGTTCTTCACACTGTGTTGGACCTCTTCATCTGCTGCTGGGTCCTCTGTGACGTGTTTCTGTAGTGCAAATGTAGCACAGCACGGGCTGCATGTGGTTCCGAAGGGGAGTACTTCCCACTGGTAGATGGATGGGTTCTCATCTCCGATCTTCTCTCTCCATAGGAACCGTAGCAGAGGCTTGTCCTCCTCTACTAGTCTCACCTGCAAGAACATCCCTTTGATATCCCCGCTTATAGCCACCTTGTCCTGGCGGAAGCGCAGTAGCACGCCTAGTAGGGAGGGGCCGAGTGTGGGGCCGGGCAAGAGCTCTTTATTCAGATTTTGGGATCCGATCTGGTAGCTGCAGTTAAACACAATGCGATCCTTGCCATTGTGATGGACCTTGTGATGCGGCACGTACCATGATTCGGTCGTCTGATCGGCCTCTTTAATGTCAATCTTTGTTACGTGTCCCGCTGTGATTAGCTTCTCAATCTCAGCTCGGTACACACTCTCTTGAACGGGGTCTTTGGCTAGGCGCCGCTCTGTGTTCAGTAGATAGCGCTCCGTGGCGTCTTTCTTTGCGTGAAAGGTGGGCATTCCCTCTCGCCTCAGGAGTGGAGTTGCGTATCTCATCACTCCGCCGACTGTGACTCTCTTTGTCCCCTGCTCGAGTAGGTTGATGGCGTAAATGTCTTCTTTAGAGCGAATGTCTTTCTTTTCGTTCTTAAAGGGCATTGTCTCTAGGGTCCATAGCCTCTCGACATGCTGCAGGAGAGTGGTGTCTTCTTCTGTCGTTCTGGAGTGGAAGCAGCTAGTGGCTGCTGTTCGGTTGAGAGATTTAGCGAGGGGGCCTTGTAATGTCCATCCTAGGCGGGTCTCGACTGCTGCAGGACAGCCTCGGGGGCCTGTATGGACCCGGTCAATCGGGACTATGAGTTCTGCATGGTCGGAGCCTATCAACAGGGTCGGGGTAGCGCCGTCTATGAGCGGGAT
This sequence comes from Notolepis coatsorum, assembly GCF_963971535.1. Classification (NCBI taxonomy): domain Eukaryota; kingdom Metazoa; phylum Chordata; class Actinopteri; order Aulopiformes; family Paralepididae; genus Notolepis; species Notolepis coatsorum. Next base: position 74,047,919 of record NC_140180.1, on the reverse strand, counting down.
AGGTAATTGACGCAGGTGCACATATTTATCCATCAACTTGGTGACAGGGTAGGTGTACTGCGATAGTCCTATTTCTTGGCTGGTGAAAGCATTTGTGATCTTGTACCGTCGCTCTGGCTGCCCGTTGGCTGCGATAGTGAAGGAGACATTCTCGCCCTTTATCGTCTTTAAATCTCTTCTTATTGTCCGAATCGTCATTTCGTTCCTGCTCCCCCGCAGTCCCAGCTGAGTCGCAGCGGAGGCGAGCAGAAGGGTCTTCTCTGACCCGTCATCAAGGACGGCGTAAGTGTCCATGACTTTATCCTGGTAGCTCAATGTCACACGGACTACCTTTAAGAGCACTTGAGCTCCGTTGCTGCTGGCGGGGTCAATGTACATGACACTTGCCTTGGTGCCGCTCCGTGGTGCAGGTATAGGCCGTCTTCCGTTACTATCGTGTAGTATATCTAGATGGGCTCCATCGCACCGGCTGCACCTTTTCTTTAGGCGGCATTCGGCTGCCATGTGGGGCCGTGCACATCGATAACAGCGCCGGTTGGACTTTATCCATTGGCTCACTTCTTCTGCATTCATCTTTGTGAATGAGTCACATTGTGACAGCCAGTGTTCTTTCTCACAGTAGGGACACGCTATCTTCCACTTCTCCTTTCTCGAGGGGGTGCTGTGACTCTTACTGCTCGGTACTGACTCTGATTGGTGCATGACAGTCACCGATCTTCTTCCATCACTTATTCTCCTGGGTCCCTCTCTGGAGCTTGGCGTGCTCCGCCCGAAGGTGTCCAGTCGTAAGCTGCTGACCTCTCTCGCCAGGAAGTCGGCCAGATCAAGGAGGGATGGCTCGGGGCCGTCGGGATCTCGGTAGTCCCTCTGCCGCCGAAAGCGCTCCTGTCTTGCGGGTTGCAGCTTCTCCAAAATCCTCTCAACGTTAGAGTTGGCGTACAGCTCATGCATGCCCTTCTCCCGTTGAGCTCCCAGCATCCCCACCAGGGACTGCACTTTGATTGACAGGTCGTCTAGTGAGCGATTGTCTGTGGCTGGGGGTAGGCGGTCAATATGCCTTATCTCCTGGATTACGTAATCCCATATACGTCCATATCTTTGATCCAGCGCTGCAAGGGCCGCTGTGTATGGGGTCGAGGAGGTAGCATAGGCTAGCGCTATATTGTGCGCTCGCGGTACTTTCAGGTGCTTCAATAATATTGCATACTTGTGGCGTTCATCAGCGACATCCACCATCATTGTCTCTAAGCACATCCGGAGCTCCGTGTACTGTGCTCGACTCTCATAGGCGAAGTCTGGGAATGACGGCGTGGCGTTGTATGACGCCGTGGATGGCTGATACATCGGCGAGCGTTGGGGGAGAGACCTCCTGGGCGAGTCCCCTCTTGCGCCTCGCTGTGGGCTGGTACTGGCAGGGTACCATGGCCCGCTGGTCCAGGTACTGTTCCTCGGGGCTGGTCGTGCGTCGTGCTCACCCGTGAATAGAGTCGGGGGTCTGTAGCGCAGCGCCGCGGGGGTATAGCCTGGACTGTATGGGACCTCCTGGTCCGGTGGAGTACTGTGCTGTCGTCGGGCTTGGTTCTCCTCTTCTCCCTCTTCTTCTTCTATCAAATCTTCCAGATCCTGTAATCGTTTATTTAGCTTCTCCGCAGTGTAGGCCGCTCCTTCCTTGTAGCTGGGTCTCGCTTGGACTGGTATGGGAAGGGGGTCTGCGGGGGGTCTAGACTCGGTCTGTTGGTCAAGTTCAGGGTCGCTTGCTCGTTGCGGTGACGCTGCTCTTGACTGTTGTCTCGACGAGTTCCTTGAGCCCCTGGCGGAGGGAGAGGGAGTTGTCCTTTTGATCAGCTGCTCCATTAGCTGCGCTTGTTGCTTGTCGCGCTCGGCTTGTATCCTGTCGCGCTCTGCGTCTCTTTGGGCACCGGCAGCGGCGCGCTGGGCGTCGGCCCGGTCTCCTGCCATATTCTCTTCCATCTGGAAGCGTCTCATCTCCAGACGTGTGCGCTGTTCTTCGCTCCGTTGCTGCGCTTGGAGGTGTTCGCGCTCGCCAAGCATCTGTGCTTGGAGCCGATCGCGCTCGGCGGAGGCTGTCAGGCTGACGAGGAACGCCTGTTGTAGTGTCCTCTCCGCTTCGTTGGGGGAAGGCGGTAGTGGAGGTGAGCCGCTCCTGCGTGAGCCGCTCCTGGGGGTACTCGTTGGGGAGTCCTGGAGCTCTAGTTCCTCGGCGCTCTCCTCCTCTTCCTCCGTGCAGAGTTCTCTCTCTGTAGGGTTGTCTTCCTCCCGGGGCTTGTCGGGGACTACTTCTTTAGTAGTGGCGGGGGGTAAAGGCATGTCAATTCCCTCCTGGTCCCCACCGTGGGCTTGGTCAGTTACATTAGGACCTACTAGGGCCTCTGTGGTCGGGGAAACCTGGTCGTTAAGGTCAGACATAATTTTACTTTCTACTTTTACCACGTTTACCGTTTGTCGAAGGCTAGGTAGTTGACTGACAGTGTAAGCCTCTAAGTACTGAGGTGTCTGTCGTCTGCGCCGCGGGCGTTCTAGGTTAGGAGGATCGTTTCGTGGAGTGTTCATCATAGGCCATTTCGATATTAATAACACTATATTAATATTACACTAGTTACCCTCCGGCTCGAAGGACCAATTGTAACTGAGGGGTACAATTCCCTGACTGTATTGTTAGATATGATATTTAATACCACTACCTCATGTACTTTAACTTCTGGCCACCCAGTACAAGATATAAGTATGATGAACACTTTCCCACCTGATGAAACGAACCAACACAAATGTACCAAATCGAAAGTTTAATACAGCAAAGGGTGTATACAACGATCACTTAATTACATTTATGATTTGAAATATGGAATATGCACTTTTATGGCAAATGAGTATTCGTAGGTAAATCAACATTGAATGTCCAATCTCTGGTTGCGCAGGGAGTAAGTATACAACCTGGAATATTTAGGAAACGATAGCGAAGGTACTTAAATGATTATAGCTGGATACACTAAGGGGGGGGGGGGTCCCGCTGGTTGTAAGACAGTAGGAGGGGGGGGGTTAGAGAAGCCGCTGGCGGTATCCCATCTGGCCGACGGTGTCTTGGGAGAATCCAAAGTCTTGGACACGGTGCCCACAGAACCTCGGGCCGCAGATGAATACAGCTGGACCCTCTGTGGAACGGTATCTGCCGGTCCACAACGGAGAGACGTGAGGCGACCTCACGTGTAGAGCGCCGTCTCACCTGGAGTCCTCTCCGGGGGGTAATTCCAACACTCGGCAGTGTTGGCCTTTATCCATGGAATAATCAAAGCACACAAAGCATAATCCAAGCCGTGGAAGGCTCGCCGTCGTCTGGGTAGAGTAATCCAATATACAGGTCCAGTCGCTCTTGGCCCGGAGCTCCTCGGATGCAATCACCACTAGGGGTCTGACCAGCCTGGTTAAGCGTCCAGATAACGTCAGGAACGATGGGGGTACTGATAACTGTAGAACTCTAACCAAACGATGCACCATACATAAATAGACTATTATTAGCTTAATAGAATACGTCCAACTCGACGGTATGGTGCCAAACTATGACCATTCAACTATTAATCTACACGATATCTCAATGCCTATTCTGGGCCAAGTAGGCCTTACTACACCGCACATGCGTCGTGGGGAGGCTTTTGCGTCTGTCACTCTGTTGGAGGGTAAAGAACTGGACTAAAAGAAAGTTCTACTTTACGAGCGCCATATATATATGCGCTATGAACAAATAGTACCATTCGTATTTCGCCCGACATATTACTGCGCGGAACCGGGGGTTGCCTCGACATGTTAGGCGGCACGATTGAACTTGGACCTAGGGGTATGGCAACCTGGCGCCAGGTTCTCGTCCAATGGTAGAATGAAACTATTATGGGCTGTTTAGTAGAAACGGGGATATTCAATGCATATTGTACAAGGAATATACAGGGGATATCAAACGATATACAAATACAATTAAATATATATATATAAATAAATATACATATTCGGTTTAATCTGATCCTTCACAACAATACTGTATATATGCGTAATGATTCGTTCCAGCAACAGTAGGCTTCTATTATTCGAATGACTTGTTTTATTAGGAGATTGGGGATATGCGCTGCCCCCCCCTGGTTCATGACCACACTCAAAGAGCCAAGCGTGCAGTCGGTCCCAAGCGCAGCATCGGACTGCTGAATCTTTTCTGACTGATTTCACATGAGCCCATTTCTTTTTCACTTCAGCCGCTGTGCGCTCCTCTCCTGACACCACGTTAAACTCACCTGTTAACTCGTCCCATGCCGCTTTTTCTGGGTGGCCTTGTACCCGTATTGACACTACTAAATAAAATGTCATGCTAAGATGTCATGTTCTACAGTATAACTTACTACTATAGGGTATTTATACCTGTATCACACTGTACATATTAATATTACAACTCTGTACATGGATTTGATGAGCACTATTACTCAGTAGTATTTATATATTTTATACCCAGTTTAATCACCTGTATGTTACTATTGCACTTTACTGTTACATTTGTACTCTGGTTAGATGCTAAACTTATTTACGTTGTATTGTACTTGTGCTGTATGACGACAATACATTTGAATCTAATCAAATTTTGATCAGTCGCATTGTTTTCGCGTTGCCTGTGGACACGGTTTTGTGCACACAGTCCTCATAATGGTCAGCACAACTCAAAGTGCATTGCTTAGCCTCCTGGCGGAGTGTTTCTGTATTGTTGATGCTACATGCCACTAAGGCTGTCCCTGAAGCCTGTTTTTGGGATTCGAACTTCGTCAGGGTTTTTAAATATTTTCTTTTTTTATGTATATTTTTTAATACATTATTTTATTATTATTTCTTTTTTTAAATATCCTCAAACTAAATCCTCAATTTGAATAAAGTGATTCATCTGATTAAATTAGTCTCTTTATTTTCTTTATTAAATCAACTTTCCAGCCCCAGACCCAGCCCAGGGAGAAGCCCCAGCCCAACTAAATCAATTAAATCTACTTTCTTTAACACTTTCAGTGCCACCAGGGGGCGCACGACTTAGTGCTTGAATGCCACCATCTGCGCCAATGTTTAACGTTAATATCGCCTAATCTATGTTTTAAATTATGGCTATGTGTCTAATCTGCCCGTCGCTTATCAAAGAATCATTTTCCAGTCAGTGCTGTCAAGGCAGATTGGTTTTTTATCGCTTCATTTCCGTTTGAGAGCATTTTGAAAAGCACCCGTTTTGAGGTAAAAAACAGCCCATTCTGTGATAATCGCCTTTTACTGGAATATTCCAGAACGTTGATATTTGTCGGCCTATTTATGAATCGTTTTCAAATAAACGCTAGATGATCAATAGTATACGTGCACGCACGCACATTCGAGGCGCGCGCTGATAATAGCTGTTTTCATTTCCTCATGGATTTTACAGTGAAACCGCTGGAGCACATATCAGAAAAAAGCTTATATCTTCATCAAAACGAGTCTGATTATCCTAACACTGATAACATAGATTCCTTACCTGACATCAGATGGTATCCAACTGGTATATTCCAATTCCTAATCACCATTCGAAAAAATCGATAAGTGTATAGATCTAACGTGTATACAGTAGAACTCATGATCCGCGGCGGATCCAGAATGGATCCAGAATGAACTCTGGTAACCCCGGCTGCATCAGTGGACTGGAAAATGTGGACTGGAATGTTTTTTTTTATCCATTCATTTTCATTGAGTCCATTCCAAAATCCCTGATGTCATCTGGGAGACGATAGGGGGCGCTTTTTTCACATCTGATCGCCGGCGGCCCTTGGGTAGGCTAGGGTAGGCTCGCGTGATGCAATATGATTTCAGATCGCTAAAAAATTAAAAATTAAAATATTCCGAGAAATCTCATGAGTGGCTTTCAACGTAACTATCGTAAACCCGAGATAAGCCGTGAGTGGCACTCAAAGTGTTAATGAATATAACTCATCAGTTTTTTTTAATACTATAATATTAGTGTAGCCTAATCTTTATCTGCAACTGTGAAGAAAAACCCCATTGGTTTAAACAGAATGAATAGAAAAAAATATTTAAAAAAATAAAAAATAAAAAATTCAAATGTTGATTTAGAATTCGAATGCCAACGTAACGAACGAAGGTTCGAATGTTCGAACGTTTGGGCTCAGCCCTACATGCTGCACCATATGGCCCCTAATGGCCTCCACAACCCAATGTGTAGATAGATAGGCAGTGAGCGCCAGCATATCACCAGCGTCATCAAATGGGAACCTCCCTTTGTTGATGTTTCATCAGGTCAGGCCTAGGGGAATGCTAGAAGGCTAGACATGCTACTGTAGCTCTCATTGTCCATGATACCCACATGCAGAACGTCCTTGTGTTATCCTATCTTTATGTTGAATTTCAAAAACAGAACTATTCCTGATAACAATATCACACAGGAAACAGAAACAACAGAGAAACAAATAAATACTCTTACCCTTTGTTTATTTTGGCCCCCAGCTGACATTATTTCTCCTCAACCAAATGCACTGACTTCCTTTCAATGCTTCTTCCGACAACTCATTTACCACCTTTCGCCAACTCTGCCCATTAATCCCCAACTCTCCCAATATATATATAGATGAAGTAGATCTGCTATAAATCCTATGCATCCTACTTCTACTGGACAAACCCTAGCTTTCCATCCTCGCTGTTTAGTTTCTGCTGCCAAATCTGCATAGCTAAGCTTTTTCCTTTCATAAGCCTCCTCACTGAATCCTCCCAGGGCTCCGTCAATTCTATAAAATAAACGACCCACTGACTAGCAAACCATAACACCTCAAGTTAGTGCCAATTATATCTCATGGAACAACAAGTTTTTCCTCCCATATCCACCTGCATAACTTACATAACCTACGTAACATGTCTCTCCCTCACAGACAAATTGAATGGCTGCACTCTCTACCTGATTACATCCTGAATTCACCCGTACTCTTCTGCTTTCAACTCCTGCCGCTAAGCTTTTCAAAACCTGGTTATGTCTCCATGTATACCGACCTTGATACTTATCTTACAGCCTGGCAGAATATGCCTCAAAGTTGCCGACTCTGACTCTGAACACAGTGGACCCTGTGTAGCCCCTATCAGGAATCATACGTAGCCCCTATCAGGAATCATACATAGCCCCTATCAGGAATCATATGTAGCCCCTATCAGGAATCATACGTAGCCCCTATCAGGAATCATACGTAGCCCCTATCAGGAATCATATGTAGCCCCTATCAGGAATCATACGTAGCCCCTATCAGGAATCATAAGTAGCCCCTATCAGGAATCATACATAGCCCCTATCAGGAATCATACGTAGCCCCTATCAGGAATCATATGTAGCCCCTATCAGGAATCATAAGTAGCCCCTATCAGGAATCATACATAGCCCCTATCAGGAATCATATGTAGCCCCTATCAGGAATCATACGTAGCCCCTATCAGGAATCATACGTAGCCCCTATCAGGAATCATACGTAGCCCCTATCAGGAATCATACGTAGCCCCTATCAGGAATCATAAGTAGCCCCTATCAGGAATCATACGTAGCCCCTATCAGGAATCATACGTAGCCCCTATCAGGAATCATACGTAGCCCCTATCACGAATCATACGTAGCCCCTATCAGGAATCATACGTAGCGCCTATCACGAATCATAAGTAGCCCCTATCAGGAATCATAAGTAGCCCCTATCAGGAATCATACGTAGCCCCTATCAGGAATCATACGTAGCCCCTATCAGGAATCATACGTAGCCCCTATCAGGAATCATACGTAGCCCCTATCAGGAATCATATGTAGCCCCTATCAGGAATCATACGTAGCCCCTATCAGGAATCATAAGTAGCCCCTATCAGGATTCATACATAGCCCCTATCAGGAATCATAAGTAGCCCCTATCAGGAATCATAAGTAGCCCCTATCAACAATCATACGTAGCCCCTATCAGGAATCATAAGTAGCCCATATCAGGAATCATACGTAGCCCCTATCAGGAATCATACGTAGCCCCTATCAGGAATCATACGTAGCCCCTATCAGGAATCATACGTAGCCCCTATCAGGAATCATACGTAGCCCATATCAGGAATCATAAGTAGCCCCTATCAGGAATCATACGTAGCCCCTATCAGGAATCATAAGTAGCCCCTATCAGGAATCATAAGTAGCCCCTATCAGGAATCATAAGTATCCCCTATATCAGGAATTGTATACAATTTCCCTCCATATGCCGCAGTTCCCTCCAGTTAAGCCTCCTCTTCTCTACACGATCCAGTTCAGCCACTGTCCCTGCTTAGCCTGGGCCTTTGTACACTGGATCTATTAATATTTTCTTGGATATTTCAGGGTTATTCAAGGGTTGAATTAAAAAGGGGAAGATTCTTGACAAAAAACTGCTTACAGTTCTTCACTATGTCAATTCCTCCTTTGAATTTCCTCAAGGGACAGACTCACATGTTCATCTGCATGTGGCACTGTGCATAATGTGTGTGTGTGTGTGTGTGTGTGTGTGTGTGTGTGTGTGTGTGTGTGTGTGTGTGCCTTAGCGTAGTTCACATGTTCAAAGTGGTAGAAGTATTCAGAGAGCTGTGTCTGCATGTGTATTTTAACTCTTATTTAACCCTTGTGCGGTGGATGTTCTCGTTACTCACCCAATGTTCAGGGGTCTGGTGGACCCACACCATTATTGGGATTTTAAAACAATAAAGCCATGAAAATGTATGTTCTTCACATAAATTGAACCAAGGTCAACGAGTCTCCAGTTAAAAACATTGGTCCTCATTCTTGAAAGGACATACATAAAACTTACCAAGGATTCCCTTCGTAACTCGATTTACGTACTTATTCGGCATTCTCGAACGGCTTGGTATTGTAAATTCTTTGTAGGATTTACGTAGGATTTACATACTCGAAAAGGCAGTTGTAAATCGGACAGACCGGTGTGCGCCCGTGGTTTCAACAGCTTTCTCTGGGACAAGTCATTGGGGATTACCGATACTACAGACATCCGTGGAATTAAATAATTATAATGATAATTAACACGACAATATTTGTATAATTAATAATTACGTTTTGCATTTATAGTCATGACTCAACGAACCATGTCCGAAAATAAATAAATAAATAAATAAGAACTAACCCCCGATCGCTATAGTGGAATAGACTATTAATATTCCATATACTGTCTTGTTATTCTTATAGTATTTATTGTTGGTTATATTAATTTATTACATTGATTGCCCACATCTGAGAGCCAGTGTAGAAACGGCTTGATTGTACTTACATTTGCACTCTGGTTGGATGCCAAACTTATTTTCGTTGTATTGTACTTGTTCTGTATGATGACAATACATTTGAATCTAATCTCATTTTGTAAGATTATATAAAAGATTATCATTTGGAGTCGCAAACCGCTGTCGCGCTACGGAGCGTGCATGTGTGTGTGTGGACAGTATCAGCTGCTGCATCGTTAATGAACCATAGATTTATGTGGAATTCGTTAATCTATTCTTAGTTAGTCTATTCCAGTATATTGCACGATTGGGTTATTAAGATGCAGCAGACCTGTGAGCAGGCGGCTTAGTGAAGATACTGTACATACACTTGTCAAGAGCCAATCGCGCAGTGGAAGGTTCATTATTGACATCACTAAGTGAGATGACATGGCGTGTTCTGCGGTGGGACTTGCTGCTATAATACCTAGTGAAACGGGTCATTGGAGTGGTAGAGGCTTGCTTTGCTGGGGCGATTCATTTTGTGCGTGTACAGTGTGTGCGCGAGCGTGTTTAGTGTGCTCGCGCGCTGAGGCTGCCTCACCGGATGCTACACAATGGAGCATTTATTTATCCACTCTGGTTGGATGGTGTATTGTACTTGTGCTGTATAATAACAATACATTTGAATCTAATTAAAAAAATTCAGTCGCAATCGCTTCCGTGCTACCTGTAGAATGGATCAGCATTTGTGGATGGCAATGCCAAACCTCTGTTGTTTTGCACACGCCTCATTCACCTTATAAGGAGCGTGTCTGTATGCAAATTAAATGAACGAGAACGCGCATTTCAGTTTAAGAATGAATGACGTATTTCATTCAACGGAGCACAGCTGCGAATGTTTCCCCCCACCTACGTAGACCGTTTCAGGAGGATTTCTGTAAATCTGTTGGTACGACATTTTTACCAAGATATTTACCAAGGTACTTAAAAACACGTTCGAGAATGAGGACCATTCATCGTATTGATTCTCTTTTAGTAAACACTGAAAACAGGTCCCACAGACCAGAACACCCAGACGAGGACCAGAACACGAGGACCAGAACACGAGGACCAGAACACGAGGACCAGAACACGAGGACCAGAACACCCAGACAGACGAGGACCAGAACACGAGGACCAGAACACGAGGACCAGAACACCCCCACGAGGACCAGAACACGAGGACCAGAACACGAGGACCAGAACATGAGGACCAGAACACGAGGACCAGAACACGAGGACCAGAACACGAGGACTAGAACACGAGGACCAGAACACGAGGACCAGAACACGAGGACCAGAACACCCAGACGAGGACCAGAACACGAGGACCAGAACACGAGGACCAGAACACCCCCACGAGGACCAGAACACGAGGACCAGAACACGAGGACCAGAACACGAGGACCAGAACACGAGGACCAGAACACCCAGACGAGGACCAGAACAGCCCCACGAGGACCAGAACACGAGGACCGAGCGGGCCGGGTTCTCCACTCACGTGCTCCAGGAAGCAGGGTCCGATCTCCGAGAGGTGGGGCTCCTCTGTGTTGTACTGCTTCTCCAGGTCTCTAACGAAGCCCATCTGGAAGCGGTAGATGTCCTCGATGTTCCCGAAGATCACCTTGAGCTGGTCGTCGTTGAACATGTCCACGCGCTTCCTGCACTGGCGCAGATAGCCCTGCAAGGCAAAGGGTTAACACCGTGTGTGAGGGTGCAGTGGTTACATTAGATTACATTCATATGCATGCATAGTAGGGGTGGGAATCGCCAGAGACCTCACGATACGATACTATCGCGATACTAAATATATTGCGATACGCTGAAAATATTGCGATATTTTAGTTATTAATTTTGTTCTTCTTTTTGCTCAAATTTAATTTATTACCTTTTTTCAACTGCAAAGTAAAACTTTGTCAACATGTTTTATCTAATAAAATAAAGTTCAGTCTGTTCATCTCACTTCAATAATTTGTATTGCAGAACATGGTATTTTCTCAAGCAGACAGATGTAAACACTGTAATCTGTGTTGCATGTACCTGACAAACTGAACTGTTTGTATTACAGTCATATTCCATGTGTGTGTGGACTACTGTACTGTTACAGGTATTGAAATGAACAATGCAAGTTCCTTATACAAAAAAATTATAAAATAAAAGAAATTATGAATAATTAAATATCGATACTTGGCGTCCCTGTATCAATACAGTATCGCCACGCAAAGTATTGCGATACTACTACGTATCGATTTTTCCCCCACCCCTAATTCATACGCTCACTACATGTATTTATTGCTCCATCTCTGCCCACTACTCTCTAAGAAGGGAGACCCCCCCTTGAATGGCCCTTCTAAGGTTTCTCTCCTCCACATTGCCTGTGGTGCATTTTTTCCTATTGCTAGGTTTTAGTGAGTTTTTCCTTACCTTCGCGTGGGGTATGTCTGGGAGTGTTGCATTTATTTAAACATTTTTGGACTTTATGGTGTTTTTGTTTTGTTCTTGACTTATTGTGATGTTTCTTCTTGACTTGTTTAAAGAAGACGTGTCCGGCCCATGTGGACATTAACGTGTGTTGTCGGGCCTTACAAATAAATTTGATTTGATTTGAAACCTTTATTTAAACTTGAGGTTTCCCTCATTTACAGTCACGTCGAGTTTACATACAGAGATAAGCATAAAAGCATATAAAGTCACACAGTGACAGCATATAAAACAAGACGAGGCAAAAAGCAATGTACAACTTCAATGAGAAAGGTTGGAGATCAAGGTTTTGAACTCTGTAACAGAGGGGAGAATCTCAAGCTTTAAGGACTGTTCATTACATGAGCTAGAGGCATCATAGCAAAATGCAGATTTACCCTGTTCCGACCAAAATCGGGGGACCATAAGGCCCAGCCAGTCACTAGAACGAGTTCCATAGGTTCCAAAATTCCATTTCAATAGTGATGTAGTATAAGGAGGTAGCTTACAAATAAAGGCCTTACAAATACCAGTGTTTGTTGCACCTCTCCGTCAGAGAGGGCCAACCAACCTTCTCATAAAGGACACAGTGCTGAGTGTCGTATCTATCATTAGTGATTAATCTGAGGGCCAAGTGATAGACAGAGTTCAATGATTTAGTTTCAAGTTTCAAGTTTCTTTAATAGTTGTCATACAGAAGTACAGAATACTTTTATACAAAATGCTTCTTACTGTTACGCTCCAGAGACTGTGCTAGACAAGATAAGTATGAAATAAAATAAAGTAGCATGTAAAAAGAAGTAAAAATAGAGGTCCCAGTGTTCAGTATAGACATATGTACAATGTTCGATGCAGACTAGAAGTAACTGAGTTACCATACAATATACTATGCAATATACTAATATACAATACTATATAGTGCAAAGCAGAAATGGGATGAGGTACAATTTAGGTACAATTTACACTAAGGTGTACGAGTTGTAGTGCAAATCCTTTACTGTTATGTACCAGGAGCCTGATCACTCCTGTGTCACTGTGCATGCAGGCCTGATCACTCCTGTGTCACGGGGCATGCAGGTGAGGGCTGCCAATTAGCTAATTGGTGCTGATTGGTTACCTGCTGGCATGGTTAAAACCAGGTCTTCAGACACACATGCAGGTCTGTCTGTGGTTAGGGGGAGAGTTATCACATTCTTCCAATCCTTGTACTTTAGTTATACCAGTAATTCCTTGTAGAGTAGCATTTTTTAGTTTAAGCACAGGTTTTGGTGTTGGTTTGCACATAGGTTGCGTGCCTTTGAGCCAGGGTCGTAACAGTTGGGCGCTCGTCCGGGATATTTACCCCTAGAAATTTGTTTGGTGTTTTTTTTTTTTGTTACACAAAACTACCGTGTTGAGTCCAGGGATAGGCGTCCTGTTCAGGGGGGCCGTTTCCCAAAACCTGTGTCTGCTGGTCAGTTAACTTCACCTCCTAGGCGGGGTGGTTCTGCTGGTGCATTCCCAGAAGGGGTTATCTGTTTCTACTGTAAAGAACCTGGTCATATCGTTGCTGGGTGCCCGGTGCTTGAGCAGAAAAATGTCAGAACCGTGGCTCTGGTAGAAACCATATGCAGAACGCCTATGCCAACGTTAGATGGTGATGGGGGAAGTATCAAATGTGTGGACAAAGAGCTTGAGGGTTCCTCAAGGTTTATGATGGATGGATTTGTTTTCCTGACTAATGCACTAGAGTCCAAACAGGCTATAACAATTTGGAGAGATACCGGTGCTTTTCAGTCCCTCATTCTGGAGGGGGTTTTGCCGTTTTCAGAAAACTCTTCTTTGCATTCCGGTGTCGTTGTTCGGGGCTTTGGGGGTGGATTTGTGGATGCACCTTTGCATGAGGTCACGCTCAATTCTCCCTTAGTGTCAGGCAATGTTGTTGTGGGGGTATGTTCTCACATTCCCATAAGGGGGGTGTCCTTCATTCTAGGGAATGATTTGGCTGGTGACAAAGTGTTGGCTACTCCAGTTGTAACTCCCATTCCTGTGGTTTCTGAGGTCCCTAATGAGCTGGCACAGAAACATCCAGGAGTGTTCCCTGTGTGTGCTGTGACACGGGAAATGTCAAAGGACAAAAGTGATGTTGTTGATACTTCGACTTGGGACATTACACTTAGTGACACATTCTTTGTTGAATTGAAAAGTGTACCTGTTGAGAATTTTGGAAAGCACGCTGTGGATGTACCTCTGCATAATGATTCTCTTGATTGTGCCTTTGTGTTAGGCCCGGTGGTGAAACCAGAGTTGACATGCGTGCCGGAGAAGCATGTGGCAGGAGATGATATGGCAGCGCAGTGTCTCAAGGTCTTCCCAGCCTGTACGGTGGCTGAGGCCATGAACGAATTGGAGGATGAGTGTGGGAAGGATGCTATGAGAGGTGCTGTTGATTCATGTGACACCGTTCTAGTTGGAGAGGCTACTAAGCCTGACTTAGGCTGCCAGCCTTCCCACAGTAGCTCTATTGTCCCTAATGTTTCACTTGTGGGCAGGGATGGTCCCAGTATGTCAGTTGATGATTCTGACATTGATCCACATGTCCACACTGATTCTCTGCCATGCACTAGGTGTGATGGTCAACCTAGTTACCTGTGTCCTGTGGAGCAGGAGCCGCCTTCGCGACCTGGTCTGTTGAGTGGCAGCCATTTTGATTTTGATCAGGACAATGTTATTTTGGGTGACGCCATTTTAGATGGTGTTCCAGATGTTTTTGGGACTGACGTACTGCCATGTTCCAGGGACGGTGGGGCTGTACCTGAGGCGGTACGTCCTACTCTGGATGTTCACGGTTTGCAGTATCCTGAACTGCCAGTGCCAGGTGGGATGGATATGGGCACGGTGGTGGTATCAGTGATCTATGGTTTTTGTTTTTCTGTGTTCTGTTCTGTTGAGCGCAGTGAGATTAGTTCTCAGATTGATTTTGGTTCGCAGTCTATTTTTGACAGGTCGGTATCGGTGGAGGGGCCTGTTGAAAGGGAGCATACAACACGGTTGGTGGTCGGGTTCGACAGGGGCCGACCCGTTATCGCTGTTGTGGTAGTGGCCCTGACAACTAATGGGTCACAGTTGTTGTTTTTTTGTTTATGGGTTGTTGTGTAGTGGTTGCCTCTTGGGCAACCAGTTTGGTGGGGGAGGTGTTATGTACCAGGAGCCTGATCACTCCTGTGTCACTGTGCATGCAGGCCTGATCACTCCTGTGTCACGGGGCATGCAGGTGAGGGCTGCCAATTAGCTAATTGGTGCAGATTGGTTACCTGCTGGCATGGTTAAAACCAGGCCTTCAGACACACATGCAGGTCTGTCTGTGGTTAGGGGGAGAGTTGTCACATTCTTCCAATCCTTGTACTTTAGTTATACCAGTAATTCCTTGTAGAGTAGCATTTTTGAGTTTAAGCACGGGTTTTGGTGTTGGTTTGCACATAGGTTGCGTGCCTTTGAGCCAGGGTCGTAACATTTACCAATAAATATAAAGTGTGTTTAGGTGATCTAAAGTGTGGAGAGTGGGTGCTGCAGTGTGTTGTTTGTTTAAAGTGAGTGTGTGCGTGTGGATGTGTGTGCTGTGTGCATTTGATGGTTGTTGCATAGTGTTTATTGTTCGTTGAACAGCCTGATGGCCTGGGGATAGAAGCTTCTTCTGAGTCTTTTTGTGCTCGCCTTGAGACTCCGGTATCGCTTGCCTGACCGCAGCAGTTCAAAGAGGCAGTTGTTCGGGTGGCTGGTATCCTTGATGATTCTCTTTAAGGGTTGAGGTCACAGCCTGCCTATAAATTGTCATCCCCATAGTCCAAGACTGATAAGAAAACTGCTTCGAAAACTCTCTTCCTACTAATGGAAAGGAAAGCTGGTTCTGTTTCTGTATAGGAAGCCAATTTTCTGTCGCAACTTGGAGGCATGGTTGTCCACATGGAATTGAAATGTGTATTTCTCATCGAGCCACACCAAGATATTTATATTCAGTGACTCTCAATGCTAGAACCACTTACGGTAGATATATGTATACCATCATAATCAATATTTCTGGCTCTAGAAAACATTAGATTTGAATGTTTTGTCATTGCACAGCACAATTACAGTACACCAATGGTGGAAAAAACTTCCCACCACAGTCAGCACATCTGAAACCCGTCAAAATGTCTGCAGTCAACTAAAAACTCACCGAATCAATATCTGAAATAAAAAAAAACTCAGCAAGATGTCTGTGTGGACTACTGCAGTCTGTGTGGACTACTGCAGTCTGTGTGAACTACTGCAGTCTGTGTGAAGCAGGCAACGGTCAGCCACACGGTGGGAAACTGGATAAAATGGCAATGACAATTTGATTTGTTGAGCTCTTTCAAACCAGTGGGACTGTAGCCAAAGTCGTTTCAGAGAATCAAAGCTGGCGATAGGTCATGGATTATCGGAGGACATACAGCAGGACAGCCAAATATAGACCAGTAAAGACCCCTGGACTATGTTGGTTGTTATGAAGCAGAGAGAAGGATGCTGACAATTACATGGATGTTCTGTGAGCTATTTCTGACAAATGACCAGAAAGGTATAGACAAGAGATTTCTATTGCAATTCTCTGTGTCGTGTTTGCGAGGATGATTGATAGGCCTATTGTGATGACGAGTATGCTAGTTATGGCATAGGTCAATGAAGGGGGGAAGGTCATCCCTCCAAATAGAAAAACTGTATGCTGTTGGTGCGTAAATAGTCATTTAAATGTAACTTTTTTTTTCTTTTTTTTTGGAGATCGATGTCATAATGTGACACTGAAATGAAAAAAAATGTCATCAACTAAGATATTTAGTCAACAAAAGGCTTACCTGTATGCCTGATATGTGGTGCGAAATTAGCAAACAACAAAAAATTTACTTTTTATTTTATAGATTTTCCACAAATAAGGGAAGGACTCTAATAGAGCTGCATAGTTCAGGGTTTTATTTCAAAGTAGGTCTACAGATGCCAGTGTTTTTCTCCTTTTCTGTGTTTTATTTCAAAGTAGGTCTACACATGGTAGTCTTTTTTCAAAGTGGACTACTTTTTATTTTATAAATGTTCCACAAATAAGGGAAGGACTCAAATACACCTGAATAGTTCAGGGTTTTATTTCAAAGTCGGTCTACAGACACCAGTGTTTTGTCTCCTCTTCTGTGTTTTATTTAAAAATAGGTCTACACAGCCAGTATTTTTTCTCCTCTTCATAAGAGTTTGAGGTTTTCCTTTGTTATAACAGGTAAAAACAGCAATAAAAAGTCAAATTTTTTTTTGTTGCTTTATAATCCCATTAATGCAACAAACTGTGTGCTATAAGTATAAAGTATAATAAATCGCTAATTACTTTGGGTATGCAATTGTCAGGCGTTTTATGCTAAATGTGGGGTATGCTTGGGGATATATAAAACGTTATACACTGTGTTATCTTCATTTTAAGGGTAAATAGGTTGTGCGGCTCCCTGAGCATTTTATTTTGTGGGACGGGGAAAAAGTGGCTCTTTTGATAGTAAAGGTTGCTGACCCCTGCCCTAACAGATAAGATAAGATGTGCCTTTATTGATCCCCTTGGGGAAATTCATGGTCATAGCGGGGAGGGGGAGGGGAGGTACATTATATAAATTATAATAATATAGAGAATAAAAATATCAGAATATAAGGTAGAGAACAAGATAAAATATGAATACAAAAATAAAGGTGAGGGTCTGGTCAGCCGGGCAGGTGTATACTCAATAATCAATAATCAATAATAATAACACACTGTATCAGAGTCCGTGCAGGGTTCAGTAGTTAAGAGTCAAGCAGTTTAACAGTTCTCAAGTTCTCCAGCCGTTGGCCTAGACAGTCCTAGCCCACAGTTATAAACCTGATAGCTACTGGCATGAAGGACCGACTGACAGCATAATGTGTAGCCTACTAGCTAGGCTCCATTGGCTCCATTGGCATACGAGAAAATGCTACAGTATTTGTATGTAGTGTATGTCGGTGTGCCGCGCATAACGGTAGTCAGTTTTAGTTTCAGCACTACTGAGGCCTGCGCTCCAGGCACAGTGGTTTTAATGCTTTAGTTTCAGCACCACTGTGCTGTGCCCCCCCCCGGCTCCGACCCACTGGATCAGCACCCGCTCTGTCAAATAAGTTGACCAAGCAGAGATGCAAAAGAAAACAAAGCAATAAAAGCGACCAGGAATTGATATCCAATGCAAGCAACTGATAGTAAGTTACTCCAACACACTCTGCATGTTTCAACAAAGGAGACTCAGTCAGCCAGCCAGCCAGCCAGCCAGCCAGCCAGCCAGCCAGCCAGGCAGCCAGCCAGGCAGCCAGTCAGTAAGGGACATTTGCTATTGTAGGCCAGCCCTCCTGGTACGGAAGAAACACAACATATGCAGCTCTCCTGGTTTTTACATCCCAAACTAGGATGAGCATGGTGGCCACATAAATAAAGCAAGAACATGCTAGTAGCCTCTCTTGCTGCAGGAGGCAAGTACAGGCTATTTCAGACTCAAATACCCAGAGACCCCTTCTCTGTTGTCAGTAAGCTAAACATGTGCATTGTACTTATTTTATAACAAAGAGAGTTTCCACAGTAGGGATTTCTTACCAAATATTGCAGATATAATTGACATCCAATGCAAGCAAGTGGTACTAAGTTACTCTGACAATGCTGAGTGTAGCTTTAGCTAATGTCAGAAATACACTATACCTATGTGATAAGTGAATGTGACGTGCATCTTGCTATATTCTGGCTCAACCAAAGTTGGCATTCTATTCATGTGATCCGCTATTATACAGAATATGCCGTTTTCAGGAGTTTGTGTGGCTCCGTTCAGGTCTGATGCCTCCTGCAGGTAAGACACCTGTGTGTTTCAACAATGTCTTCGCCATGTCATAAGCTAAATGTGTGAAAAAGAGTTTCCACAACAGGGATTTACTACCAAATATCACACCAGCACTGACCACAGAGGCGCTCACGCCCTCTGGCTCATGAATCACGACCGCGGCTTCCTTCTTGAACTCCAGTTCAATCAGAAACGGCTCAGAAAAGAAACCACACATGGAGAATATCTTTTGAGTAATTACATTAATACAAATACATTGTATTTTTGTTGTGTTGATGATGGCGCCGGTCAGTTGCATGCTAACTGACAACATCCTTGTTCGATAGCAGCAGGGCAGCCCGATCTCGCTTAAAATATGTAAATAAAGTACCACAGGAAAAAGGTACATATTGTACGTTATGTTATAGCCATAAGTAATATATTGATGTATTTACGAAAAAGTACAATGTGTACATATTACAAATAAGTAATATATTGACATATTTATGAAAATGTACAATGTGTACGTATTACAAATAAGTACATATATTACATATTACATTTTTTTTTAATTTGAGTTCCCCTGCCTTTACCTCAAGACTACCAAGACACACTTTTCTGATAGCCTCACCCAAACCCTAACCTTAACCACACTAACCATAACCTCAACCCTAACCCTAACTTTCTATCTTAGCCATAACCGTTAAATGTTAAAACAAACCATCATGATAGTATTGCTGTTTTTGTATCAGGGTGGGTGGGTGGATTAGTCTAGTGGTTAGTGCACTTGCCCGTGACCACAATTCCTGTTGGTTTGACTCCCGGTTACGGTGAGTAAAATGTAAATATATTCCTTATACAATATGTAAATATATTATTTATGGCTATAACATAACATACATGATGTACCTTTTTTCCTGTGGTTGATTAGTTCTTTATTTAGGTTTTCAGATGAGACCATGTTGAGCAGGGATGAAGATCAGAGAGCTAGGAGTTATCTGGTAGATAAAATAACATTTCCTGTCTCCTGGAACCATGGCCTTCTAGGAGGATTTGGCTGTGGCCTAATTATCTCTTGACAGGAAAACCATTCCTTCAAATTCCATAACATTCTAAATCCTGTGAGAAGCAATGATGACATGACGTCTACTCGTGCGTTAGTCCCTCTGTCAGTTAGAGTTTGGCTCCCCACTAGTTGAAAGAATGTAGAACATTATTTACGGTGTGTGGGCGAGATGGGGTTGAAGACGGGTGCACCATTACACAATTTAGACCAGCGTCTCTCAACCTGGGGGTCGGGACCCCCCCAAGTGGGTTTGCGAGATCATGGGTCTCAAAAAGATTAAAAAAGAAAAAGAAAATACATCATCATGTTTATAATTTTTGGTACAGATACTTTTTTTTGTGTACAGAATAATTAATATTTGAAGTGTAAAGCCCTCAAGTTAAAACAGCTAAGGGGAATAAAGAATTATAGAAAATCTTGTTTTGTGTCAAAGTTCACCATTCTGTCTACGCTTGACGACCTTGGGGGGTAACAAACATGCATCCCTCTGTTTTTAGGGGTCACAAACCTAACAGGCTGAGAACCACTGATTTATACTAATAAAACAATTATATTATTACATCAACATCTCACAGGATGCTATATAGCTCCGTTCCTGCATGAGTCTGGCTGGTTCCCAGCTGTGTGTGTGCCGCTACGCTCTGCTAGCAACATATCACAAAGTGGCATTGGATTCAACATGTCCTACAGACAGCTGATTCTCCATTGGCCCAGGATTTTATGTCCAGGTAATATAAGTAAAGGGAAATTAAATGACGTACTGTCGCCTTAAGGTCATAGATAACATTCAGCCACTAGATGACGCACTAGAGCGCCATCATGTTATTTATCCAATCAGGTACATTCCACATGGGGAAATGGGAAGTAGGGAGGGGATACATGCAGGCAACATGTAAACAACA
>NC_140180.1:74014846-74022346 GCF_963971535.1 Notolepis coatsorum | reverse complement strand
CGGCCTTAAACGCCAACTCCCGGTCTGCCATCGTCACATGGTCCCATACCGCCTCAGCGCTGACAATTGAACCTCCGCTTATCAACTGAGGAGTCAGGGAGAGATGGAGAGAGAGAGAGGAGGAATATTCAATATCATAATTTGCACATTATGGCAAATCTCTATTGTTACAAATGCCACTGAAAATATATTTTGCGTCAAGGATATTGTACTGACACTAACCTGGGGATGAATAACTAACTCTGAATATTATATTCAGCGTTAATTATATTGTTTACTTTACACTGTTTATTTTTTCTCATATCTTTATATTCAGATCTAATTTCATTGCCTATATTTATGTCTTTCTACTATTAATTACCCTGGCCATACCTGTACCTCCCCTCCCCCATGTTGCTATGACACCAGAATTTCCCCAAGGGGATCAATAAAGGAACATGTTATCTTAATACAGATTCACATGATTATAAAAGCAGCTACTATGAATGTTTTGGGGGGTGATTATAAAAGCAGCACAGAATGTTTTTGGGGGGTGATTGTAAAACAGTGCTCGCCTACTTGCCCTCGTTTTGTTGGAAGTTATTGTTCTTAAACCCACTCAGATTATTAATTAATGCAAATACACACCCTCAGAGCCAGGGCCAATTAGCAGTTTAGAAATGGCTAATAAAATGACACACAATAGCTAACGCCATTAGTCTACAACACAACACAACACAACAGAGCGACACAACACAACACAGCGACACGACACGACAACGACAACACAATATAGGGACACAACACAGCGACACAAAAGGCAAACCATTAGCGGAAGATGAAACAACAAATGTTCAGGAGCACAGCGCCAGTCAGGGATGATAATTGGCCCATTATGACAATGGAATAATTATATGTGTTAATGTAATATAAATATCGAGGAGCAAACAAATATGGGGGGGGGGGGGGGTAATCTCCTCTCTTCTGAGCTTGTTATTTAATCTGCATCGTGTTCTCTGACAAAACCTGGGAGGATGACTCATCAAATCGTTTTGTATTGATCGGATCCTCATGAATAAATAATGGAGACATTATGGGACGTTAAAAAATAAATGACTTAAAAAAGGAACACGCCAACATTATGTGAAATGCGCTTATCTTCTCCTCTGGGAGTCAGACAAGAACATAAATACAGATTTCCTTTCTGTGTCGTTTGGTAGAACTGAATTCATCTGGCTGTATGATAGCATGTACATTAATGCTGCATATATATTTATATTTACCATATATATATATTTATCCACATCTGTCTGTATATACCTGCATATAATCCTTTTTACATACCTGTAGATATTACATCTATATATGTAAAAAAAAAAATCTACTCTTACTAGTTACACTGCTGGCCAGAATGACTTACTACCATAGTGTCTTCATACCTGTATCATTGTACATAATAATACTATAACACTGTACATACATCTGATTAGCACTATTACTCAGTAGTACACTTTATATTTTTTATATCCAGTTGAATTACTTGTACATTGTATGTTACTATTGCACTTTACTGTTACAATTGCGCTCTGGTTAGAAGCCAAACTTATTTTCGTTGTACTGTACTTGTGCTGTATGATGACAATACATTTTAATATAATCTAATGTGTCTGTGCTTGTATGTGCATGAGCAGGGGTGTGTGTGTATGTGTGTGTGTGTGTGTGTGTGTGTGTGTGTGTGTGTGTGTGTGTGTGTGTGTGTGTGTGTGTGTGTGTGTGTGTGTGTGTGAGAGTTGGGGGAGGGTGAGTAAATGTGTGCCAGGTGATCAGTATTCTTGAAAAGGTGAGGGTGAAGGTTACTCTCGTTAAAGGAACAGAGATGACGGTGACGATAGTCGACACGCACCCCCCAAGACGCCCTGCCATCCATCTACCACCCAGTAGCACATCCATCACACTGAGGAACAGCCTTGTCACCTTGAGACTAGGGCACATGTGCACACACACACACACATACATACACGTACGCACGCAAGCATGGCACACACACACACACTAGAGCTGCTTGGTTATTGCAAAAATCATAATCACGGTTATTTTTATTGATGTTGAAATCATGATTATTAAACCACAATTACTCGTTGATTTGAGAACATCATAATACGACAACTGAATTTGTTTTAGCTTTCTTCTTGACCAAAGGCAAAGCCTTTCTGTCATCTTCTACAAGTTACCAAAGACGTTTAAAAATAATTGGAGAACCGTGCCGTGGCTCCTCCTCCCTCTCTCAACATGAGCTGAAACCACCCTTACTTCACTGTGACGGAAGGGTGCGCTGCATTTACAACACAAGACAAAATTAGAGCAACACGGCACGTGGCACAATAAAATCAATGGTAAATGCCAATGGTAAATGCTGCATTTATATAGCGCTTTTATCCAAATAGCTTTACAATTTTGTTCCTCACAATTTACCCATTTCACTCACACATTCTCCCACCAACGGCAGAGGCAACCATGCAAGGTGCCGACCTGCTCATCAGGAGCCCTTAGGGGTTAAGTGTCTTGCTCAAGAACACTTCCATGCGCTGCCCGGGAGGAGTGGGAATCGAACCGGGAGCCTCCGGATTACCAGACGACTGCGCTACCTCCTGAGCCACTGTCGCCCCAATAATCATTATTGTCTTGTTTTCATGATCATGTGAAGCCGAAAAGGTAATTGAAACTGGATTAAATCGCCCAGCCCTAACACACATTTTCTACCTTTGAACCTTGTACATCTGTGGCACACAAGTAGCTCCAACTGTTCCATCCTATTGTTCTACCCAGAGTGGCATTCGTCAGCGCTCTCTCCAGTCCAGAGCCAACCATGCATTCAGTCCCCAGGGGCTGAGGAGTCCGCTCTAACCAAGGCTGACAAGCGCTGCTCGGTCTCTAGGTATAGAGCTAGTAAAGGCCTAGAGCCAGCCACACACACAGCACCATTTGTCCTTTCTCTTGTCTACCATGACACTCCTTAAAAGGAACATGCCGACATTATGGGAAATGCACTTACCATCTTCTCCAGAGTCAGACAACAAGATAGATACCAATTCCCTCTCTGTGTGTTCTGTAGAAAGCTAGCCTAGCTTAGCACAAATGAATGGAAGCAGATATGGACCACTAGCCTAGCTGTTGGCCAACGTTAGGCTAATGGTCCATATCCGCCTCCATTCAAGCTTAGCTCGCAGCCAGATAACCTTCTACTGAACTCACAGAGAGGAAATTGGTATCTATCTTCTTGTCTGACTCTGGAGAAGATGGTAAGTGCATTTCCCACAACGTCAGCGTGTTCCTATAAGTCACGTAATCAAAATTTGCCTCATCCCCGCGACAACTGAATCCCCCTCGACGAGAACGCCTTTTTGAAATACATCCGATTATCCCAGCCCCTATTGTACACGAGGTCTTTTGCACCTGTGTGCGCTGACGCAGTGTGTTGGTGTGTGTGTACTGTATGTGTGTGTGTGTGATTGTACTGTATGTGATTGTGTGTGTGAGTGTACTGTATGTGTATATGAGTGTATGTGTGTGTGTGTGTGTGTGTGTGTGTGTGTGTGTGTGTGTGTGTGAGTGTACTGTATGTGTATGTGTGTGTGTGTGTGTGTGTGTGTGTGTGTGTATGTGTATATGTGTGTGTGTGTGTGTGTGTGTGTGTGTGTGTGTGTGTGTGTGTGTGTGTGTGTGTGTGTGTGTGTGTGTGTGTGTGTGTGTGTGTGTGTGTGTGAGTGTACTGTGTGTGTGTGAGTGTACTGTATGTGTATATATGTGTGTGTGTGTGTGTGTGTGTGTGTGAGTGTACTGTATGTGTGTGTGTGTGAGTGTACTGTGTGTGTGTGCCACTAATCCTCTAGCCCCACGATGATATAGCCTCACACTCAGCAGCTACACCAAGCGCTTAAACCAGTGGTCACAGACCCACCTCCGCTGATGGGTTGCCGGGATAAGCCGAGGGGATATAAGCCAATGAGAGGCAGGGGAGTGATTGTGGGGGAGGGACATCCACATCTGGAAGGGAAAGAACAGCCATTGTCATAGCGACAGATGAGGATGCTCCGCTGGTATTGACGAGTTAACCGGACGAGGCAAGGACACTTTAGGTCATACTAGAATCTTTAAAAACAGTGTGTGTGTGTGTGTGTAGGTATGTATGTAACGACCACTGAGTGACTGCTGCAGTATAATTACTGACTTGTTCAACATACAGCATATAGCAAGCAGATGGAATATGAAGGTGTGTAGGTTGAAGGACAGTGTGTAGGCCTCTGCTGTGCAGGCCGTAGATCAGAGGAGAGCAGCGACTGCTAGGTTGAATCAGCTGTGGTTCTGTGTTGGTGTGGGAGGTTAGGATCACAATGGCCCCTCGTCTCCACGACCACGAGAGAGAGAGGGGATTACGGGGTAACAGGACGGACGAGCAGCGCTCAGAAGAACAGGGGTCACTGAACATCTACAGTAGCCCAACCTGCAGCTCCCTCACACACACACACACACACACACACACACACATGTGTGTCTATCCACAGTCACGATGGACAGTGTAGTGAAGTGGCTGTGGACGTTAAGCGGTACTGCAAGTAAACTCACTCCCCAGAGGCGTCCGGACACATTACTAAGAAGTGAATTCACCTCTTGGTATAGTGGTCTGTGATGCTGCCCGCGGCGCGGGAGACCGGGGTTCGACTCCCACTCAGGGCATGTCAAATAAGACCGGGTTCACCCACAGCCTTGGTTCAAGGGTCAACCTTGCTCTTTTCCCCCCTGCTGTGCTGCCTTCCCCTCTGACCCCCCAGCACCCATCAATTTCCAACCCCATTCACTCCTGGTACAATCTGCCCGGGCCTCGTCAATCTGCTGTAATACGGGGGAGAGAGACAGGGAGTTAGGAAGAGCTAGATTGATAGAGAAAGAGAGATCCATTCATCCGAGTGTTCCTCCCTGCTCGCCTCCCTCCATCCACCCTAACGAGATCATCACTCTGCCCTCTCCAATACATCGCACATCATGTCTGAATAAATTAAAGTCGTTACATAATCGATTTCTCCCATCGCTGCCTTGGCACAGCCTGATACCTGCTTGATCAAAAGAAATACTGTAAACATAAAAACACACACACTCTTCATTACTTCCGTTAGCCCTGGCTGTAATGACCTATGTTATCGTCATGGTTGCATTGCAGTTACAACATCAAAGACCAGAGGGGGGGGGGGGGGGGGGGGGGGGGGGTAGGGGGAGCGACCATCTCAAAACCGCAAAACCAGTATTTGGGTCAATGCAAATGAATGCAGAGAAATCTACCTCTTGGTGTTGGACATACATGAGAGCGACGCCCGGCATTCTATACACGGTGGTCGCAGGTGAAAAGGACCGGGACGATTCTCAGATTGTGATTCTCTCCCTCTCTCTCTCTTGCTATTATCATCTTTGCACCACAACACATCAGAATTCACTGCACCGAAGGATCCCCTGCCCAGAATCCTCTTCTGTCTCTCAGAATAGCATAGCACAACACACACACACACACATACACACACACACGCACACACATACACACACACGCACACACACACACACACACACACACACACGCACGCACACACACACACACACACACACACACACACACACACACACACGCACACACACACACCTTTAGTCAGCCTTACCATGTTTGTGGCATGGAACTGTTCAGAGAGCGTATGCATGGAGAAGCCCGGTTCATACAATCATGATAATCAAATCTCCCCTTATTTGGAGCGGTGGTGCCGGTCGTCCCTGCCAGAGCGGAGCGCGAGATGTCGAGTAACAAGGTGCTTTTTATTCCAGAAAGAGGCTCCTCTCTCTCTCTCTCTCTCTCTCTTCTATTCTCTCTCTCTCTCTCTCTCTCTCTCTCTGTCTCTCTTCTATTCTCTCTCTCGATCCAACGCACCAAGTGAGTCTCGCGGTTTGTCCTCCTCCCCGTGTCTGCCAGCCCTGTTATGTAACACACTTATGCCCCGAGTCTGGGAGCCAATCAAAGATGCTCTGCCTCAAAACCAGTGAGGAATACACACACACACACGCACGCACACATCTGCAGCACAACGTCACCTCACACACACACACACACACACACATACGCACGCACACACACACACACACACACACACACACACACACACACACACACACACACACACACACACACATAAGCACGCACGCACACACACACACACACACACACACACACACACACACCCACCCACACACTGTACATGGCACACCAGTCGCCTCACACACACACACATGCACACTCCTTTTACACACTGACACTTCTCACTGCACAGCATTTAACACAACTCTATTAGGGAGCACCTGCCTGGGCCTTCAGAGATAAACTACAAATAACACCCACACAGATGCGCACACAC
The DNA here is from genome assembly GCF_963971535.1 of Notolepis coatsorum. Classification (NCBI taxonomy): domain Eukaryota; kingdom Metazoa; phylum Chordata; class Actinopteri; order Aulopiformes; family Paralepididae; genus Notolepis; species Notolepis coatsorum. Next base: position 74,015,921 of record NC_140180.1, on the reverse strand, counting down.
ACACACACACACACACACACACGTGCGCACTTGTGCGAGTATGCACACGTCGTACACACACAGACACACACTTGGAGGTTTACTCGTGCATGCACATCTGTAAGTATAGCACTCTGTCCCCGGTGTGGACCCCATGCACTGCAGTATGTGCCACGTTATCATCACATGTTCATGGGCCCGACTGGGGGTCCCCCAGCTTGGGGCCGGTCTGTGTGCTGTGCCATAGCAATGAAAACACACACACACACACACACACACACACACACACACACACACACACACACACACACACACACACACACACACACACACACACACACACACACACACACACACACACACACACACACACTCTCTCACACGTAGGCCCACATGCCACCACATGTGACAGTACGCCTGTATACATTGCACGGTTGCAACACACTCCCTAACATACTTAGAGTAAGACAGGCACCACTTAGCCCCAAACATATATACCCCCACCACACACACTTTACATTACACACTACAGCACTTAGCATCGAGTGTGAGAGTACGTATATTCAAGACCCAGTCAGGCCACTAGTCTATTATTAGGCCTATACAGAAAGCTGCAGGACAGGCTTTTAGCGTACCTGTTTTAGCATATCTATTCCTGACGTTCATACAACATTCATGCCTCCACTCTATCAGCTGATGCCACTGGATCTGAAGAAATGGGAAGTGCTTTTTCTTATACACACACATATATATATATATGACATGTCTTTTCACTTAAAGAGGATTTGTGATATTTGCAGGTGAACGATGATAAAAAATTTAAGCCATTAGTATTCAGTGTCTAAAAAGCATGCTGGAATGCTGCAAAATAAAATTAAGGGGGGGGGGGGGGTAATTGTGAATAATATGGAACAGTAAAATGGGAGTTAAGAGCAGAGCTGTATCTAAAATGGGGGAGACCTGAAGTGATGGACCGCTGAGCCCTCCTCTACTGGGCCTAGTCCGCACTGCCATTGGTTACTGCTCGGTGGGATTATTATGGTGGATCATTAGAACGAACGATCACAAAACCATATTATGTAGAAATTACCTATCC